>NW_009953758.1:4880024-4882804 GCF_000747805.2 Chaetura pelagica | reverse complement strand
CAGGAATATTAGCATAGAAAAAAAGTAAATTCAGAGATAGAGTTCTTTGTATAAACCCAACAGAAATAAAGGTGGTCAGCATTTAATCTTAACCAACAGTTAATCTCAAAGCATGAGGATAATATACTGCAAAGGCTGCTTGTGTATTCAGATGTATTTTTCAGAATCACATTCCAAATGACCCAGATCATGAGATATAATTAAAAACACAGGGCAAGAGATTAAGCATCTCCCTCTAGCAGGTGCACCTGGGGAAGGAGAACTCCTCGACCAAAGAAGAGATACTCCGAGCAGCATAGTTTAAAATAGTTTCCCTGTGAACAGTGAGTGCTCACTATGAAGCAAAAACCTGTGAGCTGAGCCAAGCCAGGCAAGAGAACAACTCAGCAGCAAGGTTTTGTATTCACACTCAACGCTCAGCTTCAGCACACCCAACTCTTCTGGGCATCAGCAGTGACAAGAAACACAGCTACCTCTCCTCCTTTTACCCAAGGGCGTCACTCACCACAGGCCTGTAAGATGGATAGATCTCTCCAAGAGCAAACATGATCAGCATGGTACTCAAAAAGATAAGGAAGTGATTGCGCATGGTGTGCCAGGGAACTGGAGTGGGGGACGTATCGACGCGGTTCCGGATATACATGTCGAAGTCCCAGTGCATCTGAAGAGCAAAGGAAAACACTGCACATTTACCAACAGTGCTCAAGCTGCTTTTATCAAGGGAAGAAATGCTTTGCAGCATTCACAAAACTGCGAAAAGCCATTTCATTTCCACCTTGCAAGGGAAGATAAAGCCAGAGTGAAGTCAAGTGCCACTTACAGTAAAACTTAGGACACCAAATTCCACCCTATGCTTATACCAGGCAATATGCTTAAGTACAGAACAGCAGCAGCTTTTATTTATATCCATAATCATGCCACCTTAGATTTGTTCCCCAGCTCTCTTGAAAAGACATGGTATAAATTGGTGCCTTTGTTTTCCAAGTTCAGTCACATACCCAAAGAATGTTATTTCAAAAAAGCAACTGCCTGCCACTTGGAAGCTGGTTCCTCAAAACCAGTACAGCACCTACCACTGTTGCTCCATGGTAAGAGCAGGGCTGGTAGCAACCTAATGCTTTCCCTGATTGAAGCAGAAGGGCATTTAAGTTTCTGCTTTGAAGTACACATAGAAAAGTCCCAAGAATGTTCTGCCTATAGAAAGCAGAGAACTCATTAATTTGCAGCTCAAGTACTGCCTCTAGCTTCCCAGGATGCAGAGCCACTTGCTAGCAAACACAGAGAGCAAGACTAAGCAGCATTCAGTTGTCTGAACAGAGCCATCTGCTGACCCCTGGAATGCACCAGTTTATTCCCTCTGGTGCTCCACCTCCAACCTCACGTGCAAGGGTACCTACTCAAGCCTTCCTGTGCCAAGCACCACAACACAGAAGCACCAAGGGTTTTTTCCTGTGTTTTGACAGTCGTTACAACATTCACTTCACTGTAGTACACATGCTATGTTGTTCTGACATGTTTGCACTGTGATGATATATTACATACATATGCTTACATAATCTCTGCTTTTAGTAAGGAGAGCTCAAATCAATTACCAAGTTCAGTAATCACAGCCATTTGCAGAAAAACCATGCACTAATGGAAAAGTTGCTCCCAACAAGGAGTTTGAGGAACTTGGATTTTGAAAGTTAACATAGATTCTCAATTCACCCACTTCTCTTAAGGACATCTTGCAAGCTTTCTTCAGAGGAAACCCCCTTAGCTGTATTCTACCCCAAAGTAACCCTAGTGTATTAAAGCAACAATAGCTACTTCCATTGAACTAAAAGGACTTTTCTCAAACAACGGCTTCTTTGCTAAATGGTTCTGAACTAAGCTCTCATACTGAGCCAGATCAGGCAAAGCGGGTGGATGAGGCCTTCCCATTCTGACAGAGAAACTCAAGTTTGTAAAGCTATACATACACAAAGAATTAAATACATACACTAGATGCAGATGTCAGCATTTAGTAACAGTACCATTTTAATCACAATGAAAAGTGCTACTAGGATTCCTACCGGCTGCCCCCAGTTATGCCGCAAATCCTGCTGGTCCCACTGGTACCAGGGGTCTCTCTCATGGAGAGACTTATCAGGGAGCTTGGGATAGTCACCATACCTGTCAGAAACAGACAAAAAAAACCAACAAACACAAAATAAGTCTGTATTAAAATAGATATATTTAGTAGGAGACACTGTAGTCTATGGAATTGAAAACTTAGAACATGGTTTTTATAGCTCATACATATGCACATTTTAAAGGCACACATGCAACTAACACAGCAACCACCAGCTTGACCCCAATCATTGTAAAAAACAGCATTCCTCAAAGTGACGTTTTTGGGCCATATACTAGCCAGAAGAAAATGCAGGCTTAACAGGAATACAGAACCCTAGCTGTCCAGTATTTTGCACGTCAAAGCCATCCTGCACACTTAAACGTTGTCTCCAGAAATCCTAATTCCAGAGACAGCTTTTAGCTAATTCATTAGCCACGCTCTACACCAGGGTATGAAGCAGCTCACACGGTGTTTTATCCACACGGGCCCCCAAGCAATTCGATTTACTCCTACTTTACAACACCGACGTGTGCCTTCGGCGCTCCGAGCCGGCAGCACAGCCCCCCGGGCACGCAGCAGGGACACCGGAGGTGCCTGGTGCCCGAAGCAGGAGCACGGGACCCCCCGCCTCACCCGAAGCCGTCGTCGGGGTAGGGCTCGTAGTCCCCCACCCGCCTGTTGTACT
>NW_009953758.1:4877275-4878497 GCF_000747805.2 Chaetura pelagica | reverse complement strand
AGACCCCGCGGCAGCCTCCCGGTACCCGAGAGGGGAACTGGAACACCGAGGAGGGGTGTTTTACACCGTCACGTAGGGATAAGAAAAGGGGTAACGGTTTCAAACTTGAGAGAGGGAAGATTTAGATGCCAGGAGGGGATTCTTCACTGTGAGAGTGGTGAGACACTGGAACAGGCTGCCCGGAGGAGCTGTGGACACCCCGTCCCTCGAGGTGTTGGACGCAGCTTTGAGCAACCTGGTCTGCTGGAAGATGTCCCTGCCCGGGGCACAGCAATTGGAACTAGGTGATGTTTAGGATCCCAAGCCGTTCTGTGTCACTGTGTGACACACGAGCTAATGGATGGAAGGGGCCCTGGGGCGGGATGCCTCGCTCTGTCATCGTCCGAAGCAGGGAACCTGTGGCTGGTGTTGCCCTCCAGAGGCAGGGCTGCCTGCTGTGGGGCAGCCAGTCAGTGCTCAGCCAGATCGATGCTAGGGCTGGTGGCCTTATGCAAACAACCTTCTGTGCATCAGTATCAATGCTGTTAAAGTTAACACCCAAATGTAAGCGCCTTGCCTTTGTGGAACCGGGGAAACGAGCAGCTGAAATGGCATGTTAACTTAGGGATGCTGTTCTTCAAACACAGGCTATATGTTATTGCAGATAAAATCGATATGAGCAGTAAAGGATTTTTGCAGTTTACTTCATTATGTAAACTGTGGTAGTTGAACTCATTTTCCTTCAGTTATTCACATCAGCTGTAATGGATAATGTCTCTATAACGATCTGCATTATAAACCTTTGCAGCTCAAAAACTATCACTGAAAATTTGTCATTAAAACCATTCCTTCTAATAACAACATTAATTGTAAACCTACTAACTGAATGAAGAAAGTGATGAACCACAAAAATACATGTGATGCAAAGCATGCCTGAGGTGGGGAGATGGAGCAGACTGGAACAGGACCATTTCACTTATCCAAGGCAAGGCCTCGTCGAGTTTCTTTAGGGATAGTGTCTTAATTCAGCCCACTCCCTTACAACTGACTATGCAGCAAAGTTCGTATGTCAGTCAGTTATTTAGTGAAGTTACTAGCTCAGAGCCCAGCCCTTGGGTGCAGAGGCTGCTGGCATTTTCCACGAGCAGTGCTGGGTGCCTGTGCCACCTCTGCAGTGCTGGGGGCCTGTGTCACCTCTGCAGTGCTGGGGGCCTGTCCCACCTCTGCAGTGCTGGGGGCCTGT
>NW_009953758.1:4857033-4858083 GCF_000747805.2 Chaetura pelagica | reverse complement strand
GCCTGTGTCACCTCTGCAGTGCTGGGTGCCGGTGTCACCTCTGCAGTGCTGGGTGCCTGTCCCACCTCTGCAGTGCTGGGGGCCTGTGTCACCTCTGCAGTGCTGGGGGCCTGTGTCACCTCTGCAGTGCTGGGGGCCTGTGTCACCTCTGCAGTGCTGGGGGCCTGTGTCACCTCTGCAGTGCTGGGGGCCTGTGTCACCTCTGCAGTGCTGGGGGCCTGTGTCACCTCTGCAGTGCTGGGGGCCTGTGTCACCTCTGCAGTGCTGGGGGCCTGTGCCACCTCTGCAGTGCTGGGGGCCTGTGCCACCTCTGCAGTGCTGGGGGCCTGTGCCACCTCTGCAGTGCTGGGGGCCTGTGCCACCTCTGCAGTGCTGGAGGCCTGTGTCACCTCTGCAGTGCTGGGGGCCTGTGCCACCTCTGCAGTGCTGGGGGCCTGTGCCACCTCTGCAGTGCTGGGGGCCTGTCCCACCTCTGCAGTGCATGGCACTTTTGGGACAGCAGCATCATGCTGGAAATGGGGACCTTTGGCTGTGCTGTGGGGCTGGGCTCAGCCCTCGCTGCAGGCTCAGGTCGTGGTTGGCTGCTCTTTATGTTGAAGGGTATTTACTTTCTGGCTCATGTTTGCATATTCCACAGATGTGGCTCAAGCTTCACAAACACCCAAATATGTTTGCAAGTACGTTGTAAAAAAATTTCTTAACCTGTGCAGGAGTAGTGCTGTAAATGTAAAGGGTGAGGGCACACTCATTATCAGTAGTAAGCTAAGCATATTAATACATTTCAGAAGGACGAAGGCAAACAGATTGCATTATTCTCAAGAAAGCAAAGCTCTTTGCAGCCAGAAAAGTAGATCCATGGACTGTAAGATGAAAACCACCGAATACCAGCGGCTGGAGCCTCCTCAGGAGCTGATATGGCTCTCGTTCTTGAGAAAGAGCGATCGTCGTTCTTGCTGCTGCCAGACTCAAGGCAAGATGCAGACTGCGTCCCACTTAATAGGGAAAACCGCAGGAAAAGCCTCTTGGAAGGGCCGGGGCGCGGGGCAGGGC
>NW_009953758.1:4832582-4855250 GCF_000747805.2 Chaetura pelagica | reverse complement strand
GTTGCCGCTGAGCTGTGCTTTTGGGTTGTTGCGGGCGTTGCTCTTCCCTGCCGCACAGTTCAGCTGTGAAGTTTGCAGGGAACGTACTTCGTTCTCAGGATGGAATTCGTGGGAATTGCGTGTAAAACTGTCGGCACACGTTGAGGTTGTGTCTTGTTTGTAAGCGAGGAGAGAGAGGATGTTGTTTGTTTTCCTTTTGTAGTGGTGGGGTTTTATTGTGTAGAAGAAGTGGTGTAATCTCAGTTTTTCAATGGCTGAAGGCTATCTGCAGTCCTCTGAGAAAAGAGATGGGTGCTGTTTCTGTCTGTTTCTGGACTCAGAGGTATTTTTCTTCCAGTATTTAGTCCTTCGTAGCTAAGGTTGGAAGTGACCAGACAAAATCTACTGTGTTTCCTTGCTACGTGGCAGGGCCAAGTGGGTCTAAAACTGGTCCCAGCTAGTGTTTGTGTAGCCTCACGTGTTAGAGATTAGCCAAGTAGATAGTGGGACTGTCCTGTTGCTACCCGGAGCCTGCTGTAGGAGCAGGCCACCACTTTCTTAAAGCTTCGCATCATGTTTTGTTTGTTTTTTTCTCCAGACTATAATGTCATATTTATTATTCTTAAGTGCCTTTTTTGATTCTCTGTTTTCAAAGAGAGCTTGTGCTCTTGCAGTAGTGAATGTGATGGTTCTTGAGTTCAAGAGGTTCTTGAATCAATAAACTTCCTGTTTCTCTCCAGGAGCCAGTGGTGCTGACAGATACAAATCTGGTTTATCCTGCTCTGAAATGGGACCTGGACTACCTGCAGGAAAACATTGGCAATGGGGACTTCTCAGTGTATAGTGCCAGCACACACAAGTTTTTGTACTATGATGAGAAGAAGATGGCAAATTTTAAGAACTTCAAACCCAAGTCGAGCAGAGAAGAGATGAAGTTTGCTGAGTTTGTGGACAGACTCAAAGAAATACAACAAAAAGGAAGTGCTGAGAGGTGAGTAACACGTGGAGGTTTCTCCACTTCTGCAGGTCTGAGGAGTAAGTTTATCTTCAGTGAGTGCTGATGGCTAAACCCTCTCAAATGTTTCTTTTTTATACCCCTGCTTTTCCTGATCAAACTGTTTACATTGTCTGAAGAGGTTTTTATTTTTTTCTTCTCTGTCTGAGGCAGGGTTTGGATAGAGGAAGCCTTGACCTTCACTTTGTTTTGGTAGACTGTGTTATTGGTAGAGGAGCTTAGTTATCTGGTGCAAAGGTACAGGCTGTGGCACTCAGCCTTTTTTTTTACAGAATAGCAAGGCAGCTGGTGCTAACCCTCATTCAGTAAGATGGGATGATGTTGCATATGTGCTGAGTATTTGTTGGTGCTGATGGTGTACATCACTAACAGCTGTAATTTACTGAGAGAAGCTTCATATTTATATGGGATATTACTCTGAGCAGCTGTAGTGAAATAGCCAGTTAATTTTATCACTTACTAGCTATTTAAAAGGAGATATAGATGTTTTATTGTATCTTAACTGGAAGCAACTCAGTGTTTATGTCCACTTGTTGACTGTGCTTTTTTCTTCTTTCTCAGTTTTGGGTGTGCTTTTTCCAAGAGAGAAGGCAGTCCTTGAGCTTAAAAATGTATTTTTCTTCCAGCATTGCAGACAGCAGTCTGTAGTACTGCAGTTGTTAACACTGATGTTTGACTCCTCTGATCCTCTATGCCTAATGTGAATGTGGCTTTAAAGTAATGTGACACTGAAGCATGTTGGGTTTCCTGAGCCCTTTTTTGCATTTGTGCACTTCTGGTACAAGAGGTAACTCTTACTGCAAATGATTCACAGTGGTGCCATTTATCTGGAGATTATTTATTAGTGTGTTCCATATTTTATAGTGGCCAGTCTTTTTATCGTTTTCTCTTTCTGTACTGTGAAGGCGTTATCCTTGCTCCAAAATTCTCTATTTTTCTCTTGTGATCAAGCAGAACTGAATTCTGTCCCTTTCTGTACCAGGAAATGTTCCAGCAAAGTCTGGGGACTTTCTGAAGCTGTTTCCTTCCACAAGTGTTTATGGTGTGTGGTGATAGAACAGAATCTCTAAAAGTTGTCTCTTTGTTTTGAAGTCATTCTGAAGAGATGCAGAGATAAGTCTTCATGGCAAAGATTAATACTTGTTTTCTGCTTCTCTCTGGGGAAATACAGGCTATATCTGCAGCAAACCCTGAATGACACAGTTGGAAGGAAGATTGTGGTGGATTTCCTTGGCTTCAACTGGAACTGGATTAACAAGCAGCAGGGGAAGCGTGGCTGGGGTCAATTGACCTCCAACTTGCTTCTTATTGGAATGGAAGGTAAGCAGTTTCCTCTGGAAGGAAAATGGAGATTTGGTCAGCAGTTCTGCATTTGATGTCCAGAAGGTCTTTCAGTTGGATTTTCCACTAGTTCTATGTGTTCTGTCATAGCAGGTAGTTTGAAGCTTTGGGCTGGGAGGGATCTGTTGTCACAACTTAGCTTGGGTTACAGAGAGGAAACAACCAAAGGAATAGCCTGTGTTTCCCCAGAGATGTACTGTGAATGGAAGGGCTCTGTGTGACACTGGTAGGGCTGCCTTTCTATTTCCAGTTTCTCAGAGACCTGTTTATTGTTTTGAACTTTCATATGCTGTAGATTTTAAGTGCTCAGAATTGGCAGATTTGAAATGCAAAAGGATTTGCAATTTGAGCAGAGTTGGTCTTTGGGCTTTTCTTAGCACATCCAGTGTCTACCTAGGAGGAAATGTCAGTTATTCTATGAAGCATTTGTTCTTATTTGAACTGGTACACTCTGGGGAGAAATTGTCTTTCAATTAAGAGCTGAATTTCTTCTTGGAAGGTTGGGGGACAGTGGAGAACTTGATAAAACCTAAAAATATCTGGATAGAGTGGAATTCCAAATCCATGTGGAGACTGACTCATAGGTGCCTTAGAAGACAGAGATACAACTATGCAGTTGGCAAGGAGAGCATTCTAGTAGAAAGTGATCTCAAAAACTGGGCAAGGAACTTCCACAGTTTTGTGGAGTGGGGTGGCCTGCACATCCAATTATCATTGTCCAATTACAATTATTTGACAATTTGTGGCTGTTCAGTTCTGACAGCAGATGTTTTTTGTCCTTTGCAACAAGTCATACTCAGAGTAGTTTTTCTTTGCCACTTGTTTTACTAGCTGAGAGCAAAGAACCTGACATAAAAGCACTGCACCAACACTTCCCTACAGGTCAAAAAACGATCAGTGAAATCCTCTTTGCAACAGGTTACGCACAAGAACCAAGGAGTTGTCTTGAACCAGTGCGTGGTAGAAAAAGGAGTATCTTGTCAGAAACATGTGATTCTATGATTTATTTAATGAACTGTTAATTTAATTCTCTTCAGTGAAAATTCATATAAGGCGCAAACTAAAAGAGTAGTATCTGATTTAGCAAATAGCCTGAAAAACATAGTTGTGAGGTGTGCAAATTGACCCACTGTGTTTAAAGATTTGATTAAATTTAAGATCTAGTCGTAACAGTCAAGCTTCATAACCGTTAATGAGACTGAGTAGGTGCTGTTGGGAGCCCTGATGACAAAGATTTGTTTACTTGTTTTTTTGCAAAACTACTAGTAATTTTTTCAAATACCAGACTGTTAGATTCCTTTTCTCAAGACTAATGATTTTTGAAAGTCCATGCACAACTTGTCATCTAAACAGACTGTTTTATGAAAAAGTGTCTTGTCAATGTTTGCCATCTGCTGTTCATGGAAACAAGCTGGAAATCCTAATCCTGTAGTAGATAAGTTGCTGAATATAGATTTAGGGTGGAAATTGTTGAGTGGGGTAGCAACTGTTGAATAAAAGCTGACTGATACAGCAATGAGTTTGTAACCATCCTGTGGTCATTTTCCTTGTTTAGTTTGCTGAACACATAGCAGTGCATTTACTGTCTTGAGTAAGGAATAGAACTCCTGTCTTTCATACCTGTGTAAGAGTGTCTTTTCTCTCTGTGCAGGGAATGTGACACCAGCTCATTATGATGAACAGCAGAACTTCTTTGCTCAGATTAAGGGTTACAAGAGGTGTATCCTGTTCCCTCCTGATCAGTTTGAATGCCTCTACCCTTATCCTGTGCACCATCCATGTGACAGACAGAGCCAGGTGAGAGTAGCAGATCTGCCCTCTGCCCCATGCCAAAAAAGGGCATTTGTGATGATGGTAGGTGGGAGGAAGCTGCACTGGAATGAAAGCTTCATACCACTTGCTGAGCTTTTGCAAAACCTGCTAACTGGTGAATACATTGAGAATAGATGGAAGGACTGGTGATGTTTCTTTGTCCGGTCCTGTCTTGCAATTGCTAGGGCTAGAAACATCTTTGATAGCACAACTGGACTGCACTTGGTACCTTCTTTGTTCTATTTCATCAATCACTTGGTCAAACACAGATTTGCTCAGAGACAAAATGAAGGACTCCTGTCTGTGTTGGTGATACTTTGGGGGTACTACAGGACCTTTCAATGGAGTTAAGACGGAATGTATGATTCATAGCAGGAAGATCAGGATTTGATTCTGAGAGACATTGATAAGGACTATTATTTCAGGAAGTTTTTCTGAGTTTCTTAATGCTTTCTTCTGTTAGGTGGACTTTGACAATCCTGACTATGAGAAGTTTCCAAACTTCCGGAGTGTGGTTGGCTATGAGACAGTGGTGGGTCCAGGGGATGTGCTATACATACCTATGTACTGGTAAGAACAATGGTGGGGGACTGCACAGTGACCCAGCTAGCAGAGGTTTAAAACGTCTTCTGCTCAAAGTCTTGTGTTGGCTCTTAACAGAATTTTGCTTTAACTTCTCCAGCAAGCATGATATTTTCTGTAGTGTCTATGGCCAGTCTGCTTCTGTTTCCTGTCTGTTGGATGGGCATGGTGATTCTTCCTGATAGTATGTTATCTTGTGAGTATTACACTAATGTGTGCAAGAAAAAGATCCTTATTTAAAGAAGGAGAGCTTTCCAGATGTTCTGGGGCGTTAGTGATGGAGATATAGGGCAAGGCTTGTCTCATGCAGCCTGAACTCATCTATCCAAGGTATTTCACTGTAAGCTAAAGCAATAGTTTATTCTCTTTTTTTTTTGTGTGGTTTCCTTGCAGGTGGCACCACATTGAGTCTCTCTTGAATGGAGGGATCACCATCACTGTGAACTTCTGGTATAAGGTGAGTTCAGGTACCTTACTGGGAAGCTTGGATAGCTCAATCCCAGAGGATTTTTTCAGTTAGTGTATTGGCATGTGTGGTCAATGTGAGAACTTCATTGCACTAAATCCTTCACTTTAAAGCTGAAAAGTACTTCCTTTTAAGTGGTGTGTGAGGAACTGGGTGGCTGGGAGAAGGTGGAATAGTCTGCCAGTTCAGGAAGTGTGTAATGAGCTGGTTTTGATATTACAGGGTGCCCCAACCCCAAAGAGAATTGAATATCCATTAAAGGCTCATCAGAAAGTCGCAATCATGAGGAACATTGAGAAGATGTTGGGAGAAGCCTTAGGAAATCCACAAGAGGTACAAAAAAGAACCATATAGCCACTGTAGTTGGCTCAATGTGAAACTTGAGATGCCAACTATTTGGCTCTGCAGGTGTGACAATGAGGGTAGGATAAAGAAGGTTGTTGTGACTGATGCTTCCTGGTGTCTTTAGAAGATCCTTTGACTACACAAAGGCAATCTCCTTAAATATAATTTTAGAGAGGACCACTACAAAGAATGGAATATTGTTCTTGTATCTGGGAGAAGGTGTACTTTGGCTTTGGGCACTGCCAGGGAAGTGTTGTTTCCAAACTCTCCTTGGCCTTCTGTGCAGCAAGAATACCCAGTATTTGCAAAAAAGAGTGCATTTTACCTGTTGAATCCAAATCTCTTAAATAGGAAAACCTTTTCTATTAAGTCCCTTCCTACTTAACACATCTTGGTCATTCCTGAACTCTTTGCAATTTTAATAAACTGGTATTCCACAAAGCAAATTGAAGTATGAAGAATATGGTTTTGAAGATCTCTTGCTGTCTGAAAGTGGAAATCCTAAATGTGAATAGAAGTGTTTTTATGGTCTGTAACCCTTTCCACTATGCTGGATCTTCTCTGTAGCACGCTCATGTGAGATCATGCCTTTCCCTGAGATTATCTTGCTGCTTAGTATGCTGAATGTCCCTCAGTTGATCAGGCACTGCTTAGAAAATGGGAGTGGTCTTAACTGAAAACAAAACCTTTATCAAAATTGTCAGTCCTCGCTGTCATTCCAAATGATGTCAGGGGCCAGAGAAGATTCAATAAGTAAGAATGTTCCTTCCCTGCCCTGCAAAAAGAAACCCCTATGACTGTTGGCTCCTTTTCATAGCATCTACTGAGAAATCACAAATGTAGGGTAGGAAGTGAAAAAATGTCAAATACTGTGGATGCAATATTTTGGTAATAACTGAAGTTGGGTGTTGGCAGAGAATCCAGCAATTTTGGTAGGGTATTTGAGGATGTGCTTAAGGGTGCCCCAGTGTTTCATCTATAAAATGCTTCAAAGCTGATTTGGTGTTCCTTAGGCTTAGTGTGTAGGCTGAGATCCTCTGCCTTGGGCCCCTCAGCTTGTAAGCTGCTGTGATGCAGTGGGAGCAGGCTCTGCAGCTGCCATTTCTGTGTAAGTGTCCTGGCTGATGTTCTGTTTTTGCTTTGAACAGGTGGGTCCCTTGTTGAATATGATGATTAAGGGACGGTATGACTAATGCCTGGCTGTCGGGTGACTGATGTTGGAGCTGCTTTTTTCACAAGCAATGGAAGATACTGAGCGCTAGTATTGCACGCAGCACTTAACAGACTGGAGGGGTTTCCTGGCCCATCCTTGCCCCACTACAATAAAGGGGGCTACTGGAACTGCAAACCCATTAGTACCCCGTTCATCCTCCAATCTCATCTAACCGAACCTCCCAAGAAAGAGCCTGCACTTACTGGAAGCTGGATTCATGCTCACCAGTTTGTTTTTTCTCCCTCTGCCCTGTTTGCTACAACAAGGATCATGGCTTCTGGCACTTGGATGTGTCACTTCAGGATTTTCAGGCATTTGAAGAAGACTGGAGGAGAATCAGGAGTGATCTTGTGTCCTCAGCCTTGTGGGGCTTGGGCCTCCTGTTTGGGTTTGTGTTGGTGGATGTAAGATGGGAAGTGATAGGCTTCACAGTCCTCTGTTGTTAGAGGACCTGTCCATGCTCATCTCTGGCACCTCTCTGTATGATGGAAATGAACATGTGAGCTGGCCTGTGTATGATGAGCAAGTGGACAAATTATTCAGTTTCTTCAACTTAAGACATTTATGCTTTGGACTTAGTACAGGGCAGAGATCAGAGTGAATTCATTTAGCATGTGAGCACCAAATCCTATGCTCTCCAAATAACATCTGTGTTGTAGAAGTCTAGATAAACCTCCTTTCTGACAGCTTTCTCTGGGGAGTGAAGGCTTCTCTCGTGCTCTTTGGAAGGTGCAGTGTGATTGAAAGGAGATGTAGCATTATGAAGGGAGATGCATAAATGTCAGGGTGCTTTCCCAAGTCTTGAATGATTCAGCCACATTTTAAAAATAAATTCCCCAGGGGTGCTGAGCTAGACTGTCAAAATGCAGTGTCAGACAGGTTCAGAGCCTCCCTTCTCCCTACCTAGGGTTGCTGGTTCCTCAGACTAACAAGGGAAAGTGCCCTTTTTACCAAAACTGCAGGAACTCAAGTGTGTGTGGCTGTGCACAGGTGCACATGTTTATGTGATGTTGTGTGGCTCCTGTCCATCAGTTAAATCCATACCAGTGTGTGGTTCCCTGTGAACCACAGTCACCTGAAAGAGGTCAAGGCTTTCTGTTCAGTGTGGTTATCTTTATCTTTTTTGTATTCTGAGACTTGACATGGCACAGGAGGAAGTGACAAGACCAAGGCATAGGAACCAGACAAGCTTCTGTTTAAGAGTTCTCAATCACCCCAAAAAATCATTTTGCTTTCCTTCTCTTCCATGCAAAAGCCTTAGGCTCATATGGAGGCTCCTTTTTATTCCCTGAGGTGTGCTGCACTGCTGTTCCTTGGTTTTGAGGTGGTGCAAAGGTCTTGTATATTTGATGCGGTTGTAATGGGTCCCAAGAAGTGGGAGAAGCTTTTTCATAGCCATTGTATCTCATCCCAGAGAACAGTAGAGAATTTGCTTTGTTGAGACTTCCCAGTGTTTTTTCCCTCTTGTTCTTCAAGGCTTGTTCTGATGTACGATTCTGATAAATGTGTTGAGAACATGCCACTCAAGAAGCGCTTAGTCTTTGATCTCAGGCCCTGCATTTTACTGGGACAGCTCATGCACCACTTGCTTTGGGCTTGTCTTGCACAAACGTGAAAGGCTTCTCAAACAGGAGGTCCCAGGGTCTAGTTTTTTGGCTGCTTTACAGGTCAGAACAAATGAAGTGTAATTGGCAGCTGTAGGGTCCTTGTTTAAGAAATATGTTGTGTCACTGAGTAGTCTGACTGCCATGTTACTTGTTGCAGACTCCAGAGCTGTGTTTAGATACAAACGAAAGTCACTCAGCTGGAAACTTAGCAATGCCAAGCCCTTGGGCAGGTGGGGAAGAATGCTAAGCTGCTGACTGGCTGAAAGCAAGGCTTCCCAGGAATCCTGGGCACATGCCCTTCATTTAAAGATTCTCAAATAAAATTCCATCCCTGTGCTATTTATTAAGGACATAGTAGTCTCCAGTACTGTTTGCTAGGCACCATCAACTCTTGAAGCTCAGGGTGGGAGTTCATATCCCATGTGGAGAGAGAATGGTACTTACAGAATTTTGGGATCTTTTTATTTTTTTCCTTTATTTGCCAAAGGTCTAACCTTTAAAGTGTCTGAACCGTTTTTTGCTGCACTTGACTTCGTGAAAGCTCATTTACAATGCACTGATGGACTGACTTCCCTCCCCTTCCCTTTTCACCTTGTGCTTTCAATGCCCCTTGCCATGGTATTGGGAAGCTGTGTGTTCTCTGCTAGGGGTGTGTGTGCAGGGGGTGGGGTGTGACGAACACACGGTACCTCTGAAGTGTAGTTCTTAAATACAACCAATGTTGAACAACAGAACTGTGTGGCTTTTATTTTATCAGTGCCTGTGCAGGAGAGCTATGTATAAAGCTGCTTTTCAGTCTTTCCAATAACTCTGCTTCTGTTCTTCACTGTTGAAAGCTGCTGGTCTCTAGAACTGCCTTCAAAACAGCAATACCAATTTCATTATTATTGTGTGTCCTTGTCTTTCCTCAGACTATTGTCATAAGCCTGAAAGGAAAGCTGGGAAATAAGGTGGTATCCTTGAGCCCTGACAACAAGTCATGAAAAGGGAACAGATTCCCCTCCCTGCTTACTTAAATGGTGTCACCATGCTCTGGTCACTGGTGGGACCAATGGAGCAAAATATGCTGTTAGGTCTAATGAGTTCTATCAGTTGCTTATTCTTTGGCTTATTTTGTCCTCCTTTTGGTCCTTTATCTGACTCATACTTTGTTCAAGGAGACTTTGGAGAGAGTCATCCTCTGTGTACCTTTGCTCTATGTTAGCAGCCTTGCAGTGGTGGAGTCTGCTCTGCCTAATAAAGACAAGTTATGGTAATATTCACTTAACAGCAGTCTTGACATCAAACCATCAATGAAACGTTGTTGCCCTAAATCCAGACAAATTTCTAATGTGTAGTAAAATCAGGAAGAGTTGAATAGAGATTAAGAATGTTGGGGGTGGTGGGGAGAAAAAGAAACAGCTGTTTGAGCCTGGAGTACCACAGTTGGAACTGAACATCATTAGGGGACAGTGGGGATGTGGAGGGAGTAGGAAAGACGAGTGGATAAAGTATTTTGTGACCATGGGTGTTCACTCTTCCCTGCTGTGCCTGCTGGGATCATCATCTTTGAACACAATTGCTTCTGTTCCACTAAACTTAGTGGTCTGTCATGTCTGATCCTGCAGTCTTTCTGTTGTGCATGTGCCTCTTGGATAACATACACAATTGGCATAATAAAGCTCAGAAATGTCTCAGGTTGTGCAGAGAAATGGAGGAAACAAGGATGAGAACTGTCATTTGAAAACCAGATCAGACTCCAAGATTTTTCACTTGTACTTTTAGTCTTGTTTGCTATTATTACCTTAGGTCCTATAACACTTTTATTTTGCTTCCTCCATTCCCCTGTTTCTTGCAAAGTAGGATTTTTCTAAGGAAGAAAATCTTTAAAATAAAATCTTTCTTTAAGAAGAAAATCTCTTAATCCTTGTATGTCGTGGCTGCAGGATCTTTCCCATGGAAAGAGAAGAGCATGGGTTTTTAGGCTGATGCACCCTTGATGGTTGGGGTCAGGCTTAGCCTGGTGATCACTCAGGAAATTCTGTGTAATAAAGTAGGTCCATGGTGAAGCCAACATCAGGATCAGGGCCAGGGTTGAGAAGGTATGAGACACAGCTGCCATGCAGGGGCAATCTAACACAGGTGGGGTAAAGGGCAAGACTATTGTAATCAAAGTAGCTGTTGACGTAAAGAGGGGCAGGCCTGGGCCAAGAGTGCAGCTTCTTTACAGAAGTTCTTAGCAATGAACAAGCTGACCTTGAACTCAGAAGTGCTTTTTAAAGCCCTAGAATAGGGATGGTGCACTCAGGGTGTTGAAATTTCTCAGCAGGCCTCTGTGTAACCCATGCTGCAGTCCTAGCCATGGAAGCAGAGCAACAACTGCAGCAGGGTGTACTACCTTTGCACCTGCTTTTCCTAAGTGCTTTTCTCCAAGCCTCCTTTCTGCTACTTATGTGTGGGGAGCTTCCTTGATTTCTGTTAGGGTTATGCTCTTCATCTTCCATTCTTGTTTCGGAGACTGCACTTCTGTCAGTGTCCTGGGAAGTCCTGGAATCATCGTCTTCTCATCATCTTCCCAGGGCACTTTTTTGGCATTGGCACTGCCTAGAGTGAAAGAGGAAAAAGTTGCTCTTCCTGTGACAAACACATGCAAAGTAAGTTCTAATTACTGCCTTGAAAAGTCAAATATTTGTTGCAAGCAGAGGACTAATTGTGGGAGGAGGGAGCGGAAGTCGAGGCTCTTGGAGTGTAAGTGGAACAGATGCCCGGACGCCTTGGGGAAACGCAGCTTTCCTCTACAAATCAGAGCTTTAAATTACAAGGCTTTTACCAACGAGAACAGTTGTGGGAAGTCGTCTGCTCTCATTTGCGTAATGGCTTCTGTCACTGGTGATTAGACACAGGATGAAGGAAAAGAAATTTGACAATTAGGAATGAGTGATCATTAATCAGAATCTTTGTTAGAAGGAGGGAATGGGGGGAGAATATTCCACAAAAAATGGAGGCAGCCACTCTAGAGCCACAGTGAAGTCCATGAGATGTGTAACTGAGTGCTACTGTTGCTCTAAAGAGTCCCCTTTGCCCAGGTATAGAGCAGGGTCTTGGCTTGATTTGAAACTTTGTGCAGGAAGGCAGCTAGGCAAAATCCTTCCCATGCTGTTCAGTGATTCTCAGCTAGTAGGGGAGAGTGCAAATCCTGGAGGCCTCTCCTTGCCTCATCAACACCTTGCATTTCCTTCTGAGTGCCTAGCTGCAAACTGGCAGGAGAAACCACAGAATCACCTTATTAAATTATTTGCATTCTCTCCCCACATCCTGCAGTTTCTGGTGCAGAGGAGAATAGGTACTGTCCTTGACTGGTATGCATAAAGATAAGGATGAGCAATGTGAAAGCAGTTCCAGGCTCTTTTCCTTATAATGTTATTTTCTACAAGAGCAAGGAAGAACTTGATGGGCTGCATGACAGGTGAAAAAAAGAAGGCAGTTGCAACTTCTCTCTGTCGTTTGCTGGCTTAGCTCATCATCCAGCCATGCACAATCCAGTATATGCATTTGTTTGCATTTGATCAAATTATCAGTACACATGAAGTCTCTTACCTGCTTTTTCTAGACCTGTCATTCATAGTCTTGTCAGGTTATAAACATTTTGGTGTGGTTTACATGAAGAGGCACTGCCTTTGATTACATTATCAGCTGATAACTTGAGAGGGGGGATGGCAGACCATTTGTGGGGCATATAATGTTGGTGCATCTTAACATTTAGTTTATTGGAGTAATTGATTTAAGTGACAATTCCTGTCTTTGCAAGGCTGTGTCATTCACTTGAGATGGAGGTGTCCATCAGGGTCTTTATTCTTCCTGTGACTGGAAATCAGAGCAGATACCTGCAAAGGGGAGAGCTGAATATTGTTGGCTTGATCCCAGCTGACTCTGAGCTCAGATAAATGATGTCACCCTGGATTTTCAGCCTTTTCCCATGGCTAGTGTTCACCACACAAACTCAAAAGAAAAGAGAAAACAGCAGATTTCAGGACAGGATCTAATAGGGCTTTTCACCCAGTGTTCATCCTGAAAGTTGGGAGAATCACTGGTCGCATTGCTTGGGGTAAAGAGATGTCAGGTAGTGACTCTTATCCCCTCTGAAACAGGTGAGGGAGGGCTGATTCTCATTCACAGCAACATTTTAAACGTGTTTACATTTGGAGAAGTGCATCTCACTATTTTTGTGGACAGTAAGGCAGCCTGAGGTGTTGTGGGGTTGCTGTCTGAATTCATCTCAAAAACTTCCAGTAAACCCCAAGAAAGCCCAGACTTTGACACAGCAGGGTGTTACCCTTGCTGGAGAAAATGTCACTGTGCTGGATGGCAGGAGCAACAGGTGTGACTTTCATCTTGGAATTTCAGTTGTGATTTTTTTCCTGGTAGTCAGGACTTGATATTGAATGCCTTGACAAGGGATGGGAGTTGATGTGAGTTGAAACCCCTTGAGAAGCCCAAAAGGGAGGAGAGT
This sequence comes from Chaetura pelagica, assembly GCF_000747805.2. Lineage (NCBI taxonomy): Eukaryota > Metazoa > Chordata > Aves > Apodiformes > Apodidae > Chaetura > Chaetura pelagica. The sequence continues at coordinate 4,842,401 of NW_009953758.1, read as the reverse complement.
GTATGATATCCCATGTGTAGGTAATCTGTGTTATGAGATGTACACATTTTGTCCTCACTGAGCTGCCTGAGCACCACTGAGCCTCATACAGAGTGAGCTGTGTGAGGGTTCCAGCTCAGCTAAAAGGAGTGAGCTTCTATAAAATGACAGTCCCTGTGGTCACAGAGAGGGCACATGGGGTTAAAATGGTATCCAAGGGGATAGTTTCTGTGGCAGAGCTTAGTGCCATGGGTGATGGACTGATTCTGCTCCAAGTTCCTCTACCAGGACCTCTGACAGTCCCCCAGAAGCTGCTCCTCTCCATCTGTTTTTCAGTGGGGTAAAAAGCTTCTGGCAGCAAAGAATTACTGGTGTTGGTGGGTATTTAGGTCAAATGGCAGCCACTACAGGCTGCAGAGCTGGAGGGTGTGAGGCAGTAAGGCCTTGCTTGGCATTTGAGGTAATAAGCTTCTGGTCTGTCAGCTCATGTGAACTGCAGAGATTAGTAGAGCTGGGGAGTTGCAGGGCCATATTACTTGGGCTGTCAGGTCTGACACTGCTCTGGCATGGCAGACCATGGTGGTCTCTGAGCCTGTGTTCTGGGGTGCCACAAACCTCGGGGTGAGCAGGGCTGGGATCCTCTGAGTGGAGTTCAGGGATCTGAAGAACCTATTCATCTGCTACCAATTTACTCCAAGCACAGCCTGAGGCCTTGCTTCTACCTCCTCCCCAGCACAGAGGCAATCCTGTGTCTCCTGCTTTTGCTGTTTGTTTATAGCTCTCCCTATCCCATCTGTCTTTCTCTCTTCCTTCCCTTTCTTTTTCACTCCCTCTCCCTCTCCCCCCTCATTCCCTGTAAGCGATTAATCATTTTGACAGGCTCGGCGATGGCCTTTATTTCCTTGAGGCGGCCAAGAAATGTCTGTGAGCACCTTCTCTGACACTCCTGTTCTCTCACCAATCAGATCAGCCACTTCGCTTGGAGTGACACCACCAGAAAGGCAGGGCGGGGAGGAGGGGGAGCAACTCCAGCAGAGCCAGCTGGGGAAATGGGCAGTGGGGTAGCATCCAGTTGGGGTGCCATGTGGGCCCCTCCTAGCTGTGATGAGTGTGTCATTCCACTGTAGCTTGAATATGTCATACTATGCTCCCTCCTTCTCCCCAGACTCCCCTTCAAATCTCAGTTTTGAAGACAGTTGGAAAGAAATCAGTCTGTTTAGAAATAATATCAGCCTCCAACAGAGTGACTGGAAGGAAAAACTGTTGGAGAATAAAGACGAGTAGACTAGGATCATCAAGGGGAAAATAGTGAGTATGACTTTGCAGATATATATGGAAGCCTTCCTGGGAAACTCCCCTTTGTCTTCTGTAGGAAGTTGCTTCTGAGTCTCTGTCATGGTTCACTTGGACTTCTCATGTTGTCATGAGGATGTCCATTCCCTTGCAGCAAAGGGAGCTCTCAGGCTAGAGTACATGCTATTGCAAATGCTCTGCCACCTAACTAGAACCAAAACAGGGTAGATCAGGGTTCATGATGTTCCCCAAATATTTTTTTTACCTGCTCTAATAAGCCCCCTTGGCATTGGCTCGTGACAAGCGTTGTCCTTCCCCTTGGACCAAAGAATACCATACCTCTACAGTTGTTCTTTCTCCTTGAAGCATGAAGCAGACATCCTTCACAGTAGGAAGGGGAGGCTCAGGAATAACGATTCTACCCAGGGCCTCTGGGCCTTCAGAGGGCTTGAGCACCTCTCCTATGAAGACAGGCTGAGAGAGTTCTTCAGCCTAGAGAAGAGAAGACTCCAGGGAAACCTTATAGCAGCCTTCCAGTACCTGAAGGGGCTACAGGAAAGCTGGGGAGGGGCTTTTTACAAGAGTGGAGTGATAGGACACTGGTTTCAAACTGAAAAGAGGGTAGATTTAGATTAGTTAGCAGAAAGAAATTCTTTACTGTGATGGTGGTGAGACACTGGAACATGTTGCCCAGAGAAGTTTTGGATGTGCCCTCCATGGAAGTGTTCAAGGCCAGGTTGGATGGAACCTTGAACATCCCTGTCTAGTGGAAAGTGTTCCTGCTCATGGTAGGGGGGTTGGAACTAGATTATCTTTTAAGGTCTCTTCCAACCCAAACCATTCTGTGATTCTATGTCTAGAGACTCTTTGTGCAGAACAGTGGATTGTAATGAACACTCAAAGAAGCAAGGGAGATAGTGAAGGAGAAAAAAAGTTTAAAATTGTGAACTAGCAGTCAGATGGAATGTGATGTAAAGATCTTGCATAAGGTTGTCAAGTATTGTAAGGCAGAAGACTGTATATAAGGGCCCAAAGGATCATCTCTAGTCTTGTGTTCCTATTCAACAAGTAAATAAACCTTGCACTGAGTGCTGAAGACAGTAAACAGGCTCTTCATTAATGAAAGGCCCTAGAATAAGACTGCTTGAAGGCTTCAAGAAGGGAAAAAAACAGGGAATGGAGCATCTGTGCTTGAAAGTTGCCACCTCCTGAGATCAGATAGGGCAGCAACACAAGGTGAAACTCTGTAGCTGGATCCCACTATGCCTCTGGAGGAGTAGCCAGGCAGGTGATAGCTCCCAGTTGACTCTAGGAAGTTTGTACCCTCTTATGAAACATCAGTGCTCACTTTTCATGTAAGTTCTTGCCCTACATGGAAGGTGAGAGAGTCAGTTTTAACTGCAGGGCCTGCTAGCATCAGCTGGATGTGATCGGTGAAGAAAACCTGGAGGGAAAACCACAACCTTACTCCTTACACCTCTCTGTTAGTTTTCTCCCTGTGAAAAGGTTGCCCTTCAGGTACAGACCTAAAAGCTGATGCAGCCCAAGTCCAAATGGAGGGCAGTGAGCTCATCTGTAATAAATGTCTTTGCCCCTTCTGAGCTGACTGCATCAGACCTCTGGAAAGTAGGAAGACTTGAATGAAAGAGGAGTTAACTGGCACTTTCCATCAGATGAAAAGGCAGTGTGTGCTCCCTCTGACAGACATGCTGCCCCATGGCTTGGGAGTGACCTCAGCCAAGGTCACTGCTAAGTTTCTCTAAACTAGCATTTCTCTCAAGGAAATATTGATTTTTGTGCTGGTGGTGCTAAGCAGTGTTGTTGAAAAAGATGTTACAAATACTTGCCAGAGCAGTGGTGGCCCTTCATGGTGGCTAGGCTCACTGCTCTGGCTTGCCTTCTGCAGGCTTGTGGCTCATGTGTCCAGGGTGAGAAACACTGGCTTTGGGCTTCCATGCTAATTACTTCAGATGGCTTTGATGCCTCTTCTCTGGTGTGGGGTAGTTAAGTTTGCTCCCTTATGTTCAGTCAAGGATGGAAGATGTTCATTAGGAGCAGAAAGTGGCCTGTCACTAGACAGTTTACATGCAGTAATAGAAAATATTTATTTCTTGAACATAACATAAGAAGGGACCATGGCAGAGGTCTTAAAACAGTTCATCGCAGTGCTGGGAGTTTTCTGAGAGAACGAATAAGATCTTTAGAAACTAAATGTGTTAAGTTTCCAACCAGTGCAGGTAATACTAGCTATCCTAGAAATCATCAGATTTTAAATCATCAACCGCCCCAGTGCGATCCAAGTCTTTAAGGATGCACTTCAGGCTTTGAATCACATAGCACTGCACTGACAACATCTGTCTATGCTCTCCCAGGCCGTGAGCCATAAGCAGAACACAATGCTGTTTGTCTTCCCTCTTTATGAGACCAAACCATAGAAAGAGGTGCCTTAGAGTATGCAGCCATGGGTTCTCACTGTTGCTTTAATCTGTTAAATTCAACTTTGCCTGCGCAGTGAGGTTGTGGTGTCTCTATCCTTAGAAATATTGACTGGCAAAGGCTCTGAACAACCTGATCTAATTGTACCTGCTTTAAATAGGAGGTTGAGCTAGATGATCTCCTGAGGCCTCTTTGAACCTAGATTATTCTGTGATTCCATGGGTTTGCTCAAGAGAGCTCATCACCTGATGTGCTTTCATCCCACCTCATAAAATTATTATAGAGCCCAGGCAACCCAGAAAGTAAAAGTAGTATCAGATTATTTTATTTATGTAGAAGCTGTTCGTGGATCTATTGTGTCCTCTCCTGGTTGTATGAGCGCTGCTGTGGCCTTGAGCCAGCTGGAGTTATGGAAGCCCTGTCCTCAAGCAGGGGCTGACCTTCATGCCAGGGCACTATGTGCTGTGCTGAGGTAGTGCAAATGGGAAAGTGTTGCAATCAGGGGCTGTGAGATCCCCACAATGGACAAACTACTGGGCTGTGTCCAGTTAGCAGGAGGCTGAGTGAGAACTCACCCTTGCTGTCAGGAGTGCAGGCTCCAGTGTCAGAACAGGTCCATGCTGCATGCCGTGCTGTTGCTGTGCTTGTGGATTTCTGCAGGTTCAGGTGCTGAGCCTTCTTGTAATGTCCTGCATCATCCTCTGTCTTCTGAAAAATATGAGACACCCTCAGTTATTGACAAGCATCTCCATGTTGTGGAGCTATTCCAGACTTCTGAGCAGTACCTGATGCTCAATGGAAAAGCTGGAACATGAGGCTAACTTTGCATGTTCCTTTAGGTGACAGAGGTGCTTGTGCCCTTGCAAATGTCAAAATTGGAGGCTAGATCAGTTGGATTTAGGAATCTCACATTCTGAGGTGCCCTGACCAGCAGAGACATTTGTGTCTGGGCTGCTCTGAACATTATGGATGTGTTGCTGCTGTCTTTGCGGAGTGGATGAAAGTGTTTGTGGTAAAATGTAATCAAGTGGAAAATTGCAGTGCATATAAACACATATGGCACTCAATGACTGGGCATTAGGCACAGTGACTGCAGGCAAAAAAAAAAAAATTATCTGTAAACGTTTCGCAGCAAGTTTCAAAATCTTAAGGAACAATAAGATATTAGCAATTTAATGGGGTGATTCAGCGAGGCAGCGATCCTTGGGTTGGGAGAATGAGGATGCATGCAGCTGCAGTGAGGGGAGAGGCTGGGATTACTCAGCCAAGCTCAACAGGCCTTGTCTCCCTGCACAAGATAGCTGCCAAAGGTTTCCTTCATGTGGCAAGGTGGCTGTGCTTGGAGAGGAGAGAGCCAGGAGGTGGCTTGTGAACCTTCCCAGTGCCACCTTCCAGCTTTCTCCATAAGCCTGCTGTTTACAGCAGCATTTGGAAGAGGTTGCGTGTTGTCAATGAGGCAGAACTGATGGGATAGGTGGATCAGGCCTGGCTCAGGTTGGGAGCTACAGAAGCACTGCAGGTTAACAGCTGGCTTGGCCTTCCAGAAAGGGAGTGCTGGGTCCCACTCACCTCTTGTGCCTCCAAGCTCTATCTGCTTATGCTACCTGAGGTAGCCCCTTCCCATCTATTGCAGAGCCTGTAGCAGGACAAATCCTGAGGGCAACTATTTGCACCCTGCTAAAGGAAATCCGTCATCTGCTGGCACTGCACTTGGGTCTTTCATATCTATCACTTCACTGCCTGAGCTGATTGTCCATCTCTAAGCCTCTTGCTTGGATCCCAGTGCTTACAAGGAACAAAGGTATGTCAGGCTGCATGTGAAAGTTATTTTTGCTGAGTGACAGAATTACCTGAAAGGCATTTTTCTCCTCTTACCATATGCTGACTTCTCTTTTTCTGACATGAACAAGGTTACCTGAGGCTGGGAGGAGAAATGCACCTTGACTTTGTTATCTGGCTGTGCCTTTCCCAAGGGACATAGAAAAGCAGCTTGAGGAGTAGGAGGAACATAGCCTTGAAGTTTGCCCTGAAGTCCTGGATCTGGTGGTCAGACTTGCTCAGCTGTTGATAGGGGAACAGATTCTGAAAGAGGATTGAAGAGGGTACCAAATAGGAAATCCTTAGGGTATTGGCAGCTTGGTTCAGCAAAGCCTGGCTGATTCTAATCCTGTTTGGGGAGAAATCTTCCCAGTGGCACTAAAAACTGCCCAAATTAAATAAAAATTGACAAAATCAATGTTTCTGGACCATAAGTGTTTGCTTCCCAGGAAAATAAGGAACATAGTGGGGGCCTAAGCTGATGTGAGTAGATCAGTAGGCTCTCTTAGTCTCTGCTAAGACCTTTCATTTTCATGCTAGTTCATATACAGCCATGAGAACATGCCTTTTCTTGGATATGATCCTGGAAATGGAGACCCAAGTGACTGGATCATTAGTAAAGTGCAACTTCAGTGAGATTACAGGCAGGCCTGTATTTGCTGTTGACTTTACCTAACAAACTGCCTAAGGCTGGACCTCAGTAAGACAACATACCTGCCACACTTGTGTGTTCAACTCTGGATAGAATCAGTGAGAGTAATGGTGGGATAAGCTTTTAATTAATTGATTTAAAATAATGTTTATTTTCATTATGTTTTTATCCATTTAAGAAATTCATGCTTTTAATCATATCTCCTTAAACATGTTATACTAGAGAGAGAGATTCTATTTCTTTCCTTGTGTCACCTGTTGGTTTAGGCATTCATTATGTTTACATCTATGAGTATGCTTTCTCTTGCTGATACAGAAGTACCATAGGAAAGTCATTGGGCTGAGGCATTGTCGTGAGCTGAATCCATTTCTCACAGGTGTGCCTACCTCCATTTAGTACAGAACCATTTACTCACTTACTGTCTTTATAACCTTAGGGAAAGCCAGCCCTTAAAGGACTTTCCAGTGGTCAAATTCAAATGTGATGTACTTCTTGAGATTTGTCCCTTTTAAAAGGCTCTGTATTTGCTTGAACTAGTTTCCTCCTAGTTTTCCACTCTGTTTTACTACCTATGGACTGTAGCTTGTTGCCATCTTGATCTTTTCTCTGGGTACTTCTATGCTGCTGCAGCACTAAACCCGGGGGGGTTTGAGCCTCCCTTCTACACATGAAAAAAGAGGTTAATAATCCCTGTCCTTTGTCTCCTTGATCTCATCAGTCCGCATGTAAATCTGAAGGCAGAAGTTTCCTATACCATGTACATAGGGTGCCTTCCAAAATAGTCTTTGTCTACTGCCACAGCCCTCTGCTGAGTTCACTAGCTCTTACCTCCTGCCAGCTGAGAGAGAAGGTCCTGTCTACTGGGATTTGAGTGGAGATGTAATGCCCTGTTTCCACGGAGAAGGGCAAGACAGTAGTACAGTAAGGCTTTCCATTTTTGGGTACATTGGTGTCATGAGTCCCAGATAATATCTGCTGCCTTCTCTGTCCATCACATAAATCCTCCCGTGAACCTTTCATGCATGGTGCTACATGAAAATTCATCCTCAAGACCTATGGACCTCTCAAGGCTCTCCACTGCAATCTGTGTTTCCTTCATGTTCTTTGAATTTCAAATATATCAGAGGTGAGTCATTTCACTCATCCTGCCCTAGAGCTGGAGTCAGATCACTGATAGGCAGGCAGCCTCTGGGTAAAGTGAGTAGAGCTTCGGTCCAGGCCTGAGTGGATTCAAGTGCAAACGCAATGGCTGAATGCATGAGGGCTGAATTTATCTTGGAGGTGCTTATTCTGATGTGTTTGCCTGAGGCATACATGGGTCCAGCTAGAGGCCTGGAGTGTCTGGCATCCCAGGGGTCTTCTACAGGAGTTGTCAGTCATGGCATTGCCTGTCAGCATGAGAGAATAAACATCAGGCTGAAGCAGGGCCTTCATTTGTGAGCTCATGTATACCAGTTACCTTGGGGAGTTTCTGGAAAAGTAGGGGCTTTTAGTTGGGAGAGCCTTTGCTGAGCTGCTTCATGAGGCACTTCTGAGGAGGACTAATAGAGGGGAGACTTTAGGGCTCCCTGTGGACATCTTGCCCCTGGGCCTGACGTGCAAATAGGTTCCACTGCATTGGCAGCTGGTTCTCTGCCTCAAGGGTTGCAGTACAGTTGCTGTGACTCTGGTGAAGGTCCTCTGGAGGATGACACATGGATCTGTCTTCTGGCTTATGATCAGAGGAGGGGAAAAGTTCATAAGCAACTGTGTAAGAGATTTTTGTAGATAGTTGGTGAACCAGAAGACTGCACCCTTTGAGTACGTACAGTCACCTCACTGCTCCCGTGGCTGAAGTGCTCTTCTGAGGCAGGTATCTGGTGGTGCTCTTTATGCAGGTCAAGGATGGGAACACTCTCCTCTTGCTTGCAGGTGGTTTGATGCTCAGATAGGCAATCTGGAAAGGGTAGAGTTGATAGAGTGCATGTGCTGGCTGTTCCTGTGACAGATTAGGAAGCCACCTGAGTCACTGTCCCATTGTTCCCATCTACACAGAGACTATGGTACTGGAGGCAGGCCTGCCTGTCACACCTGAAAGAGCTGTACAACTCAAGCACAACCAGGGAGAGATTTTTAAGTCAAGAAGCAGCTGTTCAGTCACTCGGTGTAAGCTTGTAGGTAACTGAGGGAATTCTCTTGGTTTCTTTTGTCTAAACCCTTCTTCCCAAAGGGCCTCCTGTCAGTGTTTGAAGGCACTGGGACAGAAAATCTACTGCTGCTCTGAGGAATTTCCTCCAGAGGTGAAAGGTCCCCATCACTTCATGTAAAACCCGTCACTGGATCTCATTTTTTTTACTGAAATTTGTCTGGTTTTACTGTGGGTTCTTCTCTGTCAGCATCAGGAGCCTGTGTAGAAATGGGCATGCTATCCTGGCCCCCAGTATTCAAGTTGCTTTTGACCTCTGGGTGTCATTTTCACCCACTGTGCTGATTTTTGGTTTGTTTGGCCTGCAGCTGCCTGTGCACAACAGCCAGGCCTTGCAGGTCAGCCTGGACCAGCGTGTGGGAGGATTTGCCATCAGGCTGCCTGTTGCCTTTATTCCTGCCTGCAGCCTCAGGTGCTGCAATGATGACCTGCCTCTCCCAAAGTGGCTCTCCAGCTCTGTGAGGGTCACTCTGCTCCTCAGGAGCAGCTGTGATGAGCTGTCTTCTCTGGTGCAGGCAGCCAAGACATTGCTGTCACCTCTGGCAGTTGCTGTGCAGCTGTCAGACCCTCTTGCTCCTTTCTGAGCAGGGCAAAACTGCTGCCAGCGCTTGCTGATTCTGGTCCTTTGATGCCTCCTGCATCAAAGAGTCTGGACAGTTGTTGATGGTTTATAAGGTATTGCCCTGGGAAGGTACCATCAAACACTAGCTTTGCACCCTGGGCACAACCAGACAGTCACTGCCCAGAAGGTTCCAGGTGCCAGGGCAAAAAGATCAGCCTGATGCTGGATGTGTCTGCAAGCATCCACCACATTGGGACAGCAAAAGAGCAGAGGTGGGTGGACAATTTCCTATGGTAATCCCTGGCCTCAGGGTACAGCCCTGTGTGAGGGTTGTGATGAAATGTGTGGCTGTGGTGGGATATGAAAGCCTAAGGATCTGGCAGCTGAGGGCATGGCATTGCTTTCCCAAATGCTTAAAGGCAGCAGAATAATCAGAGTGTGAGGGGGCCGCCCTGTGGGTCCAAGAGAGGAGAACTCAGAGTCAGAGAGGCTGATTTTAAGTGTCTGGGCTGTGACCAGGTTTGGGGACACCAGTGCTGACAAAAATCAAGGTGTCTGGGGTAAGCAGAGAAGAGCAATGAGAAAACCCTCCTGAGAAGGCGGCACAGACAGGCAAAACCACCACCCTCCCTTGCAGAAAAGCGAGAGAAGGCACCTGGACCTGGAGCTACAGGGGCGCGTAGCGGTGCCCCGCGGGGCGGGGGGTGCGTGGGCACAGCCGCGGTGCCCCGCGGGACGGGGGTGCGTGGGGTGCGTGGGCACAGCCGCGGTGACCCCGGGGCGGGGCTGCCGGGCCCGCTCCCGCGCTGCTGCCGCCTGGCCGCGGCGTGGAGCCCGCGCTCCGTGCGGGGCTCGGCGGGGCGGGGGGGGTGGTTCGGCGCGCGCGGGGGGCCA
>NW_009953758.1:4805993-4831821 GCF_000747805.2 Chaetura pelagica | reverse complement strand
AAGCTACTGCAGGAGTTTGAAGCTGAGCTATCCGGAGGGTCAAAAAGCTAAATTGTAAACTGAGGTCTCACAGGAGCCGCTTTCCTGTGAAAATCCTCCCCCCTGCCACAGAGTTCTGGTGTGTCAGAGGCAGTGGGTGTGAACCTGAATCAAGTGTCAGCCTTAGCTTTGGAACCCAGTTGCTAGAACTGGACTGGACTTGCCTCTTCCAGACTGATTATACAGGTGCTGGGGTGTACATGAGAACGGGTACCTGCACCTGAACACTGGCATTGCAGGATGGGTGCTGCCTGCTGTGCCAAGTGCTGTACCAGCGTGTGAGACAAGTCGTATTTTCATTGTGCCACATACCTTGTCCTATCCTATCCTGCTGAGGTCTGTGTGTACTCTAGTCACCCTGCTGGGAGATCTTGTGTGTGAAACAGCTAATGTTGGGTACTCACATTTCCCTTAGTGGGTTGTAGGATTTTTCCCCACAACCATAAAACAGAAGTTCTACCGTGTTTAATCTGCTCCTCTAGCAAGTAATTTAAGTCCTGGCCTGTTTTCTGTGGTTCATATTGCTTTGTTTTATTGCACCACTGGCTGCTTTTTCATATTTCTCAGCACTAGAAATAATACTGGGGTGCACTTCAAGTTTGGAAGAAGCTTTCAGGACCTTGCTGTACTCACAGTTGTCCACTGGAGAGCCCCAGGGGCCCGTGGACACGTTGGGTTTGGCTGTGGTGTCTGCCCATCCAGAGGAAAGGACAAAGGACAAATGACCTGTGATGTCCTTTTCCAAGGAGAGGTGATGCTCTAGCTCCTGTGATCACTCTTGTTCTTCACCTGTTTTCCACACCCAGTGAGGTGTGTCTTCCCTGAAGCCCCCTCTGAGTGTTCCCTGTCCCTCTTCCCACACCCAAATCAGTGAGCTGCCCGCCTGTTCCCCCTGCCCTTCCTCCGGACAGGAGGAGGACCGCTCCGCGCCGGGGCTTTGGGCAGGGAAGGTGCAGGCGGGGGAGCTGCGGGGGCTGCGATGTGCGCGCTGGACCCGCGAGGGCAGCAAAACACCGCGGGAGAAGCGGGGGACCCGCCGAGGAGGGCTGGTGACAAAAGGGACACGGGCTCGGGGCCCTTCACGGGCTCTTCACAGCGGGGTTTTCCAGGGCTGCTGCCCCGGAGGCTCAGAAGGTGCTGCGGGAGAGACAAGCACGTTGCGGGTCCCTAGAAGGACCCAGCCCCGTCCCCTTTTAGGACCAGAGCTTTCCCCAGGCATAGGATACTGGGAACGGTGGTGTGCCCCAGGCCCTGATACCAAGAAGATGGAGCTGGCAAACTAGCATCACACTGGTGTGCCCTCACATTGGGGCCTGTTGAGTACTTCTGGGTCTGCCTTATGCTCAGCCATCAGCCCTCTTGTGGAGCAGGTCTGTCCTGGGAAACACATTGGAAGGGGGACTGTTTTGGAGGTTTTCTCTGTATCTGCATGCCAGGGCTCTGTATATGGCCCTCATAACCCTCACCAAGCATCACCTATGTTTATCGTGGCTCAGAGAAGCTTGACTGCCCTTTTCAGTGCACCTAAGGTGGAGTGCATTCTACCTCTGGTCACGCAGCATGATTGGTGGCTGAGCTCCTGCCTTACACCTCTTCCAGCAGAGGTAAAGCCACTCAGGGAGAAACAAGAAGGAATTAGGGATTTGTTGAACTCCTCAGTGGAGCCAGAGAGCTCTGGTTCCTCAGAGCTTCTGAGGCTTGAAGATGCCAGAGGCTAAGGCAAGCTCTGACCTAGACTGCAAACAGAAAGCCCCAAATAAAGCAAAGCACTACTGTGAAGAACTCATCCCCTTTTCCCTGTTATGTATATACCACCACATCCAGACCATAGGTGTGGGCCCAGTGCATGCTCCCCAGCACCCATCAGGGCAAGACCCCCTGCTTGTTCTTCCTTCCTGGGGGAGGTGTGGAGGGAAGCTGCTACAGCACAGAGCGTAGAGAGGAGAAAGAGGCCTTTGCTTCCACAAAGCAGGGTATGGTGGCTGTGGTGAGTAACTCAGAGACCCAGCCACCACCATCCCAAACCTCTGCTCACCAGGGCTGTGCTCCCAGCACGTCTCTGCAGCCCCCTCCTTCCCCCTCCTTTCCAATCCTCTTGTGCTGTTTTCTTGGCAAGGGTGCTGGCTTTCAGCCACACCTCATGTGCCCTATTGATAGCTGGTAATTTATGTAAATCTCCTAATATATGGATTCTGGGATCAGGACAGAGGGTTTGTGTGTGAGATGAGATTAATATGTTTGCAGATTTTCTCTGCAAAGAGAGGGAGAGGCAGGCAGGGCCAGGACGTTTGCACTAGGTCTCTATTAGCACCTCTGTGTGCACCAGCCATGCCTGGTCTCTGGCTTCCCCTTGGCCACTGGTGTGGGGGACTCTCCCTGCTTTGGCCACTCTGGTCACCCACAGCCAGAACTGCCAGCCAGTGTTTTCTATCTGTGTCTGCTCCCCCAAAGTTTCAGCATCTCCAGAAGGTGGCTGGGCTGAGCTGTGATGGAAACTGCTGCTGCCATGGGATTGTGTGGCCCCTGGGAGTGCTGGAAAACTGTGGCTCAGCTTTATTCTCCCTTTGACAGTTTAGGAGAGTGGAGGCTGCTTGTAGCCACTGGCATCTTGGTGCAGCTGGGGCTCATGTTCTTCTGGTCCAGGTAGAAATCAGGGAAAGGGTGATGTAAAGAGCAGGGCACAGGCTGAGGGGACCAGCCTGCCAGTGAGGTGACAGGGCACAGGGCTCTGGCCAGGAGGAAGGTGGTGAGCCCAGTGCCTGGCTTGGTGCCCACTGACTGGGCTGATATGATGGGTTGAGGCTGAAAGATGGGCAGGAGGATGCTTTGTGCCCCTGTCCTGTTGCTCCTGAGAACTGCAGTCCATGGGGTGAGAGGTGGTACATCTGCACCCAGCCCTGTCCCTGGGCTGCACACCTGATTTGTGTGCATCTCTCAGCCCAGGACCTGTGCTTGGCTGCCTGGGCTCAGTGTGGTGCTGTGCTGGTGGGTTGTGCAGGGAGGCATGGTGGGGAGTGGTGGTGGGGAAGGGAGCTGCCCTCTGATTTAGATGTTCCTGAGGAGTTCCCATTGCACACCTGACATTTAGAAACCAGGAATCCTGCTGATGGATAGGATTTGATGTGGTGGAGTATATTTCACACAGTGTCATTTATCCTGGTGCTGCCTCATGTGAAATGTCAGCCATTCAGGAGCTTTTCTGATCGTTCTTTGAAGTACTGGTTTCTGATAAACTCAGGAGAAGGATGATTTTTTCCACTCAGGTCAGGGACCAGGAGTGGCAACAACTTTTCTCCTCTCTGCACAGGGTCCTTCAGTAGGACCTGACAGCTCTGCCCTGACTGCAGGACAGCAATGGGGGTCCTGTTTGTTGTCTTTCTTTCTCTTGGTGAGATCCTGCCTCTTTTAGGGGCTGTATAACCCCCTTTCTCTCACCTCTCTCTGACAGCACCTTGTCTTGTGCTACTTTTCCCTGCCTGCATCTGGATTTGTTCCCAAGAGTCTTTTTTTGCCTTTGAAGGAATATTTTTAACTCCCCTGGGGTTGCTGCTGTTGACAATGGAAATCTATTGTGTTTTATGTGCCTGGAAAATGAATTTCCATGTTAGAAGAGGAGAGCAATTATCACAAGCAAGAGAGATCAAATTGGGTCTTTAAAAAGAAAATAAAGTTCAGATCTTATCTGATTAATGAGATTTCTTCCAAACCTTAACAAATCTTAATTACAGTGACTCTGCTGGAAGGGATGAGGTAAAGCTAGGATTGGGGGCTATCTAAACAGAACTGCTCTCTTCTGAGCTAGAGTACATCCCTGCATGAAAGCAGCAGGGACGGCCATTGAGTGCGGAAAGCTGCTCAGCTGGAAATCGGCAAGGCAGGATTCTCCATGGAGCCTGAGCAGCTCCTTCCCCAAAGGCCTGCGGCACTGGGAGAGAGCCCCGCCAGCCCCAACTGGCAGTGAGGCTGCTGCCTTACTCTGTCCTGCATCCTGGCATCATTTTTCTTCAGATTCCTTCTTGCTGCTACCATTTTTTCACCTTTTTTAAAAAAACTTTCTGTAATAAGAATGATTGTTCAGTTGTGGAGGATTTTTTTTTCTCACTTTCCTGATTTTTAAAAAATAAGCTGAGGGGTGCAAAGTTATTTATTCAGTTTATGCTCACAAAACGCTTTCAGATTATTTTATTGCATTGCCTGTGTAATGCAGGGAAGAGATTGTTCTTGTTACCCGTTTAGTGAATACAATAACTTTCTTTCCGAAAGAATGTGAGTCTTGAGCCGAAGATGTTGAGAAAGGGAGATTCCAGTGCTTCCCGTAACAGCCTGCTCTAGTGGCAAATCACCCTGACCTCCTCAGACAATGTAAAACAAAACAAAAAGATTCAGTACTTTATTTTTTTTATTTAGTTTTGTCTGGCTTCAGCATTTATCCATTGGCTCTTGTTACAGCTTTCTCTGGCAGTTGGAAGTTTCTGTAGAACCTGGTACTTATTCCTGGGGTAGAAATTTATATGCGGGAAGCAAGTCACCTCTTGATCTTTTTAATAAACAAAACAAACCGCTCCCTTCAAATCCTTTGTGTAGTACGTTTTCTACCCAATTTTGGGTGATTTTTGGGGCTATTCAATCCTGTCACCAGAAAACAAGCTGAGAAGGAAAGAGGAGGAAACAGAAATAAGTCCAAACCCCTGGAAAATCAGAGAGCCAAGCCCTCCCTCCCTGTTGTCTGTATGAATACATTGATTTCCTTTCCATTGTCTTTGGAAAAAAAATTTGGAAAATATCACTCATTTAAAGGACATTTTTCCAATCTCTGTATAATTTAAGATTAATTGTTAACAGCTATTACCAGAGATGGAATTGGCTGTCAGCGTTTGAGTGAGGGGTAAAAATGACAATAGATCGGTATATTTAAGCACACACAGATTTTCAGGGTATGGGTGGGAATGACAGGACGGGTTGCAGAGTGCCCAAGCATCCCCTCTCTGCCCAGCCCAGCCGAGGTGACGAGCAAGTGTGCGCCGAGGGGAGTTTGTTCCCTGGTCGGCTGTGGGAACCAGGCAGCCCGGGAAGCTGAAGTCGTGCAAAGGAGCAAGTTGCAGCAGGATCTGAAGAGGAGGAAAATAAAGCAGGTACTTCTCATGCACACACATCCTCTAAAAACTTTCTGCTCTTGGGCTCCTAGGACCTGTACCTTGTGTTTCCAGCTTAAACTGCTAGGCACAAATTTTGCTTGTGGCCCTTATTTATCCACCAAGATTTCACCCTTCCTTCTTTGTCCCGTGAAGTTCCAAAATGTGTGAATAATTTAAATTATTTTTGCATCATTTCCAATGCATTATATTATCCTCATCTGCCTGTCTTGTTTGCCTGATTTATGAAAGGTTGGGATTTTTTAGGAATTGCCTCTATTTTTACTAAGGGAGAAATTTTTTTTATCATTACA
Organism: Chaetura pelagica; assembly: GCF_000747805.2. Classification (NCBI taxonomy): domain Eukaryota; kingdom Metazoa; phylum Chordata; class Aves; order Apodiformes; family Apodidae; genus Chaetura; species Chaetura pelagica. Next base: position 4,826,336 of record NW_009953758.1, on the reverse strand, counting down.
AATTTTGTGATCTTATTGCCAGCTTTCTCCTAAAGGCCCCGATTTGGTGAAGCCCTTCTGCAGTTATTCTACTTTAGGTGTGCACTTAAATCTTCTTAGAAATAATAGTTTGGGACATAGAATTAAAATTAAATAGTTTCCTAAATTGAGAGTAAAATCTTCAGCAAATATCCCAGCTTGCCCTGCTCCTAATTGTGATTATGTTTACAACCTTTAGTTTCTTTCAGGACAGTTCAGGAAAGGAACAACAACAAATACATTTAGAGGGAACTGTCATTTTCCTTCCATTTCTTTATACTTTGCAATGAAATGTTTTTTGCATTTTAAAAAAGGACACCTTTTCCCTAGTATTAACAACTTTAGCTGTTCAAAAAAAACAAAGAGCAAACACTCAAACCAGCAAGATTATAAAAATAACATAGTTAGGATTCTTGTACTGGCTTTCTGTTTTAAGGGGGTGCATGCATCACATTTTCAAGCTGTTCTCTGCTTTGTCCAAGGTTAGAAAGTTACTTTTTAATTGAACGCTGAATTCCTGATCCTAATACGTGTCCTTTTTCTTCCTGTGTCCTTTTCTTCCCCAAAGTCTACTTGTTATTTTAGCTGGAAGGATCTCATTTCTGCTTGCAACACTGTTCTCACAAGGCAATGCCATTGGGGTAGGAGCAGGCAACCAGGCACTGAAGCTCACCAAGCCAGTGTCAACCTACAAGCTGAGTCTGCCTTAGCTGTGCTGACTCTTCAAAAATCATAGGTTTGATCCCCATTCACCTTTCACAGTTGCAAAACTGGCTTAAAATTCACCATGTTAAGGAAAAAAAAAAAAAAAAAAAAAGCATTAGCAAATGGCTTCTTTTCAGATGCCATTGTATTGTCGAACAGCAGGTCAGCTTTCAAGCTGTTTGCTGCATCCACAACAAACAGTTATTTCTTAAGGAAAAGGATTTTAAAAGTCTGCTCAGAGCTTTACATATAATCCTACAACTCCTAGACCCAAGGCTTTGAGTAATATCAAAATCGAAATAAATTCTCCCTGTGAGAATCATAAGAATCTGCCAAATTAGTTCACAGGGGTAAACAAACAGCCAAATATTAGTATTCCACACTAAGAGCTAAATCCTATAAGTGGGGCCAGGGTTGCACATGGATTATCCTTTTATAGTTCAGGCGTGGATTTACCAAGGGGATTATAGGCCTTTCCCTCCTCTCCCTCCCTTCCTCCTCTCCATCCTGGTGCTGCCCAGTGCTGCCCATTCCCACCACACTGCACTGTCCCTTCCACCGCCCTGATGCCATTCCCTGGATGTGGAGCTTCATCTGCCCCCTCGCACCTCCACCCTGAGCACCCTGGGAGCAGGGGAAAACAGTCACCCCTGTGTTCAAGATGACAAAAGCAGGACTGTGATGCAGTGATGCAGAGGTCAGTCAGTTCCAGGTCCTGAATGGGTGCAGGATCCCTGGGGGATTAGACCCCAGATGTCCCGACCTCCTTTCTTCCTGCCACTGCTTTGCATTGCCCAATGCTGTTTCCTGAACAGGGATAATGACAATTTGAGCTGACACCCTGCTCGGTTTTCCTTCCTTACTGCTCTGATATTGCAGTCCTGATGGCTTGTCACTCTTAATATCCTGCACACTTCCACTGAGTCCCTCAGAGTGTCGGAAGGCTTTGGTTGCGCCCATGGTACTTTGCATGATGCCAAGGTGACACATACTTACAGATTTGATGGACTTATTCCCTCCTTGATGCATATTGTGTTATCAACATAGCTATTTTTAACTGGATTTTTGCTGCTCTTTTTGGACAGAAACAATTCTGCAACATCACTTGCTTGCTCTAATCCTTTTATTTTTGTGTTTAACAGATTATTACTATTATATAAAAGTGCCCAGTGCTTTAGAAGGCATAAAATACAGATAATCTTTATTGTGAAGAGTGTGCAATCTAAACAAAACAGACAATGTAGACAGAACTCCCTGAAAAACCCAGAAGAATGAAGATTAGTCTTGTTTTGTTTTTATAAGTACATTGCTAAAATTATTGAACAAGAAACACAGGCTTTCTTCTTCTTCCCCCTCCATTCTCCCATTTAATACTTCCCTCTCATTCATGCAATATGATGCAACATGAAATAGAGCCTGGTTTATGCTGCTGGCCCAAATTCAACAGCCCTGAATCCTGTGCCTGCTCCCAAGCACTCACGTGCTTAAGATTTCTCTGGATTGGTGCCTTAGATCATGCAGTCTATTGACAGCTGCCCTTTTGCTTACAAATGAAACTGTCCCTAAATCAATAAGAAAAAAAACCCTTATTCTCCTCACCTGTTTAATGCCACAGCTGTTTGTTGCTGTAAGATTTGTGAGCAAGCTGAAATCTACAGAGAAAGCAGTAAGAAAAAGAATAGTTTCCCTACCAAAGGGAATGGGTGTTCTGTGTTTACATACAAATCACCTTCTCGGGGGGTTGTTGGTTTTCTCTAGAAATTTTCTGGGTTGATTGACAAGCAGGGGCTATTGTCTGGTGTACAGTAGATGATGCAGACCCCCATCACTTTACAGGGACACTGACCATAGATTTCAGAAAGGCTAATTATTTCACAAATTTGCACTTGGGTGATGTGCATTTCTCAAATCCCTTTTATGATTCCTTAAGGATTTTGAGGTTGTAAGGACAAAGAATTATGTGATATGGAGGAAACTGTGGATGTGGTCCTGTATAAAGACAGTGGAGTTAAAGTCAGTGCCCAACCACATGAAGTGCGTGTTGCTGAGAGTGGAAGAATTGTCTGGCTACAGCTGTCTCACCTGGCACTTCACTGATGGACTTAATGGCATTTGCTTGCTATGTGACCCAGGACAAGTCACTAGATGAGTCCTATGGCTCACATTCCTAGCTGAAAGACAGAGGTACCTTGTTAAGTTAGGGAAGTTCATGTATGCAGATAAGAAGCAACTAGCAGTTGAGATGCTTTGCACATATTTCTTACCTTGGCATACTTAATTGCTCAGATTCCATTACCTTCATCTTCCTGGATACAGTGTGAGGAGGGACCCCTCCCTTACACATCAGTCAGAAGTTTGGAGAAGAGGGCTGGCTGTGGAAAGCACTCAGGGAACCCCCACAGGTATCCCTAGATGGGAAGAGGACACTTCAGGAAGCTACACTGGAAAATGCAGAGATTAAGCCAGGATGTTCCCATTTGATCTCTCCTTTCCATTTTCCTTGGAGGAGGTACCACCTGAAAAGATGAGTGTGTGGCTACATGGAGGGTTTCAGACAGAGCAGGATCTGGGTAAGGTAAGGCTTTGTTCATAGATGGGTACCTATGAATTCATATGTGCAGGCGTTGTCAAGCCACATGTGCCTCAAACCCTCCTTGGTATGACTTGTGAAGCCAAACAAGAACCTCCACGCCAGTGGCCCCGGCACACTGTGCAGAGCTGCTGGCTTGGCCATGCCTTATGCAGCTACTTGTCTCACTGCAGGCCTGGGATGAGCTATTTCTGCTGGTTGTCTCCCTGGTGAGTTGGATAACGTGTGGGATTCTCTTCCAAGTCACAAGTTGGGTTTTCTCTCATAAGCCTCCCTCAGCACCACACAAGGAGGCTCCTGTTGCTGGCTCGGGGAGGTGCAAATGCTGACAAGACCTGGCTCTGCAGCTGGCTCACAGGGTGGCCCTGGGCCCTTCACATAGCCTTCTCTGTGCCCTCTGCTCTTCCCCTTTTGTTGCATGCCCTGTTGGTCAGCATTTTGGGCAGACAAGTCCTCTACTTTGGCCATCCTCAGTGCCTGGTTACTACTGAAACAACTAGTGCACATCTGTGGCACAGGGTCCCCTCCCCTCTCCAGCTGGAGCGGAGTGGCAGCTGGTCACATTTCTGGCATGCCATGGCCATGATTCAGTCCCCACTGACCCACATTTGCTTCTGCACCCAAGCTGTGTGTCCTGCATCAGACCAGACACTTCAACAGGAGGTTTTGGCTACTGTCCCAGCGAATTAGACCTCAGATCTTGATGGTCTGATGCTGAAATCAGGACCTTCTCCCTGGAGGGTGTCTAAGCTGTCGTGGCTAACCTGGCTGCCTGTTGTTTTTACTCATACACAGCACATTCTTCTTCTGAAACTGATACATCAGTTTTAATTAGTGAGGTTTTCTCATTCTGTCCAGAGGAGCCTCCTGCCTTCAAAGACCAACTTTCAAACATTAACTCTTCTAAATGTCTTCTCCCACATGTGAACCCCTCCCCATCCTGCCTTGTAAATTACGGTCAGTCCTTTACTTTTAGCAGGCAGGTACTTAGTGTGATAAATTCAGGTTAGTGTCTCCTTAAGTGTATGTGTGTGTGTGTATCTGTGTGTGTGTGTAAAGAAGGAGCAAAATAAAGTTGTACTGAGCCATAAATTACTGCTCCAGCACCATAAATTGCCAAGGGAAACCTCAATTTTTGGACTTTTCTTTCAACTAAATGAGATAATTAATGTAAGAGGGGAAAAAAATGGAGGAGACCTTCCCCCTCCCTGGAGCCCTTTGCCTTGATGTTTGTCTGTGAAACTTCAAGGTTGCAGTGGGGTGGAGATCTTGGTTCTGGAGCAGGGGGAAATGGCAAAGGAGATGGAGATCTGGGAGAGCTGGGGTCATGGGGATGGGCAAGTGTTTTCTTTTTGCCAGGGCTGTGGGAGGGACTCTAATGCCGGCTATGACCCTATTTAATAAATGCCTAGGAAAGCAAGGGGCCAGGAGGGGGGGTGGGAGGGAGACACAGTGGCTGGGGCTGGCAGGAGACTGTCGTGAGATGAAAGTGGCCCTTCGTCCATTCCTTTCCTCCCTCTCCGCTGTCAGCACTTTTTAATGTCAACTGGTGTGAGTGGTCAGTAGAGCTAGTTTCTGTCTCCACCTATATACTTTTTTTCACTTTCCCAAGAATTTCAGCCAACTTGGAAGTGACTAAAGGACAGTGCGGGTGGCCCTGCAGGCATTCTTTTCACCAGGACCTTAAGCTGAACTTTTTTCAGGGCTTTCTCTGGGGCAAAATCTTGTCAGAGAACATCTTCCTCCTGCCCTGCCACCCAGAAGTCTTAGACCACCCTGGGTCTAAAGCTGGTCTTACCCAAGCTGTCATGAAGACCTGTGTGGGCATCATACCATGAATATTCTCCACAAGATAATCTGGTCCCTGCACACTGGATTTAAATGTAGGGAATTTGGGTGTCTCTGTGGTCCCTTGCCACCACTCTGTTGGGAGATACTGGGCCATCCAGTACCTCACTTTCCCTGCCTTTAGAATTAAGGTAATCATGATTACTTCATTTGTGATGAAGTTTGAGATGTACAAAAAATGCAAGGTAAGAAACTGTTGCTTTTATCAGTCGTGGTAATCTGTTGGTGGATTAGTACTGTGCAGATTAAAGATGCCCCTTAGAGAGGTAGCTGGCCATGCTGGGACCACAGCCATAGGGGGCATCCACAGCCTCAACAAGATCAACAGCTAGCTTGGAGCTAGCTGTGGGTCCTTCAGGAGCAGTGAGAGGCACTGAGGGAGAGGTTGCTTGCTGCAGTTGTTGCAGTAGCGATGGAGGGAGGGCAAAGGAATCAGGACACAAAGCCATCAGCAGCCAGGTTTCACTAGTCCTGCTGACCCCAAAACTTGTTTTGTCTTCCCTTTTTTAGGTCTGGAAAATCCTGCGTCTCCTCTCTGGCCTCGCCATGGGGTTTGCTTGAATGAGACAACGTAAATTTGCAAATAGTTTTCTACCTGGAAAGGTGCAGCTGAGAGGAAGGAGATGGGAGGGAGGAGAAGGGTCTGAGATAGGCCCTCTTTGCAACTTGGCGTGTGTGTGCCTGGGTGGGAGCATTGCTGCCTTGGGCACACCATGCTGGTGTGGGGCACAAGCTGAGGAGATGCCTGGTGTTTCTGGAGGATGTGATGTGCATGGGGCAGGGGAGCTGGGCTGCTGCTCTGCAGCTGGTGGGCGCCTGCTGTGCTGTCTCGCAGCGGTGTGTGTTTGGTGAGGAGCTTTGGCTATTTTAAGCACCTTTCGAATACATTGGGCACAGCTCATTGAATCCTTTAACAATCCGGCTCCTGCCTCCTCTCCCTCCTCTTGCCCACAGCCAGGGTCTTTTCTCAAGAAACAGCCATGATGCCTGTGCCCCACGCTTCTGTGGGCTCTGTCCCCATCTCTCCCCACCAAGAACTGTCCTCCCTCGTTGCCCCATTACACAGAGCCGCCGCCTCTGAAAAGAGGATTTTGTTACTGGTGAAAGGTTCCTTGCTGGTGAGGATTTTCCAAAACTCAGCAATTCCCAGGCCCTACCCCTGCTTGGAGAGAGCTAGTTAATGGACCATTAACTAGAGAAAGGGGAACTCTCCAGTGGCTGCAAGCAACAATAACAACAAAACAACCCGAAAACAATAAAGCATACCCAAGAAAAATGCACCAAACATCAGGAGGAGTTTCAGGGAGCAATTCCAGAGACATGTGACTGTTAAAACCTTAGCTAAAACCCAAAACCTTGGTAAACTAATTGCCTTCTCCAGTGAACAGGAGAGAGGTTTAGACTTGACTCACAGACCGCCAACAGCTCCTCTCTCCTCTGCCCTCTCCAGCCCTGTCCTGAAACTCTCCCTCCTGGACTGGGGATGCAGCAGGAGGGCAGTGAGTGATGGTGCCTCGGGACTCCAGCACCTGTGCACAGGGTAGTGGCCCAGCTCTGGGGAAGGTAAGAGGGTATGTAGGAAGGTGGAGGAAGGAGTGGATACAGACTCAGGCAACCGGGTAGCCGGTGAAAGTGTCCTTTTTGGGAAATGCATGGGTATGTTAGGGCTTGGGGGGCGTGGGGGGTGTGTGTGAAGCCGGGGAGTAGGGGCACTGAGTGTGTGCAGAGGGCAGGTACCCAGTGGAGCGCAGGGGTTTGGAAATGAGGCAATGCAGGAGCGGGCATGGTACTTGCAGTAGCCACAATGTCCCTGAGCTAGCTAGTGTCAATGGCTTGTAAATCTTTAATGGCCTACCCATTTAGCTGAGCTGTGCACCCAACATAATAAAGCTCTTTGGGCAGGGAATGAGCACCCACTGGGGAATTAGACTTGCGTGGCTGCGCCGAGGCGCTTGCCTCTCTAGCGGGCGCTGGGGAGAAGCTGTTTTGCAATGCGATTGTAAAAGTGCCTTGCACAGGAGAGACTCACAGTGCCTGCAACCTTCCAGCACTGCTGCCAACACAAACAATGCAAATCATCGTTTTCAGAACTGCATCCACAGTGTCACTGTTCTCATTGGAAATTCACTTGCTTTGCTCTCCAGCTAAATACTTTGCACCTGGAAACGTGCACCTGAATGCCATTTTGGTGGTGCTGCTGGTTAGAAATCAATATTAATTTACTTGTGCATGTAAATACAGAAACGTATTTATAAGTTTCAGATCAGTTGCAAACAAATGCAAATTCTGTACATAAATTCTCACTCATTTATGTAATCTGTTCAGTAATATCATTAAAGAGAGCACGTCTACTGCCTGACTAGAGTTACATTTGCAATGCGCTGAGATCAGCTGTGACTATTCACTTACCACACTTCCCTGCCCATGCAGCTACCAGCAGTGGGTGATGCTCTGGCTCCAGGTATCTTCTGCTCTTTTCCTGTAATGTGCTCTAACTTTTTTTCTTTTTTAACGGTTTTGGGGTTTTTTTGTTTGTTCGTGTTTTGTTGGGTTTTTTTTTTTGTCTTTTGAGTACAAGTATGTTTGATTCAGGATTTGGGGAAATCTGTGGTTTGTGGCATAGGGAAGGATATTGTGGTTTCTTTTGGATTAAACACCTGCTGCAAAGTCACCCATGGTTGCAGCTGCACTGGATTGCATAGTTGGTCTCCTCCAGTCTTGTGTCCATTTAGGTCACAAGAAGAGTAGGAACTATTTACAATTCTACAAAAAAGAAACATGGTCAAGAAAGACATCATTAAAATACACTCTTAACAAGACATGGTGTGTGTATTTCTCAAGAGTTGTCATTTGAGAACTGCCCACTAAATTATTGGTCAGAGAAGTAACTGAGTGAAAGGAAAAAATCGTCTGGTTAAACATATTGTATGTCAGTGTTGAGAAAATCATTAACATATATATGCTGTAGAGAGGAGAATTCACCAGCTAGTCTATCAATAAAGATATACCACATTTTTATGATGCCAGAATTAAAGAGACCTGATAGAAAAATACCACACTCATTTTATTTAAAAATATGGGCTTGTCAAAGCTGTTTCCTTTCCAGGATAAATGAAACTCAGACACATCAATATTACTGATTTAAAATTGTCATTTTTAACCTCAATGCTTTATTATTTGCAATTATTTAGTAATTCCAGCAGATGTGAATTGGTCAAACCCCTGATTTCTTGGCAAGCCATTTTGACTATTGAAAATATTACAAAAGTCATCCTGAAAAAAGGCACAGGATTTTAGAGGCACAGCAATATACTCCTTAGTAGTGCCACTTCAGATGTGCCTGAAGCAGGCTTTCAGTTCAGTGAGTAGACCTACACTGCGAGTTGTCAAATAAAGCACACAGGAGTGTGTTCTTCACTTCCTTGTGTGTACCTAAGCTGGAAGAAAATGTCTGTCTACTGTGTTGCATTACTTGATAAGTGATACCTGGTTATACCAGCACACACAGTGTTAAGCGTTTTATCCCAAGGCAGGATTAAGGCTGAATATTCTCTTTGAGCATTTTTATTTCTGGTAGCACAGAAGTCTGCATTGCCCAAATGTGAATTTTTGCATTTGAATTCCTACACTGTCTTAAAAAGGGAAAAATAAAATTAAGCCAGAAACAAATAAAACTCAAGAAAAAGTGTGTGCTGATTACAAAGTAGGGGACTACTTAATTCAGTTTAGAATAGGTTCAAATACTCAAGCATATACATGTGTTAAAATATTGGGGGTGATTGCTTATCCTAGGGACATGTACCAACCCACCCTGCTTGCAGAAAGCTGGAGTTCTCTATGTTTACCATAGATTCTTCAAGATTGAGTTTGTGATAACAGGTCTCTAAATAGGACATATTGGCATTAAAATAACTGTCTTGCAGATATGTTTTATTGTGCTGTGGATACATGAGATCTTCGTTGTGTTCAGGCTGGCTCAGTCTTTCTGAGCTGAGGAAATGAGTCGTCCTCCAAACTGCCATTAGTTTTGATGAGAACTTGGTGGCTATTTGGTTCAGATGTCTCAGTCAACAAGAGTAGATTACACAAGAAAACGTTGCTGCAGAAGCACACACACGCCATGGGCACATTTTGCTTGGTGTCCTGTGGCTTTGGTCTGGAGCTAGAGGAAAACCAGCCCTGGGCAGGATGGTAGGGAGATGTGGGGTGACCTTTGTTTGCCTGCATGTCATGTTGAGGCTGCAGAACTCCTGCACGTTGAAGGGACGTGTGTCAGTTACACTCGGTATACACGTGCTTGTTAGCAGGTAATCTGATGGTGCACATTCGCTGTGGCTTGTGCAACTGAATGACTGCACACAGGGGGCTGGGTATTAATTACACGCTTGAGAGATGTGTGTCTGTAAGTGTAGCTGTGGTTCCGGGGAAGACCCTGAGTTTGTTGAGTCCTCCTTGTGCTTGTACGTGTGGGGTGTAGAGCCAGGACCCTCGCTGGCTTTCTTGGACCTTGCCAGGCAGCTTCTCTGGGGGGTGGTGCTACAGCATGTACAGGTAGGGTAGGCTTGCTGCCCACCCAGTGGGTTTTATAGACTCTGCATGTGCCTTCCTGAGCACAGCTCTGAGACTACAGCCAGCCGCTGAACTCTGGTGGTAACAAACAGCCCCATTAATGCAGTGTCACAGATTTCATTAGGGCGTCAGTCCCAACCAACATGGCCATAAATCAGGGAGATGGTACAAGGGCTTGTGGGCCCTGGTTTCAAGGGCCACATAGCCAGAGACTCATAACGTTCAAGAGGAAATGATCATGAATATTATTTAAAAAAATCAGAAATGTATATTAGAAAATCTCTGAGCTTATCAGATGGAGTGAGGTTGGGTAATAGCTGTTATTTATACTGCTTGTGCAGAGTGATAAAGTGGTGCTTTATGACCTGTGGTTTATCACTTAGAATAAGAGTCATGTGACTCCATTAAGGTTCCTTCTGTAGAAATGAAAAAGGGTAAATTAATGTGGTTTTTTTATTGTTAAATATTTGCACTCTCCTAAACCTAGTTTTTATTTTCTCTACTTAAGAAGTAGCGTATAAGCAGAAATAAGTTTAAGTTCTGATTGATGGAGAGGTGTGGTGAAAACTCCCTTTGTGTCAGAGGTGCTCTGGAGTGAGCCAGACTCCCCCCAGCTCCTGGTGATCAGCAGGGCTGGGTTCAGAGGAGGGAAAGGCAACACAGTCAGCACAGGTACACCCCAAAAGCCGCTCCTCTCAGTCTCTCTGACCCATCATCTTCTGGAGAAACATTCTGTAGTCCTGCTGGCAGCTCAGACCTCATTGCTGCTGTGGGAAGGTAGAAGAGGATCCGTGGAGACCAAGGGTAGAAAGCAACCCTGGGTGGCCTGAGCAATGAGCAGGAGGAGCTGCTGGCTGAGATGAGACACTTCTAGGAGATCACAGGCTATGATATATTTTTGTCCTCAATATCTCAAAGAGAGACTTAAGACACAGTGCTTACAGATATCCACATGGGCCCTGCTGTTGCAGTGAGCTCCATGGAGAGCCATGGACAATGTGCCAGGACAATGCAGTTGTTGGAACCTGAATGGGAGAGTAAAATCACAGCAGTGTTACTCAAGAGGCTATACCATTACTGTGGGCATACGTCCCACAAGGTCTGTGAGCTGCAGCTGCCAGGAAGGCAGTGCGCACACACAGAGATGTTGGGCAATGACCAGGTGCCAGAGATCAGCAAACTCCAAGAAGTCGCTGGGCTGACACAGGCATCACACCCTCATTTTCTTTAGGGCTTCCGGTTTAGTCCAAACTGCTCACAGTTTCAGGAGGGCTGGGGGACTGAGCTGCTCAGGAGGAAAAAGTGATAGCAGGCAGATGCAGCCAAGGGCTTTGATGAGTTACAGTCATGGACACACTCCACTGTCATTGCAGGTGACTCCTGTGTTAATAGCTCTGCATCATGTACATGGGATTTCAGGGCAACTGAAGGGTCTTTCAGATTCCCATGGGCCTCCTTTATCAAGGTGATGAGTGTGGGTCAGCAGGGGAGTGGGAATAGAGTTAGGTTATTAACAGCACCTTTACAGCCCCAATTTTACATGGAGAGCAGAGAGCACAGTGTAGTTAGTTATGGGACTGTAGTAAAAAGAAGATGCCCCAGAGTGGCAGGAGACCAATGCTTGAATTCATCTGTATCTGAATCACTTTTCCTGCTTGTAAAGTGGGTTTTATCATGGTCACCTTCATTGGAACATACCTGGCAATGATAATTTCAAAAATACCTGTGGAGATAAAAAGGACTGCAAGTTTGCTGAAGTTTCTTGTAACATTTTCTTAAATTTTCTCTCTCAAAATCTGCATCTTTTTCTGTTTTGAGGAAGGAAAGTATTTTAACTTCTCAGAACTGAAGAAAAAAAAGTTTAAGTAAGCTGAAGAAAAACAAGTGAAAATGTGAGAAAATTGTTACCATATTTTTGCCATCTATCTTCCCTTAATTTTTGAAAGAGTTTGAACAGTTAGTGCTTGTTTTAAAATCCACATCTTTCAGAGCCCTTGCAGGGAGTTCCTCTGCGTGGAACTGTTAGAGGGATGGTGGACCAAGTATGAGCACACAGAGTAATCTCTGCCATTCCCAGGAACTGTGCTGAAGTGGGGTTTCGATTTGATGGCCTGCAGAAAGCCCCTTCATCCCTTCTCTTCCTGGCACGTGCCTCCATGATCAGGGATTGAGCACCCCCATACTGTGTGCTTGGTCAACCCCCAAATCAGACACAGTAAGAAGTCACTCTTCTCTCCAAGAGCAGGAGCAGCCTAAGCGGGCAGGAGGGGCTTTGAGGGTCCAGACAAAATCAGTGCAGGAGGCTGAGGTCTCTCTCTCTTTCTGGCCAGTAGATGCCAGCTCCCCAGAGGACTCTGCATTTAGACTCTGTGCCCTGCAGCCAGATGTGCCCCTGCAGCTGTTCAGTCCATTTGTTGTGCATTCTACTCAGTAATGGAGGTGTTTTTTCTCTCCAGGTGAGGATCTCTGCTTGGGTGTCGCTTTCAGGTCACCTTTTTTGTAGGCAGAATTCAGGTCAATGTCTGGCTCTTTCAGCATATTGCCTGCATGTTCCTCATAGTCATTTCCCATCATGGCTACATGCTAATTGTCTCTAGGGGAAGTGAGGAGAAGGCTTATTAATCTGTGCACTCAGGAAAGGTTGTAAATCACTGTGTGTTTCCAGCGATAAAATTGGCTAAATAAATTAAAACAAGCACTAATGACCCAAACAGAGCCCTGATGTAGTGGGAGTGGGCTGGGGCATATAGCTGTGTTTGGGTATAGGGTACACCTCAATCATGCACTTACTTTCTTCTGACAGCATCCTTGGCTATCTCCAGCCATAGCTCCTTCATGCCAGCCAGTGTACACCAGTGCATCACCTGTATTGCATGCTGTTCTCTCCCCTTTGCTGCAGCAATGGCCTTAGCTTTTTAGCTCAATTTTCCTATTCCCTCTGATTTCCAGCCCATCAGAGCTTGGAGTTAATTCATCCTTGCTCTCTGACACTTCTCAACAAACCCAGTGAACTTCTCTTCAATGCAGATATGCTAAACAGCATATTGCCAACAGAGATGTATATCCATTAACAACAGCTGTCTTTTTGGATATTAGTGTTGAAGTCCATTCAGAAAGATTTCACACAGTAAATAAGAAGGCAGGTTTGCAAACAGCCTGTCTGGTGATAAACAGCCAGGGTGGAAAAGTCACCCCATAGTCCTGTTTTCCAGCAACCTCTTTCATCTGGGAGGCCAGCGAAATCTTTCACTGACTATTCATCAAGTGCCACTGAAATGTCTGATCAAGGTCTCTAGAGAAGATGTTGGTACCAGACAGTTCTGTGTTTTCTATGCAGTAAGTGTCCCTACAAGAAACCTTCTGAGACTATCCTCCAACATTTTCTGGGATGATTAAATACTACTCTCTTTCACCTCACCATCCAGCTTCATCAGCCTCTTGATTTTAAGAAGAAAAGAATATTTGATACCCCCCAGTATAAGACCTGCTTCTCAAACCAGAAGCAGTCTGCTGCTCCTTGGGATAGCTCACCTGCTTGTGGATGTATCTTGCTGTGTTCCTTGGAGACCATGTGTCTTAAAAGAGATCATAAGGAAGGGAATTTCTTTGGTATGATCTTCAGAGAGGATGCACTAAGGCAGTGTACCCCTCAGCCCCTATTAAGCTCCCCAACTTCCTCTGTTTTTCCCAAAGATGTGGGTCTCTGGGCTTTCCCTTACCAGCACAGGCTGAAGGAATGCTTCTGCTGCAAACAGCCACCACTGTTGGGGTGTGCACAAGCACCACCAGCAGAACTGTACAAAGGTGAGGAACATGAGATGCTGCCATGTGAAATCAGGGCTGTGAGCAGAGGCTTCTGCTCCACAGTGCACTCTCTAGACTCCAGGGATGTCTGTTCCCAGGATCAGTTCAAGCAAAATCCTTCTCTTGTTTCCTCCTGGGTAGATTTGGTGCTTCTGGACATCACAGATGGAGAGTCCACGACACAGGACACAAGGGTGGCAGTGCCGGTGCTCTTTTGTCTGGCTGGCCAGAAGCACAAATTTCTCTAGGAGCTCAGTCCAGCAGCATAACTAGGCATTGATTCACACTGCCTGCAGGGAGCTCACTAAACCTTGGGTGCCTTCGTTTATCACATGGGGGGGGGCCCACCATCTTCAAGCTGGACTCGAGCAGTACCTTGAAAATAACATAATTAGTTTCACATCAGTTGCCTAAATCCTATGGGCTCAAACTCTCTGGTTTTGTTTTTATTTTATAAACCTAAACATTGCTATGAAAACTGTTTTCAAAGTGGTCAGAACAATCAATTATGTCTTTCTTTAATTTATGCTTTCTGTGAAAAGCACCCAAATGGATGCCACCAGCCCAACTGAGCTTAGAAGTCTGAAGAGATTTTGTTCCACTTTGTATCACCACTGTACCAGTCCATGAGAGACACCAGCTCAGTCTCTTGGGCCTTATTATAGCTCTTTTACATGTTTCTGTATAGCAAGTCAGCTCATGATTCGTTCTTGAAAATACAAAACCCCTTTGGAATTTTTTCCATATCCTTTACCCAAAATATTTTCTCTTTTCATTCACTGTATTTAATTTTCTAATTTTTACCTACTTGTCATTCTTGCCCCTTTTCCTAATTCCAGTCATTTTCAGAATCAGTAGTGCTGAAGGACCATAAAGAGAAGCAGCAGAGGTTAACCCGTTAACCCCCCTAAAAAAAATAATAAAAAAAATCCATCCAGAATGCCAGGAAACAAAACCAACAGGCAGAGCTTTGAGCTTTCTGTTTTGCTTGGAAAGTTGTTGATTCCTTTTGCACAAAGTGCTGGGCCTGATTCTTCTCCGGCAGAGTGCAGCCAAGAATTACAAAGCGAGTCAACAGACAGTGGAACTGAGTTCATCTGAAATGTAGCCAGAAAAAACCTCAGGCTATGTTCGAGGTGTCCATTTTTAGAAGGAAATTTGCTTAGGCAGAGGAATACCAGCATATTCAGGGTGAGTGACTCTGTGTGTGTGTGTGTGTGTGTGCGCATGTGTTTTGGATCTCAGCACAAGGAAGGGGTGTCTTGCCACCCCCAGGGGTCGGGAATAGTGCATGCATGGGGAGGACCTATTATATTATTTTTCTTCCACCTTAATGAACTCCTCTCATGTCCACCTCTGATCAGTGGAGTATGACAGAGGGTGATTGAAGGCCAGTCTCCCAGGAAATGAAGTTTGTTCACACAGCCCAAGTATGTTGGCCCTACTGCTGCCTGCCTCTGATTTATAGGACTGAAAATTCCTTCCTCCGGTAACAATAACGCTCTTAAACTCCAGACCCCTCTCCCTCACAGAATCTCCAGACAGGACAGCCTGAGCCCAGGAGAGACGGGAGGCACCCAGCAAATATATCCATCAACACAACTCGGGTTTCAAAGGAATACAAGACCCCACAGGGTTAGGCTCACAAAGGCAGGGAGTAGAGGAGTCCGGCCACCACTCTGCAGCACCTCCTCCCAGGAAGGGGCAGCAACAGGAGTGACTGTGGCCCAAAGAGGGGCAGGAGTCACAGCCAGATGGCACAGGGAGCCCGGGGCAGTGTTTTCAGGAGAAATTTGGGCCCTCTGGCTGATGCTTGGTCCTGGGAACAAGTCTGCTCTGAGGTTTCTTCCTGCAGTGTCTCTTCTGGGACGGGGCTGCTGGCTAGGGAGCCATTCAAACGCTTTGTTGTGCTTGGTTTTGAGAGATTTCTTAAAAGCTCAGTATGTCTTATAGCACTTAAGTCAGCAGTGGGTGGCTGTGACTGCTGGTTCTGCAGCACTGTGAACCTGCATGGCCACCAGGTTCTTCTTGCAAGGGTCCATCACAGGAAAGTGCCACATGTCCCCACTTCACCTCAGGAAATGTCCCCTCTAGAGCATGACAGAGCCTTGAGATGTGGCATGCAACAGTGTCCAAGGGTGCAAGGCATGTTGGAGTGACACTGGAGGTTTTGTCCATACTGTCTAGTCAGGCTGATTGATGGCTCATGCTATGGACAGGCACTGCCTGAGAGACCGAACCATTTCCCAACCAGGGAACCTGTAGTTAATTAAACAGTATGGATGATCTGGGGGCACAGTGTTTTCAGACTTTGCTTTATTTAGTAGCATTGACATAGCTATCAGAACACCTTCTGAGCTGGCAAGGCCTGCACACAAGCATGCACGCTTTTTGGAGTCAGGGTCCAGGCTTGAGCTAAATGTTACTGTCAAAATTTTGGGTCAAGGGGAGAAAAAGCGTTTGAGCCCTTTTGCAACAGGACAGTTGTGGTTGCCAAACTGCAAGGCAAGTCCTGGCAAGAAACAAGTTCATTCTGTAACTTTTTTTTTTTATCATTTACTTATTAACAGCTCTCTCTGGCTCTCACCTGAAGCTGCTGACCTGTTCCTCCTAGACAGGGCAATTAGCAGGGAGACAATGATCTGCAGAGGGCAAGGAGCAGCCTGTGCTGGGGGTGCTGGGCTGGGGGTGGGGAAGGGCTGTGGGAGGCCGAGGGTCACAGAGGAAAAGAGCTATTTATGGCCCTAAGAGGGAGAATTCAGTAAAAGGCAATCTAGCTTGACTTGACTTCTTCGTGACTTATCGCTTTTGGGAGACACTCGTGTACTTCCCTCTCCTCACAGATCTCCAGTGTCCCCAGTGGCTGCATACAGCAACAGACTGGTAAAGGTGGCAGTGGGCAGAGGAGAATGTGGTGGGCCATATGCCAGCTTCATTAAACATATGAGGTGGTATTTTGTGTGGGAAGGAAGAGATCTTGCCAATGTGTTGTAATCTTCTTCACTGCTATCCCCAGCAATTGTTTCTGGACAGAGAGATGGGAAAGCTCTTCACTCTGCCCATTGGAAAGGCTCAGTTTCTCCTCCCAGTCTTAGCTGTGGTTGTTTCAACAGATGGTCTGTGGGACAGTAACTCTGTGTTCATGTTGGTAGCTAGCACAGAGGGCTCTGATCTCTATCTCACCGTCTCCTGTGCTAACCACAGTGCAAGTAACTGCTTGACAAAAAGAGAGAGTAAGTCTGGTTTATACATGTGTATCTGACCTCCACATCTGGGCCAGCCCCTTGGTGTCCTGCAACAAACACTGTTTTGGAACATACCCCTTGTAAATTATGAGTTTTTGCATATTTGTGTCCTTCAGACCACCTTCCCTTCTGTGCTGGGACCTGCTGAGACTGGTCACAACTGTGGGGAACTTCCCAGGCTGACACTCAGGCAGGAAATGAGCTTCATGGTGTATCTGAGTGACAACATATAAGAATACTCTCTCTGCAGGCAGTTATTTAGAGGAAGGGTTGAAGGTGTGATATTAAGTTAGATAACCATGTTAAATTGTGTCTAAAAAGGAAGTTGGTACTATTTTTTTATGAAAAATTTACCTTCTTTAAAATGAAAAGCATTTTTATGGAGCAATCTTGTGAGATACCAAATGTTTTGGCGCTGATCTAGCTAGATATTTAAACATACACTTCATTCCTTAAGCTGCTCATGTGCTTAAATATTTTGCTGGATCAGGTCCAGAGCTCTCAGCATTCTGTGTGGTGTCAAAGGACCAGGTCTGTGTTTGCAGCAGCATTGCTGAACTCAGTCTGTAAGGATTTCAATCATCACACAGAAGCATTTTCCATTAATGTACTATCCAACAAAAAACTTAAACAAATTTCCTTGGGATTTCTCTCTTAGATATGTGTTTTCTGATGGTGTTTGCTATTCAGAGTATTTGTGAAAAAAGGCACTTCTAAATAAAATGTAGTGGGAGCTAATAGAAAACTATTTTGTTCTAAAAATTCCAGGATTGCCACTCAAGACCTGACTTTAAAAGTGACTGAAGACTGACAGAGAAGGTGATGGGTTGCGTGACCACTCCATGCAATCAAAGTTGACCAAAATAGTTTGAATTATTTACAGAAATTATTTAGAAAATAATTTCAAACAACAGACAGGGAGTAACTACCAGCTGATGGCAGACAACCAGTGAGCAGAGAAAGAGACTAAGTTCTTGAGCAAAGTAGTTCTCTCCAGATGGTTGGGTTCAATAGGAAAGGATAAAAAAGGAACCTGACCACTAACAAAAAGGGAACCAGAGTAGATGAGTTTCACTGATCCTACTGAAGGGAGTACAAAGAACAAGAAACAAACAGCACTAGGTGGAAAAAGGTGAGTCTGATTTCTAATCTCATGTGTTGTAATTGCAGTGTTAAATGTGCAAGTGCAAAGTGAATGGATGAGATGGCATAACTAGAAAGAATTTGTGGAAGAGAGCTTAGCAGAAACAGCCTCTGTTAAAGCCAAAAAGGATGCATGCCAATGTTGTTTCTCTTGGCATAGGTCAAAAAGCAGACTGTGTGACAAGAGAGAAATTGGAGAAGAGTGAGATAATGCCCAATTAGATAATGCAGTTCACCTCCCTGGGGCCCATGACAGAGTGGTAAGGAATTTTTCTGCTGGAGAGGGGAAAAAAGAAGTTATCAGGAATTAAAATAACTTTTTTTTTCCTTTTCTTTCCACCCCCAAATTAATTCAAACCAACATAGAATCATAGAATTCACATCCCACTGAAAAACATAATTTCCAGCTTAAAATATTCACTCCCTGCTGACTGTCTTACAGGAAAAGAGTTCAGATACCCACTGTGAAAATGCTCAGCAAGTCAATACTCCTGAGCCCATTGCATCAGAGTGCCACAGGTGTGTTGTTAGAGATGTCCCTGATAGCGCACGGCAGAGCAGAGCCTGACCAACCAGTGCCTGGGTGAGCCCCAGCTGGGACAAGCCATTTGCCTCACAAAAAACAGTTGCTTCATTCTTCTGGCTCCTTTTCATACAGGAGCTCTGGAGGGCTGCTGACCACCTCTGTAGTTGCTTTCAAATGAATTGTGAGCCTGCCTCAATTCTGAGAAGACTTTGTGGAATTATTCTAATTCTCTTTAGCTGAGAATTAATGATGCTTAGGGTACCTCTAAGTGAGAGCCTGACTAGCTGGGCTAAATTTGGCAAGACACTTCTGTTTGTAGACAGTAAGAGGGATGGGAGCAGCAGCTAGGCATGTGTCGAATGTAGTCTGTGGTGAGGCTCTACTGTGAGCTGGTATGAGGGCTAAGAAGAAAACAGGGGTTGCCCAAGCCCTGTGCTACCTGCTGTACCACATCTGCTCAGGCTCTTCTGGTATCAAAATACTCTTTGAAGCCTTTTTCCTCAACACAATCTTCAAAAGCTTTAAATAGTTAAGATCCCTAGTGGGTTTCACTGCCAGGACATTTCTCCCTTAATTTTATTCTGCTTGATTTTTCTCTCCTTGTCTTTAGAGGGAAGTCCCTGCTGTTATCCTACCATCCTACATAACCTAGACCCAGGTAGGGATGGGCTTATATACATGCAGATCTCCCTCAGAAAAGGAGTGGTCCTGCTCTTCATTACACACCTATCAGTGGGCTAATGAGTACTGGCACCAGTAGCAGTAGCTACAGGAAGACTGTAAGACAAGTTTGAATCTGGCTGTTCTGACTTTAGACAGCATGTACACATGGAAGAAAAACGCTGGGGTTTGTGACTGCTTCTTCAGGACAAGAGGAAGCAGAGAGTGAGGAGCAGAATCACCCCAAGGGAGGCAGCATTGTACATTTGTTAGGAAATGGTTGCAGCTGACTGATCTCTGGCTCATCCCTCCAGCTAAGTGTTGAGGAAAGCTCCCCAGATGTGGGAACAAGCATCCTCTGGGCTGGAGACCTCAGTCCTCCCACATGTGTGGGACCAGAGGGGTGGATGGCAGAGAGGGCTGCTTCAACATGTCCTCTCCCAGTGAGGAGGGACCCTGTCCTTGCGAGGCTGTCGAAGGCCAGTGCAGCCCTGCGTGACCAACTACAACTGCAGCTCCTGTGTCCTTTCCCCCGGGTGCTGCGTTCATTAGCTGTGAGGCCTTAGTTTTATGGGAACCCTCCCACCCAGCTTCCTCCTGCTTAATGACAGGCCCATTAAAGAAAAGCCAATAAAGCCACAATGCAAGAACAGCACGAGGGCCGGCTGCCTGCCCATCTTCTTCATGTGCGAGCCAGGTCTGGGGGCAGCAGGAGGCAGAGACACCCCCAAGTTAGTCAGAGGTGACCCCTGAAAGCAGAGAGAGCCCACAGTTTGCAGGCCAGGTTTCACGCTCTGCTTTTGGGGCTCTCTTG
Organism: Chaetura pelagica; assembly: GCF_000747805.2. Lineage (NCBI taxonomy): Eukaryota > Metazoa > Chordata > Aves > Apodiformes > Apodidae > Chaetura > Chaetura pelagica. Next base: position 4,806,414 of record NW_009953758.1, on the reverse strand, counting down.
TATAAACTTTTCCCAGTGTGGGGTTGGGTTTTTTTGCGGTTGATTTCCCCCCCCCCATCTCTGAGGAGGGAGGAACAAGGTCTTTTAATGAGGGGAGGATTAACAGGCCATAAGACTCAGCCCTGAAAGAGCCGTCGGTCTGTGGGGCCACGCAGCAGGACTCAGGGTAATTGGATTGGATCCTGAAGAGCACCTTGAATCAGTTCTGAGGCAGCCACTGCTGGCTGCTCTGGGGGGGCCGGGGCCGGGGAGGAGGGGAGCGTGTGGCTCTTTAGAGAAGCCAGAGCCAAGATGGGGGATCAGCCGGCTCATTAAGGGATTAGAGTGTTTGTTCTTCTCAAGACTTTTGTTGCTAAAACACTTTGCGCAGCATTTTCTGGAACCTGGGGAGCTTAAAGAGCTTGTCAGAGCCCTGCTCTTG
>NW_009953758.1:4800115-4805959 GCF_000747805.2 Chaetura pelagica | reverse complement strand
TGCTGATGCCAACAGCAGCTGCTGCTGGTGACAGCTCTGCACTCCCAGCCCTGCCCATCTCTGGACACAGTGCTTGTGTCTCCTGTGGGGTTTGAGGTAAAGGAGGAGGATGACAAAGAGGATGAAGCAAAAGGAGCACATCAGGAGGGAGTTCTTCAACAGTGAGGGACACTCTTAATTTGGGCTCTTCCCCTAATATTTGTTGCATGGACAATGAAAGACTTTGCAAGTCCTGTGGTGCTCTCTGCAAACTTTAACCAGCGCGTGGCCTCTGTGTTTGGTCTCCAGCACTTGTCATAGCAAGTTTGGGGCACAAACTACTCAAATTTGCTTATTTGGCCTTGACATGAATGTCGTAGCTAGAAATTATTGCATAGACTAACTTGCCTGCTAGTGTTACCTGCAATGTGCTGGTGGTTGAGGTGCAATACCGAAAGAGGTTGGACAGGGAAGGAATGGTGCAATGAGACTTTGCCTGAGAGCACAGCTGGACAAGAAGCCTAATTCTCCTCTGGACCATGGGGAGAAGGTAAAAGCTCTAAAGTCCAAATCAAGAAGTCCTCAGATTAGATTGTGGTGTATTAGGAGAAGGTGTCAAGGGTGTATGTGCATAAAGCTCTCTTGTTATCAATTCATCCATCCTCATGGCCCACACAGACTTCTCATCCTATTGTCCTTTATCTGGGCTGCCCTGAGGCACATGACTCTGGGCATAGACAAACCCTGCCCTGGCCAGCCAGGGCTGGAAACCTGGAGCCAGTAGCAGAACAAAGCCTGGGAGATGGTAAAGGGGCTATGCAGCACTGGGGATTATCTCATTTTAGGGACTCCTTTCTTCCATTTCTAACATGGTTAGTAACATTGATGGCACAAGGATGGTTCTGTGGGAGCTCTCCCATCTGTCCGTGGGTTGGATACATTGGTGTGACCTGAGAGGGAGGGAGCTCTCCTGTGACTTCCTTACAGGGACACTCTGACTGCTGAGCACACAGCTCCTACCTGGAGCCTCAGACCCCAGCCAGGTGGTTGTGTGTCAACTCACTCCTTTTCCATGCAGTCCAGGAAGCAGTCCTCTTCCTTGCAGGGTGGCAGGCTGCAGGCACAGAGTGTTGTTAGCTTCAGGGTGAACTTGGCCTCCATCTTTGGAAGTCTGGGAGCTGGGTAAGGGGATTTGAATTGGCTGTGTGGAGCAGCAAACAAAAAGGAGCTCAGCAGGACCTCTCCAGCTCCAAGTGTATGTTGCTCTCCCACCTCCTGTCTGCTGAGCAGGAGTTTCAGCTGGGAAGTGTTTCAGATGGGGTGGAAGTAGGGGACAGACAGGCAAGCAGGGGAGAGGGAATGGGGGTTGGAGATGGGTTACAGGGAAAATAAATGAGACTCCCCTGAAATTAATTGTTTTAAGGGAGTGCCCCACTCGGTTGTGAATTCTGAAATGATTATTGGATTTGCAGGCAGATGGGGAACAGAACGGGTCGGGTGCACGATTAATATCTTATTGATAGTGGATTAAGAGAGCGAGATCAAATCTTTAACTGAGTGGAGATGCAGTTTATCAATTTGTCACAAAAAATGTAGCAATCAGAAGTGGAGAACATCAGGGCGGCCTGTGGATCGATCCATGTCAGTGCCTCACAGCATGGCTCTGTGGGGAGGCCAGCTTCCCCCCAGGTGCCCAGGGAGCTAGAGGAGGTGGGCTTGGTGGTAGCCATGGTGGGAAGGGTGGGCCTGGGGACAACTGGACCCCCAGGTGCAGGGGAACCACCAGGAGAGATGCAAGGCCATGGACACTGCACAGCAGTGCTCCAGCGTGAGGCGTAAACAAAGCAGTGCTGCCTGGCTTCTTGAGATAGTGGCAATGGGAGATGGGAAGGCTCAGCCCTTAGTATGGCAGGAGATTGGTTTGCAACCAGATAGAGCTTGCCAGTCTTCAGGGCAGGGTGGGGAGCCTCCTAAATAAACTTTTCAAACCACTTCAGATGCAATTGAATGGTATTTAGTGAGGAAAAAGCTTATGTGCTATTAGCCATATGATGCTAAGCTGTGGGCACTGCATAGCTTACTGGCTGTGGGCTTCCCACTCCTGTTGGAGACCTGATGTGTTGTTAACATCTGGATGTTGGTGCTTCTGAATTCTCTTCACAGCTTTGCTGTATTGGTCCTGCTAGAGAGAACTTTCCTCTGAGCAGCCTGGCATCAATGTGCCTTTTGGGAGACCAGTTTGTTGACCCACTCCTCAGCTGTGAACTGCTGGTATTAATGGCTCATGCATGGAAGGTATTTACAGCTTCTGAAAGCATATGGATAGTTGGGAAAAAAGGCAGGAACTCCACCAAAAGAGTGGAGCTTAGAAAACTGTCCCTCCTGCATCTTGAGGTAATTCTGTAACATGAAATCCCTTTTGCCAGGTCTAAAGAGTGTATTGGCTAATTGGGATCTTTTCAAAAAGCCTAGTCTCTTAGTTGAAAATCTCAGATTTCTCAACTAGAAAATAAAAATCTCTTCTAGTCCATGTGGCTCTGAGCTTTTCTAAGTAATCCCTAAATGCTAAAATCAGGGCCAAGGAAGAAGAGCCCAGAGTCAGATGGATCGCAGTATTTGGTTTTATCAAATCAAACTTTTGATTTGCACTCCTCCCTTATCGTTTTTTTGTTGTTAATGTTTTGTCTTATAAACAAAACAAACAGGGAAAATAAACCCAAAGCAAATGTTTAATGAGCACCTCTTTCAGAGCAGGCACTGTAAGCAGCTGTGATGTCTCTGCAGCGGAGCCTGGCACCAGGCTTCAGTCACCAGTTGGACTCCAGCATTTTTTATTTTTTATTGCTAACGTAAAACTTCCTGCTATTCCAACAGATGGGGGATGGCCTGTAGAAGCCAGCAGCCTCCTTGGTGAGCTGTAGAGTCAACAGGAGTCTCTGATAGCAATTTCCATTCTCTTAAGGCCTTGCAGAGCTGTTTCAGTCCCTTGGGCCTTTGCAAAAGATGTTGTGCACCTGGGTGAGGCATTTGATGGTGGAAAGGCTGCTCATACTGAGGCAGTCTCTCATGGTGGCACTGCTAGCTTTGAAGGCAATTACATTCTTGCTAGGGTTGGTGGGTTTCTGCATGAGGCCTCCTGGCTGTTTGCAGTCATTCTCAGGATCCTGGAGTGTGACGGGGGGGCTCTGGGGCTTGGGGGTGTACAGGTGAGAAAGAGGCCCCAGCTGGAAGACCTTGGAAGCTGAAGATGGGAGGGAGAAAGTAAAATCAAAGATGAGGTGGTTAATCCATGGCCTTGGTTTGCTGCTTGCTGTGTAATCCTTTATACCATGCTGCTTTTTCCCCACCAGCATGTCAGAGCCTGTGAGGGTCTTTGTCTCCTGCCAGGTTTTTGGAGTGCTCTGAGAGCCAGTGAGGAGTGCCATGCTGCTGTTGAGAGCTGTGAGCACCATGACAGAGGGTCTGGTAGCTGGTGATTCCTTGAGTTTAATAACATGGACAGCTAAATCAGGTGATGTTATTTGTTCTGCATTGGCACAGGGACAGAAGGCTGTGTGTCAGTTTGGTTTAACTGGTACGTGTCAGCAGACTGAGACCAGTGTATGCTTGCTGCCAAGATGTGAGGTGTCTGCTAGGGTACAGACCCCAAAGAGGAGCGAAAGAGAAGATATCATATGGAAGTGCAGATGTGTACTGAGATGCTCTCTGCCTGAGCCGATTCATGATGGAGACTGTGAGGTGGAGAAAGCTGCTGGCCATCAACTTTGTGTTTACAGGGGGAGCCAAATGGGAGAGGGTTGGGGAGGAATTAATGAACCAGCAACATGCCTAGGTCTTTGTGTGTGACATTCCTCTCCCCCTGGCTCGCTCACTGATCCCACCAGTGTCCCTGAGGTCTCATAATAGCTCCCTGTACACCCTGCTTTGCCTTTGCTAGACAAGCCAAGGCTGGTGTGTCTCTGCCTTGCTCTTCAGATGCAGAAGACCATGATGTGGTGCTGGTGCAGCCCCTCATTTAACCTGGGCATTTCTGTTTGACCTGAAGCACATGGTCTTCTCGTCCCCTCTTTTTACAGAACTCACTTTGGGACACATAATAGGGTGGCCTCTTCTTAGGCTTGAGTCTGATGTTGTCCGAGCCCAGAGGAAAGAGGCCAGAGCTAGGACGAACTGCAGCAATGAGCTGAGCTTCCCTGACTTGGGAGCGTGTAGTGTGTGACATTGGTGGGTGCCTCACAGTGGAGCCTTGGGAAGACCTTAGAAAGCAAAGCATGTGTGGCAGGGGAGAAAAATGTGAATTTGGAGCAGAAAAGGGTCTGAAGAGGAGAAGGCAGTGATGAAGACGCGCTGAATGTGTGGGGAGGACAGGCAAAGAGGCAGGAGATGGGGAGGGGGCCCTTGAGATGACATGTTGCTGCTCTTTCTGCGCTCTATTGTGTAAACATGTTGAAAGCCACAGGAGCCTTTCTTTTGGAAAGAGCCCTAAATTAGTTGTGATATACAGGCTGCTCTTCAACAGCTCTGGGCCTTTCCTTCCTTTCTCCCCCCCAGCCTTTCATAGCATCAACCCCCAGAAAGAGCAGGGATGTGCAGCTCCCTCCACCCTCCTCCCACTGTGCCTGGGGCTGGCAGTGGAAGGCAGAGCCCTTGCTGAGCTCCCCACGCCAGGCAGTGCCCTGGCAGAGCGGGGTGCTGCAGGGCTGGCACCCCACCCAGCCCAGCTCCCCTCTGCCACGTCCCACCCACGGACAGGGAGAGGGCAGGTGTGCTGAGGCTCCCTGGAGGGCCAGGCCACTCGTGGCTGTCATCTGACCGGTGTGGCCTTTCCCAGCACCGGGCTCGGGGGGCTAATTAGCACATTCAGGGGCGCTGCTGGAGTGGAAAGGCGCTTGTCTGGCGGCGGGGAGCTGGGGGTGCCCCGGGGGGCTGGCGCTCCCTGCTCTCCTCTTCCTCTGCCACCAGCCAGGTCTCCCCTGCCCCGGCTGGGGTGCAGGGATGCGGCTGCCGGGGAGGGAGGGAAGCGAGAACGGGCAGGGCCGCCCTGGCAGGCAGGGTTTGCCAGGGCCGGGTCAGCCCGGCGCTGCCGGCCCGGGCGCTGCGCTGTGCGGCGGGCGAGGGGCGCCGGGGGCCCTCTCCTTTTTCTGCTTCCCGGTTCTGCTCCACAGACCCTCCCTTTGTCAGCCCTCTGAATGGGAGCCCTGCCTGCCCGCCGCCTTGCTTTTAATTAGGGCTTCCGCCGCCCCCGCCGCGCCCGCGTCCCGTGACACAGTTTCGCTGCCCGGGCTGGCAGCCGGGATGGGGCGCGGACGGAGAGAGGCGCCCCTCCGACAGGCTTCATCCAGAGAGGTGCCACGGCTTCAAACCTCCCCGCTCCCCAGGCTCGAGGGTGCCTGGCTCTGGGTGTAGCCCTTGAAACGGGGCCAAGATGTGGCTTTTCTTTTTTTTTCTTTTTTTTTTTTTTAAATCCGTATAATACTTCTCTTGTCATGTTGGTGGCTCTTGCAAAACAGTTCCTGGAATCAGAAGGCCTTACTGGTTTCACATTGGAGGGGCTAATGAAAGGAAGCCCACGTGTTGTTACGATTTCTGTGTCTGCTTTCAACTGCGGGGTGATGCTTGATGGGCCACTCAGGAGTTTCACAGTTACATTCTGCAGGCTTTTCCAGACCTCAGGTGTGTCTGTACCCTACACAAAGATTTGCATCATGTTCTATGCAGAACACATTTTGATGTCCCGCACAGATGCGCCTTGACAAGACTTGAATGTGTGTGACCAGTCTCTTTCTTCTGGAGTGATGTGTTAGGTTTATGCAGATAAATACAGGCAAGGGGAGCAGCTCCAGCCAGGATTCACAGATCTTTCCC
>NW_009953758.1:4780644-4800026 GCF_000747805.2 Chaetura pelagica | reverse complement strand
TAACCTGATCACATCATGTTGGCTCTTCTTGGGGCACTCAATCCAGAAGCCTTCCCTTGGCTTTTGCTTGTCACTTTTTTTATCTAGGCTCTTTCTTCCTTCTGGGGTGACCTTTCTTTTGGGTGAAATACAGTTGTCCCCCTGCAAACAATAGCTTGTGCCTCAGCAACAGGTAACCCTTTTGATCCTTGTCCCTGGGCCATCCTGTGTCCCCAGCAAGAGTCAGGGCTCTGGGGCATGGTGCCCTGAATGGGCCCTTGGGTCTGTGTCTCCTGCCATGGGTGGGCAGAGAGGAGCTTGAATGTGAGGGGGTCATCACACCAACTTTTGCCCTATCTGCTACTGAGTGGCCATGGAAGGTGTGTGTGGGAGAAACCTCTCCAGAGTGGGAGTGGGTTAGGGGATGGAGACAAGTTCCTTTTTGCATTGTAAGCTCCCTGTCCTCTATCAGCAGCTGTTGGCAGGTAGGAGTCACAGCTCAGCCACCCATCACGAGCGCTGGATCTGTGCTTCCAGCTGCAGGAGCCCCCCAACCATCTTCTCCTCCAGCACAAGACAGCTCAGGGCCATCACGGTGCCAGTACCACTTGGTTAGAAGAGCACGGCTGGTTCCCAGGGCTGTTAATAGTTGCTCAGCCCCAGACCTGCTGCTGCCAGCCCAATGCCAGCTGGGTTTGTGCCAAGGTGGTAAGACCCCAGTGAGCATGAGCTGAGCAGCTTCTGCGGTGCAGACCAGGGTGGGTGGTGCAGTTGGGATGTTTCTACCTCATCCGATACAATCAGCGTTGCTGTGCACATGAGAGGAAAGTTGTTCGATAGGAATGACCCATGATGCTGGGTTAATTCTGTTTACAAAAGAATAAATATTATAGCAGTGTCTTATAAAAGAGAATCAATAGCTTCCCTTTGCTGGGTGATCCCTTCATGTCTTCGAAAATCGATTTCGCCCCCGCTCCCCTCCTCCTCGTTGCACAGCTATCTGTTTTTCGGGGTGACGGGGGGGTCAGGCGATTATTGAAGTATATGTGAATTTACAATATTAACGACTCACGACGGTGTGTCCACAGGTTCACGGTGAATTAATTATCTGTTTAAGAAGCCATGAAGAAATCAATCCATGAAAATTTCTCACTCTTTTGAGAGTGAGGGAGCTTGTCAATTTTTTTTTTTAACATGCACCACATTTAAAAGAACAGTAAAGCTTTTTTGGTTTTCTTTTGGGGGGGTGCAGGGCAGAAGGGAAGCTGATTTGGGACTGAGGGTGACCTGTCTGGATTGGTGCAGCCCTGGCAGGAACAGCAGCCATATTTGCTGGCCTCCTTAGAGGGCAGAAGGCACTAAGGAGATGTCCTGAGATGCTTTTCTCCTTGAGTTAAGCCAACAGTGGCCTTGTCTAGAAGTAGCCAGGTGTTATGTAGTGTGTGATAGCAGACAGTATTTTGGTGGTCAAGAGGGTCTGTCACAGACGTGATCTCCTCCCTGCTTGCAGGCCCTACTGCCCCTCTCCTGGAGACCCATCTGCCATCACTGAGCTGGCAGAGGGCAACACGTGGCTGTGCCTCAGCTGCATCAGCCTGAGGGGAGTTGGATATGCTCCTGTGATGGAGACAGGGAGTAGTGAACAAAGAGGATCAGTTGAAAGCATTAATATCTCAAATCACCTTAAGATGTGCTAAAGGAATTCTGGCAGAGTGGTTCATGACTCAGCCTTCAGCACTGACTGCCAAGTCTAAATTTGGGGCAGGCACTGATGAGGGTGCAGCCATGAGGCATAGGCTTAGTGTGCCTGAACGTGGCCCCTCTGGGCCTCCTCTGCAGAGGCAAGGTCGGGCAGCCCTGGAGAGTAAATGGCCCAAGACTCCTTGTCTCTCCACCTAGTGCTAAAGCTGCAGCCAGGGGAAGGGACCATTGTGTTTGTACAGACCTGATCAATAGCACACCACATCCCCAGGGGTCTTGGAGTCATTCAAGGCATTCTAAAGAACCATGGCATGTGCTGGGTGTTGGCATCATGTGTACTGTTAACAGCATCTGGCTGAGGTGCTTATGTCAATGACATTTTTCTGTTTGGATGGGGATTGATGACATTTGAATACTGGATCTGAGCATTGTCACAGTGCTTCAGGCTTTGGCAGGCAAAAACATATAGACTTTGATGTTGGTCAAAAAACTGGCAGGAGAAGATGGATCCCAGAACTGCTCAGAAGGTGAAGGGGTTTATAATTCCTTATGCCTGTCCTGACCCTCCTAAAAACTGCCCTCTCTCACCTCTCTTGTGTCTGTGGGGAGTGTAATGTACTGGCACTTGGGCAATGACTGGTATCCCAGTTAAAAGGAAAATGACTGGGGCAGAGGGAGGGGACATGAAGCTAAAAGGAAGAGGGGGCATAAGGCTTAGAGCCTTTGGAAGGAGAAGTGAGTTGAACACTGCCCCTTTCCCTCATCCCTAGCCACAAAACAGGCAGCAAGGCAGGGAGGCTGCAGAGGGAAAGCTGCAGTATTTGGGTAGGGGGGAACAGGAAGAAACACACGGGGGTGGCAAGCAGCTGTAGACCCTGAAAACAGGCTAGAGGAGGAGCAGGAGCAGGGACAACCTCTGAGGCTACTTCTGCCCTCGCAAGCCCAAGCAGGCATGGCCCCTTCCCAACCCCATAATCCTACTGGCCTGTGCCGAGGAGTCCCCGCCAGGCACACCCATCACTGTAACCAGAATGGAGAGAAGAGCCCATATTGACACAGGAGCATCTGTGTCAGTAATTGTCATGCAGCCTGGCAAATTGCTTCAATGTGCCATCCCCTCCAGCCGCACAGCTTGGCGGCAGCAGCAGGCCTGGGGGGAGCTGTGCTGCTGCTGCTGGAGACAAGGGAAGAGCTCTAGACCCTGTGGAAGGGTTAGGACCCCATAGGGACTTACTGGGTCTTAGCCCAGGTCCCTGCTTCTCAACAGTGATGCCTGATGGCTGCTTGGCAGCTGCTTTGGCTGGAGTCCTTCCATCATCCTCCATGCAATATTCCCAATTCAGATCACAATTCAGATCACAAAAATTCCCATCAACATTTAAGTTGCCATTTACACCAACCAAAGGAGGTTTGAAAGAGGCTTATGTTGTCCCTCCTTCCCAACTCTGACTTGGCTGCAGGGAACAAAGCATCCTCACCAGTTTACTCTAGATAAATGCCTAGCTTCTCTCCTGTCCATATACGCAGCTGCTTTCTGAGTCTAGGAAAAGCTAGGACAGAAATAAAAGGTGACGTTTCCCAAAAAAATTAGGTACCCATTTTGAGGCTGTATAAACCACAGCTTTTGAGATGTCATAGATTGGAGCCATTCAGTATCATTTGAAGTCACCAGGCTGAGCAGAGGTGACTGTTTTAATTTCCATCTGTTCTTTTTCCATAATCTCTAGTTCGGTATTAGCTGTGCTTTTTAATGGCAGTGCAGTTGCAGCAGAGATTATTAAACTTGTCTCCCCGTGTCCAGGCATACAACTTTGACAAAAGACTCCAGGCCTAGTCATGACATTCTGAGATAAGTAAGGCCTCCAGAATCCGGCTTAGTGTAAGAAACTCTTTTAAAGAGTTTTTACGTTTAGTTGTAAAAGGTCACAATTAAAGCCATCCTTCTGATCTGCTGCTGCTGGATAGATGTTCCTCCACCTAATAGGTGTCCTGCCCCACCTGTGCCCCACAGGTGTGCTGTAGCTTCTTCAGTGATGAGACAACAGGCCAACAATATGTAAACCAAAACCAACAACAAAACACCCTTGAGCCCAAGCATAGTAATTAAATTTAATACTGATGACTTTACCAACACTCCTTTAATGACTATGGATTTTACCCGCATTGGAAAATGTCTCAGAGATTAAGAGCTCATGGTCTGTCTTCCAGAGGAGAGGGTGTCATTGGTCAGCGTTGTTCCCAAGGCATGATATAATGTAGGACTGGAAGGTCTCCTGGGCTTTGCCAATACAGTCTAGTTTGGGGTGCAATTAGTGTTGTGACAGGGGTAGTGGGTACAGCCATCCATCGTGGAACTCACGGAAGGGTAAGAAGCAGAGTGCTAATGCCTTGCTCCCCACTTTGGGTCAGCATTGGTCCAGTGCTTTGGTTTGCTGCAAGTGTGTCTCCAGTCCTGGGACAATCAGCATGGTGGCTTTGTGTGTCTGGGGCTGCTCACGGTTAAATATTATGTCCCAGGTGCCAAATGGATGCAAGTGAAGAAATCCATGGATTTCAAGTTGGTTGACTGTGGAGACCAATATACTTAATTTTTTTCCAGATCTCCCAAGGAACCGTATAATAGCCTGTTAATGGGGTGGTTGTGTCCCACATTAGAGGTGGCTGCATTAGAGAGGCAGATGAAATGACTTCTTAAATACAGGAAATTCCAGGTGTTTTCCAGCATCTACACAAGCAAATCAACTGTGTAAGATATCCCTGTTGCACACTTGGGAGGATGACTGGTTCTGACAGAGCTGTGCTATCAAACCAAATGGCTATCACGTGCACAAGGGGTGGCATCCCCGTGAGTGGTAGGCAGTGGTTCAGAGGAACCACACTTTGCCCTAGGTTCACTGGGAAGGAAAGCTCCAGGTGCCCTTTAGCCACATTCCTAGCAGGTCAGAAATGCCACAGGAGCAGTCAATGGAAAAGCCAAGTGCCATGGCTAGAGCATTGGTTCAAAAGACCTGAATCAAAGAAGGAACATCATGGTTAGAAATAGACTGTCTATTTTTGATATTACTGGGCAACAATATTATGCAAAAAGGATGAAGAAGCTAAGAGGATTAGATGCTAATACACTGTTAGGAAATATAAGCAGCTGCTCTCATAGAATATATTTATGGCCCTGACATTGCAATGGCTGCCAGAGTGAGAACCTATCAGGATAGCTGGGGAGCTTTTGAACTTGTCCATTGTGTGAGTATCCAATGCACAGCAGATATGCATTTTGAAGCCTAGCAACGGGCTTGTGTTTAAAGAAAGAAGTTTTTCTACAAATGTTTCAGAGACCAAAGATTTTCCAAAAGGAATGTCTCAGTTCCTGACAGCTGATTTCTGCCACTTCCTTTCCTGATCGAGAAAAGACAAACTTCCACATGATCAAGCCCAGAGTCCAGGTAATAGCTGGGAGGCTCCAATCAAAATAATATCCATTGCTTAGTCCATCCAGATACAACCCCACATGGGGGCATGTCTGCCCTACAGAAGAGCCCAAACAGAGGTCTACAAGGAGAGAAGCTCAGCTGGTGCTACCTTTCTGTGTCTACGCTCATCCCTCCAGGGCTACACATGAACAAGTAAGCCAGACCTCTTGCATTCAGCCAACACCAACCTCTCCTGCATACTGCCATGCTTCAGAGCTCAGCTCTGACTGTACCTGCCAGCATGGTCACACCCAGTGAGAGACAGTGCCTGCTGTCACTGAGTGGAAAGAGTTGGCCAAGGACACAAAGGAAAAGAGTAGAGAGTGAGGTCTTGAACCTGGATCCCAACCAAGTACACTCTCTGTGACTCAATGTTTGAAGAACAACAACAGGTTATTTTTTCCCAGGGAAAGCTCTGTCACTGCAGACTTGCTATGGCCTTTCTGCCCCATTGGAAGAGGATGTTTTGCCAGGGAGCAAAACATCTTGCACTCTACATGTTTGGTGTCCAATTGCTCCCACAGCAGCTGCCATTCCTACCACCAAGAATCTGTATTTCTGTCTTTTCTGTTCCTTTTTAATGCTTAAATCCCAAAGGCTGGGTTCTTCTCTAGGCTATGCCACTCAGAGTGAAAATCATCTGCAAGGAAGATCTTCCAGAATAACCTTGGAGTGATGAAGATCATGACCTTTAAGCTAGAAGATGTTAATTTACAACCTATAAGCTTGTTAATGTGGCTTAAGGAAACACAATGAAGCCCCAAGTTTCATCCTTGCTAATTTGCATACCATGTCCACTATGTCCATCACCAAGTGTCACCAGGCAGATGCTGGCTGCATGTCCTGTTCCCAGCACATCACTGTGGAATTACAGCAGGAAATTTTAAAGGTACCTACCACACATATTTTACCACCATTTAGCTTCTTGAATGTTTTCCCTCTGGCTGTAGAAGGCAATGCTGTAACAGTGGCAGAAGAGGCATCACCCATTTAGACTTGTGATGAGGAAGGGCTGTTGTGCTGGTTTTTTGGAGGTCTGCATGAAGCAGAGATCCCCCTGCATGCCTTTTTCTGTGCTACTGAGTGCCCCAGCTCCTTCTCTTCTTCTCTTGTGAATCCATGGACAGCTCTGCAGCTCCACAACTTAGAGCCAGGTCGGACTGGCTGCATGAGGGCCAAGCAGAGGGATAATGGTGTGTGAAATTCAGGCCCAGCTGCTGTGAAATGCAGGGGAAGAAGCAACTGCAGGGGTGGCCCACTCACCGTGTGAGATCCTGTAACCTGTGGTGTCTTTGCACAGAGACATTGCACCTTTGTGTAAAACAGTGCTATGACAGATCATGGAGAGAAATTGAAGAGGTTTGGCTCCTTCAGGGTGGCTTCAAGAGCAACCTCGATGATGGAGCTGGTGTGGCCATGGCCAGGCAAATGTTTGACCTTCCTCTCTCCCTCAGCTCACCTCGGGTTGTTCATCATCTCATCCCATGAGTTTGCCAGTACTGCTTTGTAGAGAAGGCTTTGCAACTTTCTGCTGCCTGACTGTCCAGAGCTGGAAAACCACAATCCCACACTGTCACTCTATGTGGGGCTTCGGGAAACCTGTGTGAGTGTGCAAGTGAGGCACACGTGTCTGGGGGTGGGTGCTGTGTACACACTTCTCCATTCACAGTGGCTTAGCTGAAGTGCCGTCCTCCCTCCCAAAGCATCCCTGACACTCTAGGTGCATATTTGAAAGACAGGATCGGGGCTTTGGTTCGAGAGCCTCTTTGTACAGTGCTAACTGGTTTCAGGGCTGTAATTATCTCTCCAAGAGAAGCTGTAAATTGGATTAAGGCACTGAGTTGCAGCTGAGTGAGTTCCCTCCATTGCCCCACCTGGTGGGCTGCTGAGCGATAACAAAAAATGCCGAGAAATCGGATTTGGATTCTGCTTCACACTCATGGCTTCCTTCTGGAAAAAATGAAATTTTTCCGGCAGAAAGGGCTGGCATGGGTTTGCTGGCAGTATCAGTCCTGGGCTCGTATCATCTGCTGGCACTCTTCCGGAAACACGATCCCCTCCGTTATCGGAGAGAAATAAATAAATAAACAGCAGGAGATGTTTTGGCAAGGAAGGAGGAATCGCACCCACCGGCGTGCGCACACACAGACACACAGACACACACACACAGACACACACACACACACACACACACTCACTCACTCACTCACTCTCACCTCGGCTCCATGTCTTCACAGCTCGAGCTGTCGCAATCAGAGGAGAAGGAGGGAGGTGGCAGCACAGGCACAGGGAGATGTTTTTGTTCTTTTTTTTCACTCCTGTCCTCTGGGCTGAAAGAAGAGCCCATTTTTAGCAGCTTATGCTGCAGGCATAGAGGGTCTGGCCTTGTGTTGTTCTGAAAGCAAATCTCTGTCCCCTCTGTGCAGGGACCCTTACAGCATCTCTCCCCATGCCCTTGGATAAGGTGCTGTTCCTTTCCCATGGGTGCTTTCAGCCTAATATAAGAAGGTACAAAACTTGTATTGAGAGGCAATACCTGTTCCCTGGCTGATTTCAGCATCTTGACCAAGACAGACTAACATAAGGCTTGTGGGACTTGATCCTCCACTTCTGGAATAGGAGAGGCTTCGTATCTGGCCTCCTTTGTATACACAGATGTGTGTATTTCCCTTCAGAAATGCAGGAGCACTGCTCTGCATGTATCTTTGGGGCAGGGGTCTGTAGGAAACACAGCACGGATGGGTAGTATTGATCAAAGCCCTGGAGAAGAGCCTCAGTTTACACTCTGAACTTACAGCACCCATGCAGGATAACATGGCTGATGGCTTCATTTCCAAAGTTTATGATGGAGCATTCCTGGCCGTGGGAGAACCATCTTGTCATGGGTTTGGTGGCCATCTGAAACATGGCTTTCTCTCCACAATTAGAGATCCCAGGACCATCTTTTAAGGTGAGGCCAATTAGTAATTTGTCCATAATCTGATTCATTCTGACTCTTAGAGGTATCAAATAGGGCTTGTGTCTTCCTGCAGTCTTCTGTGCTCTGCCATATGCAGGGTTTTCTTCTGCTTCTGGGCAGCTACAACCAACTGGGGAGCAACTTCCAAACTGTCTCCTAATGTAGTTTCTTCCCCCTTGTGTCCCCAGACATCTGGGTCTTGGTTAAGTCCCCCTAATTCCTATTGTCCTGCCATCTGAGGGCAGCCACTGCACCATGTCCACATGGCCTAATACAGCCCTCGGAGGGCAGCCCTGGCCTCAAGGCTGAAGGATGCTCTGCCAAACAAAACCACCCTGGACCTATGTGGAGGAGGCCTTCTGCAGCCTTGCTGCTCCTCACAGTTTGTTCTTGCCTTATGTTCCTTTCCCGTGGTTCTGATCTCATGCTACAACGCAGCACCACAGCACAGTGCCTAGAACAGCCTGTCAGTCTCTCTTCTCTCTCCTGCTCTCCTCACACTACCTAGAAACCCATTTTCTCCTCTGCTGAGTTCTTGGAAAGCAAAAGAAACGTCCAAGGGCTCAGCACTCACAGCAAAGTTCAGCTTAGATGTATGCCTTGAAAATAAAAAGGCCACATATATCCTCAGGACCTAGATCCCCCTGGGATTTATATATCCACACTTTCACAACATCTCAGCAATTCCCATATATCCTACAAATTCCCTACAAAACATGGTGGGGTAGTGAGCAAGGACCCTGCTGGAAATTCTGCCTTCCTTTGGGTGCCATCTAATGCTGATCTTTATGTTTCTGTCAACTTAACTTATTATTTGGTATTCAATTTGGCAATAAAAAATTTATATACCAGGTACTGTGTATTACAGATATACAGATAGACACATATTTATGTGTGTGTGTTCCTGTAAATTATACTAAGAAGTTTTTTATTTAGTTCATAAGGTTCAGCTCCATTTTTCACACCTATAAAGCGTTTGCAAATCCTAACATGGAGAACACAGATATACTGATTCTTGTAACTGTTAACATCTCTTCAGTCTTAATATTCTGGATTCTTTTGCATTTAAATATTTGAAAACACTAGTAGGAGAGCTACATATTTAATTCCAACCTTCCAAAGAAAGACTGTACATTTGTAAATAATCTTTTCAGCAGTCATGGACTCAGCCATTCCTGAACAGAGAAGAGTTAAAGCAAGAACTTAAGCATGTTCTGCACATGTTTAAATGCTGTGGACCTAAAGAGGAACTTTAATTGCTGAGCACCACTAGAAAGTAAGACGCTTAATTCCTCCTGAGGAGTGACTGTTTTGATGATGATTCAGGTGGTCCTTTTCTGCTTTTTGCCAACCTCTACTACAGTCCCTGAGCTCTTGAAGTTTGCATGGCTGTACTGATGATCTCTTCTTGATGACTTTCTCTAGGATATTGTTACATGCCCTCTGTGTAGTTTATTTCATCCACAGTAAATTGTCTTTGCAAATATTTTCCCTCACCGTATGTGACTGTGTGTCTTTCATATCTTTTACTGTGTGTTTTATTGTCCTTGCCATTTAAAAGGCAGGAATATGATTTATAGATGAGATTAATGAGCAAGTCACCTGATGCTGAACTGATCCTGGATGTCACAGTACTTTAGACCTGATGCTGGTGCAAACAGAACACAGACATCTGGGCTGCACCAGATTCCCAGACCCTCAAACAATATGGCTTTGGAATCAGTTCAGCTAGGGCTTTTGCTCCTGCACATTTTCCTTTCTGCAGGATCGAGGCATGTATGATACTGATACCTTCTTTTCTGTTCATCAGGATGCAGTTGTGTTTGTGACTGCAACTAAAAGCAGAAGGCCAAATCCCTCTGTCTTTTAACAGTGTTGAAGTCAATGGGTTGCTGCAGTGATGAACTTGGCCTAAAAGCTCCTAGTCTGTCTTTAGACAGGTACCCAGAAACCCAGATCTAAGGTATGTCTTGGGTGGATTTTGTGTTTATGTTTGAGAATGAGGAGACAGTCCAAGCATTAGGTGCCTTTCACATTCAACTTAAATTGTTAAAGGCTACAGAGTCTTCTGCATGGAAACAGGTTCCTTTACTTCTGTAAAGTTATTTTTTGGCTCTCCAGTACTCTCTTACATCACATATAGTCCAGAGGACATGGTAGGTAAAATGCCTCTGTTGTGCTAGTGCTTAACAGGATGAATTTAGCAGTCTTAAGAATCTCCTTCCTTGAGTCCAGCTGCTACATCTCTGACCTGTGTTGTGTGTTATTAAAGCACAGTGTCCTTTTTGCCCCTCAGAAATGTGTAAAGAGCCTAATAAAAACCTCCCAGAATTTGTGTTAAAGCTGTAGTACAGAGTTTCTGCCCCAAAAATCTTGTAAGTTAAGTACCCAGGAGGAACAAGTGGACCCAGCTTTTAGATGGAGGATTACACATTCCCAAGAGTAGATTCTCTCTTCCTGCAGTTTCAGCCTCCCTGGTTCTTCTTATCCAAGGAGTAAATGTCTTACAAGCAGCCATTCTTCTCTTTGCTCACATTTAATGTCGTCTTCTCCTCCTCACAAAATCCAGACTTATCCCTGATCTTAAAGCAAGCAATCAAGCAAAGCTGAACTTCTCAGCTGGGAGGAAAATGAGCTCTATAACCACTCACAGTTGTGCACCATTCTCCCTTAGCCCCTGCTTGGCACTTCAGGGCTGGAGGTTGGACTTAGGGTTCACCCATCCTCACTGAGGTCTGCAGGGGGGCAGGACTGTCCCTTGGTGAGAGACCTGCATGGGGACTCCAAGATGAGGTCATCCCACAACTGTGAGTGTTGGGGATTTCTAGAGCGGACGAAAGGCTGACACAGACATAGTGACAAAAGGTATGTGGAAGGGAAGGGAGAGAAATGGTGGATGGGCAGGGTTCCCTTTCTGGCTTTATCTGTGCAAGAAGTTTTGACTGTAGCAGCGGGGTAAACACAGTACATTTCCCTCCAGCATTTACACAGATATAAAGAGTTGGTTTAGCAGTTTAACTTTATTTTCTTGTAGGCATGAAATTAAGCTACACAGGTATTAGGTAGACATACACCAGCAAAATTGTGCTCACAGTCTGAGGGGGGTTATACTGAATTAGCCACAGGGGTCTTTAAGCAGATTAAAGAAGTTACAAGATAGTATTTAAACCATCACTAGTAATGTACATCCATTCCTAGCTGCAATCTTACTTTTATTCATGTACATATCTTCTGTCCTGATGTACATAGTTGCACTCAAGCTTTTGCACCCAAAGCATACTAATTTTTATCTTTCTTTCCCCATTTTTCTCTTTTTGCACACACACTTCTCACTTGGTGGCTGTCGGGAGTTTAATTTCATTCTTCTTCCCTTCTTCCTTATAATTTGAAGATTATTGCCTAGTTTCAAAGAAGTATAGGAATGACAGGAGTAAGGAAAACAGAGTTCCTATTGCTCTGCCTTTTCAAACTGCCTCAAATTTAGGTTATTTGCAGTGTAACTAAAATAAACAAGTCAAAAAGTAAGAAACCAATTGAAAAGAGACTATTTACTGCAGCACAGTCAGCACTGAGAGTGAGTCAGAGAAAAGAATATCTCCTGCCTTCTCATCAGCCCCATTTTGGTGATTAGTTATTTTTTCAATATTTCTAATTCTGGATTAAAAAATAAATAAGTTAAAAAAGAAGGAAAAATTGAGGAGGAGAGCAAGCCAAGGAGGACAGGTGGAGAAAAGTGTAGCTGAAGAGCAAGAGGAGAAAAAGAAGCCAAGAATAAATTAAATATGGACTGAAGGAGTCATGAGAAGCAAACTGAGGTTTTATGTGAAAATGCAGATGAGGTGGAAGGGAGAAGCCCATGTAGCCCATTTCCACCTGCACTCCAAGTGCAGTGTTTTAAAATAGATTCAGTGCAGCTGGTGACTATTCATGCTTTTGGGCAAGCAGAAGTCAATATCTTGGGCTGGATGCTGGCTTAAGCCCTCTTCTTCAGCAGGTGGCTTAATTCTGACTGAGGCTGAGGCATTGCATAGACACCATTGGTTGTAGCCAATAAGGTCTGATCAGCCATATTGACTAGCAAACACTGGACAGAGCCATAAGAAATATGATAAAACCCATACTTTCTTATGCCAGTGCTGTTGAAATTGTCTTTCCCTCTACCATCCCCACCACCTTCTTCCTTACAAAAAAACCCCCATAAAAGCAGAACAATGTTGTTTTGAGGAGTTAATAATTAATTAAGAAAATCCCACTTTCTTATGAGAGATCCTGACAACAGTTTAAGGAAAACTATTGGATTTCCTCTGTAAATCTCCTTAAGTGCAGAATGGATAAAGCCATGTGGAATGACAGGGGGCTGGATGTTCAGAGAGCTGTGGGAAGCAGATGGGCAGACTTAAGTAGAGCAGAGGTGTACGGGGCAGATAGATGGATAGATATGTGATACATATTGGAGGTGTGGCTGTCACATGGAGGTGACAGAAATATGCACTTTTGTGACTGGGCTGACAAGCAGGAAGGATGCTTTAGAAGTACAGAAAACCTCTGATACAGCTCTTTGTTCTGCCATCCCCTTTCAGGGGCCCCTGGGAACATCACTCACTCTTTCGTACACTGCAAATACTCTCACTGAAAAGCATAAAGAGTCAATCCTTCAGAGACTAGAAGATGCTCATTTTCTGCAGTAACAGGGCTCAGACAAATAACTCAGAGAGGATACAGATGTGGTCTGTGGCCAGGACACTGTTGAAAATTGTCGGGATAATGTGAGTTTCCCTCCTAGTTTGCTACCTCACAGTTTAACAGAGCCAAGTTTCAAACCAGCTCTCCCAGCGTGCTGCAAAGTCATCATGCCTTGCAAGCTTTGGACCTGGTGTTAATCTTATTGCTTCAGAAAAGATGGTTTAAAAAGCTGTCTGGGGCAGTTGGTCAAATGCTGGTGATTCAGATTGAGCAAGAGGAGTCCAAAGATAGAGCGTCTCTGGGCTGCCTTGTCTGGATGGAGTCTGTAGGCAAGCTCCTCACACCTGTGTCAGAGAGAACATGTCTCTGTAGAGAACCAGTGGGACGAATAGCAAACCATCTGCACCTTCACTCACTAATGGTTGAAATGACACTAGGAGAATTCAACATGTCTTTTAGTCTACTGAGATTGATAAATGTTTTCAATTTCAGTCTACCGACAAAGTGCAGGTTTAGCGGTATCTCTCAGTGGCATCTGGACTATGAGCAGAGCCATAAAAACAGGGCATTTGAATGATCTTGCAAGAACATCCTGCTGGTTCAGCAAAGCTCCAAGGAATTTTCTCAAGCGACACCACTCCCAGTTGGAGTATATTTATGCTATTGTGGCAAAGACTTGTGCTCCTGATGCTTGCCATGGTTGATTCTGAGACAAGGTTGCACAGAGCCTTTAAGATAATGCAGCAGTAAGTGCTGAATAGTTACTATCACTATCATGAACACCAAAGACAGAATAGACCAAAAACTACTGATGATGAGCATAGCCTGGGATCCTCTGAATTCCCTGCAATTGTTGTCACTGAGGTTTTCTGCCTGGCACCACTTATCTTGGATCTTCAGTAGCTGGATGTGAAATGGGGAACCTGTTATCACTAGCAGCTTCCATTTAGGATGGCCAATGTGTCTGGTGGTCATCTGTGGGGCTTGAGAGACAGGGGTTTCCAGATGGGATGAATGTCCATCTAAAGCCTCCAGCTACGCCTTGTTCGCACGTACCCTGATGGGATCTTTCTGGCTCCAGCCTGCGTGAGGACGTGGACTTCACAGGCCAATCTCAAGGCATGTGCCCTATTTGAATCTGGTTGCCTTCCCCCTTTTTTTCTTAGTGGGTCCTACCAAACTCCCTCCCCAGTCCTGGATCCAAAAGAATAATGGCTTTATGTAGCTTGTAAAATTCTATTATCTCTGTATTCAAAACTCAACAACTGGGAAATGGCTGTAATAAGCGTGTTATTAAGCGTGTAAATACACTTTAACTTCAGACCTCCAAAGAAAGTCTCTTGCTGTCTTCCTTGCTGTTTCCCCTTCATATTTTTGCCATGCATTTGCATTTCATGGATATACATATTTTGCCTCCTCTCCCTGGCTGGCATGCTGTCCCATTTCACTGGGCTGAGGATGATGCTCCCCTCCATTGAGTGTACCATGGAGTCTTATGGAGAATCCAGTCTTTGAGGGAAGATGGGTACCTGGTGAGAATGAGGGGCTTGGGGAAGGGGACGGTAGGGGTGGCAAGCGGAGGAAAACATTAAAAAAAAAAAAGAAAGAAGCCAAGTGCATTCTTTCTGCAACACTCAGGAAAAAGAATGTTTCACAGGGGATTGGAAAGGCGAAATTTTTTCACATCCAAATGGATTGCAATTTCCCTCCATTTAGCACCTGAAGGTAATTAGCTCGAAGAGACTGTCGGCTGAGAAACACGTTCATGGAACATTAACTCTCATACATTCTCCAGTTGCAGGGAATTAATAGGAAAGATTAAAGTTTAAAGAGAGCAAAATGCCATTACCTCGCAAGCCACCTCTCTCAGCGGCAGTAACTAGCCCTCACTAACCTAAAAGCACCATTGGAGTCCCTGGCTCCTGCTTCAGGCAACGGCAGATGAGACGGGCCCCGGTGCTGCCCCAGGCTGCCCATCCATGGGCTCTGGTGACCTGCCTGCAGGCAGCGGTGGCAACAGGGCTTGTGGCTCTGGCACAGCAGCGGCCGTGTGACTGCACACATGCCTGTCACCTTGGGACCAGTGTGTGTGTGCAAGCATGTCCCCATATGTATGCTGTATAGGTGCCATGTAGTGTCTTTTCAGCAAGACATGAGCTGTGGGTGCCCTGTTACAGCAGAGTGAAGGATGTAGTGCCCAGCAGTGGTCCCATGCCTGCTCCCACCAAGGCCTCAGGTTGGGGTGGGGGGCAGGGGAAAGCCTGACGTCTGCTCCCTCCCGCTCCCATACCTGCTGGCACACAAACGCCCCAGCGGGCATGCTGGCAGCCTGTGGGGCTCCTGCAAAGTCCAAACCACAACACTGCAACACAAAAAGGCCTTACAGCTGAATTGGCTCTGTGCACAATACCAAATCTCTCCTGATGGAGGGATTATGCCTTCTTCTCAGATGGAAGATAAAAAAAAAAGCATGAAAGGGTGGGGCCCTAATTTGGGGCTGGGGGGTAAAGTTTATATAAGCTTCTGCACTTTAAAGATTTCCATGTTGCTTTAGCATTTCAGGGAGAGAGCATGAGAGAGAGAGAGAGGGAGAGAGAGCGAGAGAGAGAGCGAGAGCGAGATGAAATTGAGACATGGAAGAATTTATTGCCCAGAAAATTCCATTCTGCTATCTGATTCGAAAAGTCCAGTCCCCCCAGCTTCGGAAAATCTATTTTCCACATTTTAATACCCTGCAGAACAGTCCTCATAACTCATCCGAGTGTGTTAAGCACAGTTTTATTAGATCTGAAACAAATTTTGGTGGGGAGATACTATAGGTCATTAACCATGGAGTAATTTTATCCTTGTTTCCCTAATGATGCCATAATGGCGAGCGAATTTCTTAACTAAAGACCAAAGAACATTTTGAAGGTCAGTTTCATCTGTGAGCTCCTTCAAGCGCTTCTCGGAGAAGATTGGAAAACTCGCCGATTTTTTGAAGAGTCATTAATAATGTGAAAGCTGAAAGAGCTCTCTCCCATTTGCGTTCCTGCTTTTTACCTTTTAATTTTATATCGCTTTAGTCCCTTTCTTTTTCTCCCTCACCCTCTCTCTCTTTTTAACTCTCATCTGGAGCAGCCCCTCGTGCAGCAGAAAAATGAAATGGGCCATTCGTGAGGGCATCCTGAGCAGAGCCGAGGCAGGACAAGGATCAAGAGGGGGAAAGGGCAGCCCTGGCCATGGGCACCTGCTGCCATAAAGGTCCCTGCAGCAGCCCTGGGCGCCAGCCTGGCTGAGGGGCATGTTGCTCCCCCACCTCAGTGTAAATCATGAGTGGGTCCATTGGAGCCTATGATGCTGCATCCATGCAAAAGGAGGGAAAGGGACCAGGCTGTGCCCCTCCCTGCCAAACAGGATGCCTGTGTTTTCAGCTTGTCTGAACAAGCTCACACCTGGATCACAGAGGGTTGTGTTTGCAGAGTGACCGCTGCGCTGAGCGTGAATGTGCACATGTGCATGTGTGTAAGGTACATGTGTCTGTGATCACGAGACCATTACAAGGGTAATGCAAAATATTGAGGTATATATATTTGATATATATATACACACCTGTGTGTGAATTGACATTTAAATATAGATGTGTAATAAATGGATGACTAAAAAAAAAAAAGAATAGCAAGAAGCTGTGAAAGGATTATATGTAGCCTGTGTACATGCATGTACTGGGGCTGCAGGTGCATGGGGGTGCACATGGACTAGGAATTAGGGTGTGCAGTATTCGGTTTGTGCATATTGCTATGCTCAAGTTTAGAGTGTATATGTATGTTCTATACATGATTGGGGTAGACATGCAGGGGTTGTCTGAATGGATGCTGATTTATATCCCTCTGTGTCTGTGTGTAGTGAATAGATAACAGGCGTACACATGTTTTGTGTGGGCCCCGTCTGCTTTTGTGCACGCGTGTGTGTGGTGTTTTTTCTGGCTGTACCGCAGGCATTAGTGGGCAAGAGGAATCTTCTCTGATGTGTGTGGTGCACTGGAGGCTCAGCTCTGTGTGTTGTGTGTGTGTTTGTGTGGAGCGGCGTGTATGCCCTAGAGAAGGGTTTGTCTGTGTGCTCATTAGAGAGTGCCTGGCAGTGAGCAGGCCTCTGTGCTTATGTGTTTTCCTCTCCCTGGGTGTGTATGCTGCAGGCATCTGCATGTGTTGCATCTGCAGATGCCATGGGCCAGATTCTCAGCCGATGTAAACCAGCACTGGAGTCCATGGGGCAATTTATACCCGCTGCAGCTCCAGCCCAGCCTGGGGTCAGAGGTGGCATCAGTGTGGGCTGAGGTGCCATCCCAGACCATGGGAATGGATAACTTCCAACCTGAAATGAGACCTGCACCTATCCCCTCCGCCCCTTCTCCCTCAGCCTGCCTCTCACGTTCAAGGCGAGATCTATGGGGGGACGCGTGTGCGTGTCTATTTGGGGAGGGAGGGCACCGAGGGGAGGGGGCAGTGTGGTGACACACTCTGCTCCCAGATGTGATACCAGCGATAATTTCAATTTTATGCCTTTGTTATGGCTTTAATCACTTTCTTTATGCGTTTTGTTCCAGCGATCAGGGAGAGACACCTGATAGGCAAAAAGGATATCAGGGGAACAATTTTTATTTGGAATGTGGTGAGAAGTCTAATTAGAATTTGAATTCTGCTGAGCCTTGAAATGGTCGGTACTTTATCCTGATCGCCTTAGATATTGTTTCGAGTCAATCATCTGTCATAGTGCGGCACGCTGGAGAGAAAGGCTCTCCATCCAGCCTGGTCTCTCCATCGGGCTGGGGGCTGCTGGTGGGGAAAGGGAGGGTGACAGGAGGGAGGGCAGTGGACTTTGCTCTGCCTGATAGGCTCCCCCCAAGCAAGCACAAAGGGAGAAAACCTTCGGCACAGAGGTTTCCCTTGCTATGTTCTCCTAGCCTTACTGTGGGGTGCTGCCTGCCAGCCTGTTTCTCATTGTTGCAGGGCCATTTCCCTTCAGAGGGAGGGAGAGGAGACCTGTGGGTCAACACAGATGTCCCCCCAGCTGCTGTCTGAGAGAGGAGCATCCTCTCAGAGATAGTCCACAGGGCTCAAGAGGATTTTGCTGCTATCCTTGTTGTACTGATTACATGCTCTTGGAGAGTCAGTTCTCACAGGCAGACAGGCAGATAGCGATGGATGGATGGATGGATGGATGGATGGATGGATGGATGGATGGATGGACAGGTGTGGATGGGAATGGCCCTCCAGATGGATTTGTATGGGGCAGAGGTAGAGATGGCTGAACCCACTGAGATGCAGGGATGGATGAGGCATCTAAGAAAGATGAGAATGAAGGTGGATGTGCCTCATCAGCCTGAGGGCAGTAAGCACACTCATGATGGGAAATTTTTTTCAGGCTGTCTGCAGACTCAGGATGATCTTATTTCATTTGTGTTACCAGAACACAAGGGAAAGTGGGAACCTGGGACCATAACAGCAACTTTCACAATCCTTTCAGCTTTAAACTCTGTTCTTAATAGTTTTTAAAAGCCCACAGACTCATTATGAGTCCTAGTGTTTCAAAGTTAAAACTGCTCCAAAGCTCACCAGAACATGTCTAGTAACATCCTCTCTCTTGTCTCCAGTCTGCAGTGCCTCCCTCTGATGAGACTACATCCTTCAGTCCTGATTGAACTGCTGCAGTACTGAGTCTGAGATGAGCTGCCCAGTGGTGTGATCCCTGCTGCTAAGGAAAAGGAGGCACACAGGTAGGGGTGCAGCATGATCTATATTCCAGGAGAGATGAACTGAGGAGAATCATGAACAATAGAATCATTCCAAGATTCCTAAACTTATTGAAATTGATGGTAAAGTCTTTATTCTGTTCTGTTCCTATACTTCGAGTTGGTGCTTCATTCTGAATGCAACGTTAATGTTTGTAATATGAAAGATACAGGGTTTGTTTGGCTGTTGAAGAACAGACAGTTGAATGTTTTGCCTTCTTGAGAGATGCAGAAAATTACCTGGGAATCTGGGCTAATTAACAGAGTTGCAGGCATCTGCAAAAATTTGCAGCTAAAAAAGCTATATGTGTAGTTATTTCTAAAGTGTCAGCATTAGGTTTCAGAGGTGAGGTATTGAGATGGGTGTAGGCAGCTCCTGCCTTCCTTTCTCAGCTACAGTCCAGGCTGCCCTCAGACTCTGGCAGACATTGCTATATGTGTTTATGTTATCTTGAACAACTCATCAGGGCACGGGGCAATAATATTTTTTGGTTGGTTGGTTGTTTTTTTTGGTGTTTATGTTATTGTTGGTTTGCTTTGGTTTGGTTTTGTGCTGTTTGTTTTGTTTTGGGTTTTGTTATGGTTGTTTTTTGGTTGTTTGGGGTTTTTTACATTCAGAGAGTTGATAATATCAAAGCTTAGTTCTAAGGACTCATCTACAAATCCCTTGACAGTCATGTCTTCAACCATGGGAGGTCTGAGGCAAAATCAACCTTTCATTTATTCTCCAAAAATGTGCCTAGTGTTGCAAACAGAGAAGACCAGACATTAATATGCTGGTGTATTTATAATCCTAGCCTTATTATGTGCTGTCATTGCAAGT
>NW_009953758.1:4737188-4780608 GCF_000747805.2 Chaetura pelagica | reverse complement strand
CTGTACAAGCTGTACAGTCTGACAGTAATCCTACATATTCATGGTAGGGAGAGAATTACTGAGGCCCCAAGTCTCTTTGCTCTGAATATGTCCAGTGCTAGGTTGTACAGAGCATAACCTGGCAGGAGAAGTGACACTGTTTTGGGACTACAGTGGGAGGGTCTGCTTTGTAATGGGGCTGGTTTGACTCAGCAGGACCTCGCTGATGTAACAAACTCTCACCTTGGCTGATCCTCTGCCATGTGTCAGCAAGACACTGCTGCAGTGAGTCCTTCATGTGTGGCTTATATCTGGGACCAGGAGGATCTGAATGCAGGGTGCTAATACCCACTTCTGCTGCCCTGTTCCTGGCCCTACAGATATGACACCACTCTTTGTCTCCCTCCTAGAGATGTATGTGTGTGTTGTGTGTGAGATAACGGGTGATGTGTGTTCCATGCCCAGCTCAAGCTTAAGGGGAATCAAGAAGCAAATATTGTCTTGTATGCTGATGGCCCTACCTAAAACAAAGAATCACCAAATCCTTGTGAACACTGGGGTCCAAGATCTGGGCTGGATCCTCCATGTCTAGGCTGGAGGCAAGATGCTTATGGCCGTGCAAAGCTCTGCTGACTCAGGGGAGTTCTGGAGGGAAGGCTGGATGGGAGACAGCTTCCAAGGGCTGGGGTCTTTTCTGCCAACCTGGAAAGCAGAGCACGAATTCTAAGCCTTGATTGTCCTTGAACTCTGGCCTCATGGAATATTGTTCGCTGTGCTGAAGGGATCTTTATGCGTCATATGCCTTGTTCATGCCCAAAAGTCAGCTGATGGATGCTCAATAGTTCTTGATGGCCCAGTAGCTTTTGTAGCCTGCTTTACAGCCCACATAGCAACAGGGAAAGGCCAGAAACTGAAACAAACGAAGACTGGTAGGAAGGGCTGCTGTAAGCACTGCCAGCACAGGCTGGGAAAGGGCTCAGAAGTGCAGGGTAAGAGCAAAATCCAATAAGCAGGTCTCACTAATTTAAATCTTGGCTGACCCTACCTATTATTTCATTGTCTTGCTCTGAATGACCACTTTCTTTTTCTTCATGGACACTGGGTGTGGAAGTTTTTAGAAGAAGAATCCCAAACAACTCAGCCCATATTATCACCGCTGTTATCACCATTATTATTATTATTATTAGCCTTCAAGAACCACTCAGAACAAAGACCCCTGTTGTTCTGAGCATTGTACAAATGCACTGGGAGAAAATAAACAAAGGTGATAGGACAAGGGGCAATGGGTGCAAACTGGAGCATAGGAGGTTCCATGTAAACATCAGAAAAAACTTCTTTCCTGTGAGAGTGACAGAGCCCTGGAACAGGCTGCCCAGGGAGGTTGTGGAGTCTCCTTCACTGGAGACATTCAAAACCTGCCTGGACACGTTCCTGTGTGATGTACTCTAGGTGATCCTGCTCTGGCAGGGAGGCTGAACTAGATGATCTTTTGAGGTCCCTTCTAACCCCTAAGATTCTGTGATTCTGTTTGTTGACTTGCCTGAGTTTCCATACCATGTCAGTGTCAGAGCCAGCGAGAGAAACTAACTTCAAAGTTCCTCTTGTTAAGCTGGGGATGTCCATTGTGTTCCTTCAAGGATTTTGAGCAGACCTTTTGAGTCATGGCTATACCATGCAGCTGGTGGTGAGCCTGTGTATTCAAAGGACTGCTGGTTAATGCTGCACCACCAGCACTGGGAATTAAAAAGCCTGTGGAAACCCACTTAGCTGGACCTTCTTGGCATCTGCTGCAATTTCAGCTCAGCTTCAGTTGGGGCATCTCCATGAAATGCTCCCAGAGGTCCCATCCTTCTACGTCTCCTGTGCCTCTTGGCCAAACAGATTTTGGTGTGCTTCTTGCTGGCTCAGAAATGTTGGATAACCCTGCAAATTCTGCCCATGATAGCTGGAGCCAGAAGGTTGGCTTTAGACTGTGTTTCTCTGACCTTCTGACTCTTTCATTCCTGGTTCTCTTGTGCGTTTAGTCTCATTCAAGTGAGGTGTTGACTTTTTTTCCTAGTCCCAGCCTCCCACCCCAATTTTATCCTGCCCTGATATTTGCACAGGTATTTTCCCCCCTCACCGTTACTGAACACTCAAGTCCATGCATATTCCCACCTAGTTTGCCAGCTCTGGCTGGCATAAATTCTGTCAAAATTACCTTAGCCTTCCCAGAAGGCAAAGCTAAGACAGAGGACTGTGTCCAGCTGCTCACAAAGGCAGAGCATGAAGTCAGCTATTCCCCAGGACCAGCCTCAGCCTGACCAGCCCAGACAAGGGGTTAAATCAACAGCAAGTGAACTTCTTGGAAGAGATTATCAGTGAAGTGTCTTCTGAGAGAGAAACAAAGACAAAATCACCTGGACTGCACACTTTGAGGGTTCTTTGGGGGCTATTGCATGAACCCACAGTCCAGGCTGCAGCCTTCTGCGAGGGAGGTGGGACCCAGACAAAGGTTCAAGGAACTGAGTGCTGCATTCTACCCTTCCTTGCCAGCAGTAGCCCTGTGCCTCAGCTCCCTCCTCTCTTCCATCAAGCATCCCTGGGACCCCAGAGTCTTTTCCTTAATCAGCCCATTTCCCCTGGCTTGGTCCTGGGAGGACATAGTGCTCTCAGGCTCTGAGGTGTCTCTATCATTGACTGTCAGGTGAAGCCCTCCCTAAGCACTCCAGCAGGCCTTTCCTTATTTATTTTTAAAATTCCCCTGAGCCTACAAAGGTCGTTTGAACAAATTGGAGCTGACAGACATTAACTTGGAAAAAAGCCCATTGCACCATGATAAACTCCATTTAAAGAGAAGCAAAAGTGCCAGGCAAGGAAGGAAGAAATGATGAGAGATTTGTCACTGTTACCGTAAGCTTAGGGGGTGAGACTGTCAGTTCTGGCCTCACCTTCTCCCATTATGCATTATCACACATTCCAGCATTGCTATTTCTACTGCAGCAGCTCCTGTTGGTGCGGATGGGCTGAAATGGGATGGTGAGCAAGGCCACAGGGAGAGCCTTTCCTAGTGCCAAAGAGACTATGCAAGCAAATTAAACTGGTGGGCCCTGCCCCTGGTGAAGAGGAGAGGGAACTAAACAGACAGTCACTGTCTGAGCTGCAAACTGACTTCAGACATTCTAGTCCCCATTCCTTGAGCCTATTTTGCATCTGTCTGTGTGCTCAGGTATTCGTGCATCAGTGGGAAGATAAGCATGGTTTTATACCTTGGTATGTACCCTGGCTGGGGAACACATCCCCACCACCACAGCTCCAAGCCTGCCCTCCTCTGAGGGCACAAAGCAAGATGTCTCAACCTGGGCACTGAGGTTCATCATTCAGGGAATTGCATCACAGAGGTAACCTCAAAAAACCACAGCCCTTGCTAGCTCTGTGATGGATCAGGGATGGTACCTGCCCTTCAGCTAGCAGCCAGAATAGTTGCCTGAGGAGTGGAGGGAGAAGTCAGATGTATCAATCTTAGTCCATGCAACTGCTGATGAAACTTGTGCTCTGTCCAAAGATATATCCTAATGCCTCCCATTCAATTTGCACATAGCTTCTTTATGCTTTGCTTAGTGTCCTTGAAGCAAAGGCAATTGGTTTCTCCTCTCCTCTGGGCATCATGTGGGATCCGAGTGTCTCCAGCCCCCTGTGGAGCAGCAGCAGCCAGCCAGGATCAAATATCAGATAGGAACAGGCCTGGGACTGTCACTCACCTGGCCAAGTTCGGGCCAGGGCTCCCTGAAACTCACAGGCAGATGAGAAATGAACTTCTCCAATTGCAGATCAGTAATCTTGGAAGTTCCAAAAAGTAACTAATACACCTTGCAGATAAGAACTGAGCCATCTTCTTCCTCGTGCCTCTTTGTCTTGGAGTAATGCAAAAATAGTAGTCTTATTGCTTGCAGAGCATTGTGGCAGATTGGCCCAGGCCACTTCTTGGGGATCCAGTGCAGTGAGCCCAGATTCAGCACTGAAGATCATCTGCAATCAACTTGGTTATAAATAGTGTCTGTCAAACCAGACTGAGAATGAGAAGAGTCTTGACATGGTCTCTACAGCAACTGTCACCATCTAGGCAAAACTGTCAGCTGCAGGAGACCTGTCCCTAACCAATACCCCTCAAGATCAAGAGTGATTCCAAGTCCTGGAAGGGTGGATGGGAAGAAAGCCCTCTCTATAATGTGAAGGGCCTCTGCTCAGACCTTGCCCTGTGCCCAGCACAGATCCCCATCAGGAAAATGGAAGGCAGGGCTTTTCATCAGGTTCTTGTACTGCATGCAGCTACAGCTTTGCAAACCCTCCACAATCACCACCAGCTCTGGGTATGCTGTTCCTCTGCAGCACTGGCATAAATGGGATGGTCCATTTACTATGCATGAGAGATTTCCAGTCTTGGCTGGATGTTCCAGATCCACAACGACCTTTGATCCAATAGTGAATGGTGCTAACCTCAACTTTCTGCATTTGGGCTCCCTGCCCAGCTTTATGGTTAAGCGTTACAGCAATGTCTCTCCTGCTGCCCAGTTTCCCTCTTGGAAACAAAGATCGCATTTCTGCAATGCTGCAGTTAGATCCATTTGACCTTTCCCTGTCATGTGGATGCCTGGACAAGTCCGAGGGTGCTTGGCAGAGATGGGCAGGGTCCTCACACTACAGGGACAGCCAATCTAGCTGCTTGCCTGCACCATTCCACCCATTACCTCCTCAAAGCTTGTTCTCCAGCTATGCCTGCACCCACAGTCAAGGTCAATTTTATGATTTCCCTCCAAATCGTATCTGCTGACCATCCACACTGCTAATCCCATTGCTGAACCTTGAATGACCCATTCAGTCAGCCCCTGGTGATCTCTGGCTGTGAGACCTGGCTCACCCCACACCAACCTCATAGCCACCTCCTTCTGCTTTGCTGTAGCTTTAGAAACCACTTGAGCTTGAAAGCCCTAAGCAATCCTGCCCCCAAAACCCCAAGTTCCTCCTCTTTTACCCCTACTGCAACCCCTTTGTTCTGAACCATCCTGTTGGGGTTATGCACCTCACTCCTACATAAAATGAGGTATCTAAATCTCTGTGTGAGTCCTGTGCCCTGCCTCTCAGATAGGATGACAGGTTTGGCCCTGTTTGTATTCAGCTTTTTTGAGTCTTTTTCTCTCTTTCACTTGGTACCTGGGACATGGAGTCCTGGTTTTGCTTAGGGCTGATATTTCTGATCTCTATGTAAATGCAGTAGTGTAGGGTGATTGTATTACTGCTCCTAAACTTTAGCTACAAAACAGTTACAGAGGCAAGCAGAACTAGCCAAAGCTTTGAGCAAATGTTGTAGAAGTGTTTCAATTTCAGTATCATTTCTATGTAGTAGGATTGCAATGGGATTTCCCGCAGAATGTATTTAGGAATAAGAAGGTCTTTTTCTAACAGATTCCTTCAGTTTTGCAAAGCATGTTTTGGTTGGCATTATTTTGGAAGTATTTTTCTCTCTGTATGAAGCTTTTTCAGTCTATTTTGGTTACTGATATGAGTTTTAAAACTGGGGTGAAATATGATTGAAAACAGAGTATGTTTCTATTGATGGCAATTCTTCATGCAGATTTGACCTTTGGGGAAAGAGGAAGGTTGTTTTGTAACCAAAAAATTCTCTTGCCAAAAATGTTGCCCTGGTAACTGAGGCTGTAGCGAGGAGCCTGGATCCTTATGCTACCCGTTAAAGGGAATTTGACTCTGGAGAGCAAGAGGTGAACCCTGGAGAACTGGCTGGTGGGGGCTAGAGGAGCTGGGCATGTTGGAGATGCCTGTGTGGGAACAGGGGAGGAAAGTTGAGAGAAAAAAAGGCCAAGGGCATCAAGTGCAAGGTGAGACTCACAGGGGCACAGGAGGTCAGAAAGGCTGTTAGGGGCAGAGAGGAAGTGGGAGGCAGCAAAAGTGCCACAGTAACACATGGAGTGTCTGATGCAATGCCTTCCCCAAGGTGCAACGTTTTGAGATTTTCCCCCCAGGAAGTTCCTTATGCCCCTTGCTGCAGCAAAGCTAATTTTATCAGCATCCCCTTTCTGTACCCCCTAACCATACTCATCCCACACCAGCCCTCAGCCCCACCTTCCTGGCCCCATCAAGCCCCCACCTTGCTGGTAATGAGGGGGGCTGTGTGATCTGCCTTCCTTGCACTCCTGCACTTCCCTCTGGATCCCAGCAACAAGTTTAATTGGAAAAAACCAAGGCTGACTTGGAAGCAAGGCAAGGAGGCAGGGAGAGCCTGTGCCAGCTGACACCATGATCGATTACCTGGAACTCCACCTGACACTGAAATTAGGGTTTTTTAATGATAGGCCGACTCTCCCTGGATGTGAAATTCAAATGATCTCCAAAGCTTCCCTGCGACCATCACTTGCTGCACGCAGTGGTACACGCCACATTCAGGTACTTTGTCTCTGTCACTGCTGAAAGGACATTGTTATTACCAACAACTCTTTGTATTAACCAGTCTCCTACCTAATAGACAACACTTTACGTTCTGCACCGTTACCCAGTCAGGGCTGCTGTGTGCCTGAGAGACACATGCTTCCCCCTGGCTCCCCTAGGGCAATGGAAAGCCAGTGTTTAAAAAGAGACGCCAAAATGGAGGATGTACACATACCTTACTCCCTTCTCTGCCCCCCAGCTCTTGTATTGGGGGGTGATTTTCCCTGGTACTGCCTGTCTCAGCTGTGGGCCCGTAGCACAAACCAGTGGGGCAGGGAGTGGCTGTGCCGGGGTGTGCAGAGCTGCCTAAAAAGCAGACAGCTGCCTAAGTTCCCTTTGGATGAGAAAGGAGAGTTTATCCTCACCAACATTTTTCCCATCCCTGGCTAAAACTGGGAGAAGAAATACTCCAGGGAGTTCTCCCTGTCTTTATCCTGCTTGGTGAGCCACCAAGAAGGTGCCTGCTGGACTAGTACCCTCCCTTGTCCCATAGTCAGGATGGAAGAAAAGCCCTTGCCTCCCAGGGTCCATATTGTCCTTGAACCCTGGTGTATCTCAGAGCATTTTCACCTGTGTAGAGGGGTTGAAACTGCTGGCCAAGATTATCTCCCAGGTTATTGTCCCCACCTATCTTCCACTATCTCTTGGCTACTTTTTTTTGGCCATCAGGAACACAGAGAGAAGGTGGCTGATGTGACTTGATGAGAAAAGCAGAGGCTACTCTCTGGCCATTGCCTGAGCACATTGACTGTCTTTTCCCATGAGAGATGACAAGCAGAAGGACAAGTTTTTTACTCCTGCTGGGCAAGGAGGGACAGGAAGAGATGAAAAGAGAGAGAGAGAGAGAAAAAAACCACATTGAAATAATATAAATAGAGCAGAGACAGCAGTAGCCTATAAACCACCACTCATTAAGCGTGGTTTCCTACATCCCATTCTTTACTGAATGAAGATTCTGAAAAACTGCATGAGGTTAAGATTTCGTAGCAAAGATTGTAATTTCACTAAGGTTGTAGAGTCTTCTGGCAGCACTGGGGCAGGCATCATCACCTAAAGGAGCCTTTGGCCATACCATACACTGCCAACAGGAGGGAACACAGGTTCTGTGTGGTGGAGATGCTGGAGGGAAAAGGGACAGGCCCTGCCTCCAAAGAAGTTCACTGTAAATTCAGATTCCCCCCCATAAGAGGCACTGTGAGGAGGTTAGATGGGGACACCAACTGTTTCCAGCTCCAGCAGGAATTGCTTTGGGCTGATTTGAATGAGAAAACCTGGGCACACATGGATCTTGACAGGACTGCAGGAAGCTATAATTCAGACCTTCTGGTTTACCTCACCAAGTGAAACCCTGGGTGGTGATACTGACATTTTTTTATAGGCTGACCACTGCAGTTTTTTCCTTCAGTGAGGCATATTTAACAACATAACCTAGACAGCTGTATTTTCCTCCCTGGTAAGAGATGTTTCTTGTATATGATAACATGTGGGCATCTTAGATGAAGAAATGCTACATAAGTTGCCATGGGGAAATCACATCTTGCCTCTGTGCCTATATTGTTGAAGGTCACCTTTCCTCAAATGAATGCTCAGTGCTGAGCATCCCATGGCTGCAATCTCAGCTGCCCTCTTTGGCCATCCCTCAGGTCATGTATTCAAGGAACTTCAGTCCGGGAGGGAGTCAGTGGCAGAGCTGGTGTTTGTTATTCCAGGTGGTGTGATGGTCTGAGAGGTGTTGGGCAGGCAGTGCTGTGCTTTGCTGTTGTATGGGGTGCATTTGCCCCATTCCACCCACAGCCAGTTTGGTAGAGCCACTGGTGCCCTCGGTAGCCCATGCTGGTTGTCCTCCAAGCGAGGCCCCTGCGGGAGCTGAGCAGAAAGGGGATGCAGGCGGACAATGTTCCCTGCTTTCCTCCATCGCCCGGTGAGCAGCCCCTAATCTGAGGGGCGTGCCAGTATTAATGCCTTTAATAACGACGGATCAGATTGTATGAAGAGTTTTAATTGATGTCTATATTCCTGGAAACATAAAAACAGCCATGCAAACGTCTTACCACTATTATTTTATCAAAGGTTTTGACGTGGCTGCTGCATAGGAGATGTCAGGGAAAAAATTCATGTCTGCAAGGCACAAACAGGCGAAGTAATGGGATATAAATCAAAAACAGTGAAAGGGGAAAGTGGTTAGTCACAAGATCATAGAGTTTTCACTACAAGGGAGAGCAGTGAATTCCCAATACAAGCAGAATTCATTTATTCTCTGGTGTCGTCAGCCCTTTCTCCCCTCCCTGTCCCCAACACTCACACAACCCTCTGCCCCCAGAACACACAGTCCTGGGCAAAGGCTGACCATGTTGGAGGTGTCTGTGTGGTAAGGTCAGTACAAGCCATTTCTCTTCCTTCTCCCCTTCTACTTGTAGCAAAAGGCAGGGAATCTTAGCCCAAAAACATAGTTAGAAATAGCATCTCCTTCTTTTTGGTTAGTCAAGAGTATAATTAACTCTTTAGAAGATCTGCTAAACTCAGTGGTCTATGAACACACTCAGAAGTATAGTTTCCATTACAGAGAAGACAAACTGAAGTGTAGGAGGCAAAAGGGGCTGAAAAGTTTACTCCAGGCTGGTGGCAAAGAGGAGGAAGTAAAGCATTAATTGAGTTCACCTTGTTTGCCTTGGAGTAGCTTTGGGATACCTCCATGCAACAGCAGCAGGAGAACAGTTGCAGACCTGCTGCTTCTCAGTGACTAGTTCTGACCTTCAGGGCACATGGATGGCTGGGACCCTGTTGATGGTTCATGACATTGTTTGACCGCATTGTCCCCTTTCCACAGCTGGACTCCAACAGAGCTCAGCCAGTAGGGCAAGGCAGCAAAGCACCACCTGTGAGACCCTCACAAGGAGATCCTGCTCCAATGCCTTGCAAACACTTTCTTTCTCCTAGCCACAGTGTCCCGTGGGGTGTTGTTCTGTGGTGGGAATATGTTCAGACTGGTCAACAGCTGGGAAGGCATGAGTACAGTGTGAGAAGCAACTGCCTTTTCCAGGGCACTGCTAAGAGGAAGCTTGCAGCATGGCTTCCTTATCCAATTGCTTGGTTTACAGATGTAAAAACCTGGAGAGGGGGGTATGGTGGAAGGAGGAGAGGAGGGGAGGAGAGGATGAAAAGGAGGAAAAACTGGTGGATAAAAAGAAATTTGAAAAAAAGTAAGTGAAATATTCAAACTGGAAAGTGATATTATAGAAAACTGCAGGGAACACGCTTGAGTGCATTCAAATTTATTCAAACTCTGCGTCTGACATTGATGAATGCAACAGCTTTTTCCACAATATGTAGAGCGCACAGGGCATTTAGGATTGCAGCATCCCTTTCACTGCAGCTGTCTGGGGGCCTGTTCTGAGCGCTGTGGAGACCCCTACTCTGGGCCTCACTGTGCCCCCTTAAAGGAGAGGCAAGAAAGCCATTTGGGAAGAAAGAGAAAAACAAACAAAAAAGGATTTCAGCAAAAGATCAGGCAGAAAAGATTTCAAGGCTAATCCAACCTTACTATGCATGAGGTCTTTATCTCTGTAGCAGAACCCAGTTTCTCCTTTAGCAGTGGTGAAAAGTCCTTCTCAACCATCCATATATCCATAGGAGTGGGATTGTATGGGGATGCCCAGAAAAGTCATTGCCTTTCTGTAGGTCCTCTAAAAAGATGTCCTTCCTGCCAGCAAGCCTTGGTGTGAATCTGCTTTGCAAGCAGGGACTTCAGGGTCCTGTTTACCCTGGCTCCAGCCAGCTGCTCTTGCAGCTTTGGCGCAACATATGACCATGAACCAGTCATCTTCCTGCAGGGAGCACTCTTGCACCCTCTTTGCCTGCTGCAGTGGCAGACTGGCACCCCAGGCAATGACTTCTGCACTTTCCTCCAATTTCTCCTCCCCTTGCCTGGGAAGCATAGCAGCTTTTAGTAATAACAGGGTACAGAAGACTTTGAGTCAACAACCACCTGCAATGGTTTATCTATAGATATCATGCTTGCAGGGCTTTTTGGGGTGAGGATGGATATAGCTGTCTTTCCAATGGATGCCCATAGAAATGGGGTGCAAACCCACCAGTGTGCCAAGTAGACTTGGAGCTCCAGCTTTCTCTTCCACTGCTGTATCTGGACAGTGTGCATCCATGCAGACTGGCAGCAAGGCAAGAATTTCCCTGCATATGCCTTGTGGTGCTGAAGCCGGCAGATAGCTGGGAGGCAGCTTGGGGGTCTTGGCACCCTCAGCTGTGTGCAGCCATCCATGGAAAGGGTGGGATTGCTTCCTTTCTAGTCTCTCTGCCCATGAGTACTTGAGACAACTTCTGACTATATATATATATGTGTGTGTATGTATATATATTTTTTTATTTATTTATTTTTTTTTTTTTCCTGTGTCCAAGGCTTTTATACTTTCCTATTAAAATGGGCTTGGTGTTTAGGACATGGGAGACCTGAGTTCAACTCCCAGATCTGCAGCAAACTCCCCATGTGTTTTGAATCAGCTCACATCAGCATTGCAGGCTAAATTCCTCACTTGTGATGTAAGAACAAGTATAGCAGGCTGTCTTTTTTTTAAACAAGAGATGCTTTTACAGTGCCATCACTGCAGGCTCTCATATTTTCCAGTGTCTTTCTGCTACTGTACTATATATAGCACTTATAATTTCTGATTTAGAATGTGTTGCCTTTCCTTTCCCTCTCACGTCTCATCTCACCTAAGCTACTGTGGCTCAATCTCTTGCTCAGATGGAGACTGGTGTGTTTGGCAAATGAAGAAAGTTGGCTGCTTGTCCTCCATCCCAGTGGGGAGTGGTGAAACAGGGGTTTTCCTGCCATTTGCTCTCCAGGGCTCTGTACAGCTCCTGTCCAAAGGGGCAGCACACAAATCTGACTCAGCTATGGCTGTTTGCCTGCGAGGGCAGCCATGTGGGAGAGGAGTGGGTAATTTTGTGGGGCAGCACCAAATGGCAGGGCCCATCCTGCTGTGTACTAAGGTGTCATTATCCCCCATAGCTGGACCTGCCTGGAGACAGTGGGAGCAAGACCAGACCCCCACCAGAGGTTACCATGTGGGAGCTTCACTTGGGCTCTATTGTAGAGATGGAGTGGATAGGAAGGGTGGTGGTGGAGCTGTCCTTCAGGAATGTAGGCATGATGGGTGTCAAGGACAGACCCTGTTTCATGGGGAGTAACAAAGGAGTCCAAATTTGAACTTTTTTTTTTCCCAAGTTCAGATTCTCTTCGGCCTATTGCTTCTAGCAAGGGCCATTCCTATGTCTTCAGGAAGACCTTTAGTGGCTGCTTAGAGTGGTCTCAGAAAGCCAGCTAGGGCAAAGCTGAACTGTGTAAAAGAGACTCAGTTTGACAAACAAGTAAGAAGCAAGAATGTCCACTGTGTCCCAGCAGTGGAAGATCCTCCTAACTTCTCTCTAGGGATGGCCTTGGGAAATACCCAAGGTGTCTTGCCCTCTCTCCTGGAAAGGACAGCATCAAAGAGGCCACCTCTCCCCAGCCCCACCACTGGTCTGTCTGCAGATGCACTGGGAAGGAGCTGCTGGCTTGGTGCTGTCTGTGGGACTGCAAGGTATCCTGCTCCTGAGGTCCTATAAGCAGTTTGGGGAGGGGATGTGTGCTGTGGCCTGACAGGGGAACCAAGAGCTTCTCTCTCTCTCTCTCTCTCTCTCTTTTTCTCTTTAGATCGTCGTCATGGTGTAAACAAACAAGCTAAACTCTATGAGATTTACAGTGCCCAGCTTCAGTGGCTTCCAGTGCGGCGCAGTGAGATATTTCTGTACAGGCAGGCTAAGCACTTTCCATTTTATACCTCAGCGGCTTTATAGCATCTTAAGGATTTCTGTGCATGCCTGGCTTCACTCAGAGGGAAAAAAATCAAGCTTGTAAATAAATACTAAATATATATGAACAAAAAAGACAGAAGGGAAGAGAGAGGGACACACGCGCACACACACACGCACACACACACCCACGCTGGCAGAGGGCTGCAGAGATAGAGGGGGCTGAATGGGAGATGGAGAGATGAGAGATAAAAAAGAGCCAGCTGAGCAGCAAGCTGAGGACAGACTCTCCTCTACCACAGCCAGATGGAAAGAAAATAAGCCAGAGCAAGCAGGTCTCTGGCAATTTGGAGAATATTAATTTCCCATTGGGTCAGGTTAATGGCGGTGCCTGCGGTTAAGCCAAAGTGGCAGGGGAAGGTGCTTTGCTCCATTACTGGCCCCTCAGCCCGAACTCAGGCACCTTCATTGGGCTGTTACCCCTCTACTATGTCCCCTCCTCATTCTCTCAGCTTGCCATTTGACAAATACTCCCCACAGTCAGGTCTGTGCCTGATCCCAAGCCAACAGTGAGCTCCTGGGAGCAGGAGCTGCTCCAAGCTCTGCAGAACCCCAGTGCTGGTGGCTCCCAGGCTGACCCACTCTCCTGTGCCCAGTCCAGCAGGAACCAGAGGGGCAGTTTTCTTTCCTCTCATTTTTGTGACAGCTGAGTTTTGTGTCTCCAGCCCCATTGCTGCTCACAGCAATGACAGGTGGACAGAAATACAGCCTATGGCCTGAAGCAGGACCCCAGTGGAGGTTCTGGTATCCTCAGACCTCCACTATAGATCTTTGCTGTCTCTGGTATCTCCAGCCTTTTCCTTGGACCCTTGCTGCCCAGCAAGCTCTTAGAAACAAGCTGCAAGGAAAGCTTTTTCTGCTTTGTGTTTTGTTTTGATTTTAACAAAATATTGAATCCCCAGTCAGGATCTTTCACTTGCATCTGTAGCATAGAAAACAAGCCCAAGGGCTAACTACATGTGACAACATACAGCAGGACAGGTTTGCCATAGGATCCTTCCCCACTCCAAGCAGTTACCACCAGCTCCACAGCACTGATACATCAAGGCAAGTCTCCTCCGTGCTTTCCAGTGCCAGATCTTACTGCACTGTATTGTCCCACTGCTAGGGATGGAGCAAGAAGTGACTTGACAGTGGCAATGCAAGAAATCAGGATCAGAGGTGGGAGCCAAAGTTTGGTTTCTGTATACCTGCTAATGTGTCATCCTGGGGACACACCACACGGTGTGTGAAATGCAAGCTGACAATTAGTGGGTTTCATAGAGTTGCTGGCTGTTCTGTGTGGCAAATAGCAGCTGCATCCCAACCTGAGGATGGTCACCCTCGCAGCTTGGCTGAGCTGAGCTGGGGAGGCCAAGATTTCTTCATACAAATGAGTCCAACATGGAGATAGTATGTCTTCACCATGGCTTTCCCTGCACCCCTGTTTTGTGTGGTTTCCCTTCCTTTACTCCTGGCACACACTGACCTTGCTTGACGGGGCTGGACTACCTTATTACAGCAGGAGGTCTGTATGCCCTAACTTCTAACCATGACATAGAGGAGACACTGATGCCAAGGAGCTGTCAGTCCACACTTCCTCAGGGAAAAGGCAGCAAATGCAGGCAAGCCCATGCAGCTCCCTGGCTCCCCCTTGAATGACCTGCACCATGACATGTTGCTTATGAGGCTACCTGAAGTAGCTGGGCCCAGTTTTGGTCTTTGCATGGAGTGAAAATTCCTGTGCAAGGCTCTCCTGGGGAAACAACTAGAGGCTTGAGCATGGCTGGCTCCACCTCTGGGTGTGAACCAACCCTGCTCTGCTCCTGATGCCAGCTCCTTGCTGCTGGCCTCATGCCCAGAGCAGAGGTGCTCCTGTGCTGGGAGAAGGGACCATCTCCCCTTGGGTCACTGGCAATTTCTCACCATTCTCTCTGTGCCCAGAACTCACTTCCCCTTCTCAGATATTAAGTATTCAAACCTCATTTACATCCTTATTTTTCAATTTGCTGCCACAGTAGTTTAATTTATTCTATATAATTTCTTTTTCTGAGGGGACATTAATCATTGCCCTGTGCTTTTTGGCGCCTGTGGGATATGTGTGTGGTTGGTTTTTTTTTTAAATCAATAAAATAAAGCAACCTTCTTTCCCTCTACCCACCCCCCACACTACTTCCCACCCCTCATGTGCCCCTTTGCCGGAGGAGAGAAATATAATTTCTCTCAGGTTTTTTTTTTACCCCCATTGTTTCCTTCATTTTCAGCCCAAA
Organism: Chaetura pelagica; assembly: GCF_000747805.2. Lineage (NCBI taxonomy): Eukaryota > Metazoa > Chordata > Aves > Apodiformes > Apodidae > Chaetura > Chaetura pelagica. Next base: position 4,766,032 of record NW_009953758.1, on the reverse strand, counting down.
CAGATTAACTTGTCTTTTTTATTTCTGATGAAATGCTGTGTGAATAGGGTGGCTGGGAGGGGAGAGCTCCTCTCGGGGGCTGCCCACTGTGTCACTCAAAGGGCGGGTTTAGAATGACGTTCCTGCTAAACAGAGCCACTGGAAGGGGGAACTTGGTGTTGCCAAAGCCAGGCCTTGGAAAGAATAAGTCGACTTCTGGCACAGGGGTGACTGGTGGAGTGGAGAGGATGCAAAACAGCCAGCAAAATGGACTGCAAACATGCATGAAGACAGGGCAACACCTACAGTAGGAGTCTAAAAGGAAAGAAAGGTGGAAATCATGGGGAAGAAAGGAGAAGAAGAGTTTGCAGGAAGGAAGGAGAAAGAAAAGTGAAAAGCAAAAAAAAAAGGAAAGAGAAAATAATTCAGGGAAAAAGAGAAGGACCAGAGGGCCCAGAGCTTAATGGCCTTTCCATTTGACTCCGTAACAGATTAGAACACAAAAAAGGGTAGTTTCTGCTCAGGTTTAGCTACCAGGGCCCAGGCTGCTCCCCCACGAGGTGCAGGGACAAGCGGCAGCGTTGCAGGGGCGCAGGCTGGGACCCCGATGCACGGTGCAGGGTCTCCCTCAGGAGCCAGGTTTTTTGGCCATTATAGCTGCTTTCTTTTGTTGTTACGTAACCTCTGATAATGAAAGTCCAGTTCTGAGAGGATGCTTAATGCTGTATTAGCCAGTTGAAATATAAGTGTAAATTACATGCCTGCAGCTAGAAAAAAATGGTTACAGCAGAAAACATCCCTCTTTAGAAGCACACTATAATCAAGAGAGCTGAGAAAAAAAATAATTTTGATGGACCAAATGCAGAATCCTCCAAATTAAACCATTTTCTGGAAATGTTCAATGTTGACTGGAATTTTTGGCAGAAATTTGAGCTGACCCAAAATGTAATGGATTATTTGGTGTTGCCTTTCTCATTACATTTATAAGCCATTTTGTATTTCAATGCTATTGAAACATAAACTTTAACATGATTTTTTGTGCTTCTGCATTACATTTATTTCAGAATGAACATTCTGTTCTCCTCATCCTGTTCACTCCATTTATCATTTTACTTCATGATGAAAATAAATGTAGAAATAACAGAATTTCCTATAGGCTGGAATTTCTATTTTTTAGACATTTTTAGAGATCAGCAGAGCTAGTAGGCAAAGGAACGTTTTTCCCAACATTATGACAAAAGAGAAGTTGTTACTTGGAAAATATTAATCTCTATAGAAAAATGTTTTTGTTATTGTAGATAGAACAAAGTTCTCAGCCATCTTCAATAAGATAGATATGGACAATGAGGATTTTGTCTATGTTGATGTCCAGATCAATCCATGCAGTGAAGGGAACCACAATGCAAGTGAATGACCCCAGTCATGTCATTTGGCAAACTGCACTCAGTGGTGCTGATGGTAGGAGAGGAGGGACTGCACCCCTCATCGTTCCCCAGAATAGGCTTTGCTGACTGAAATGCATACAGTACTGGGAGTTGTGGCTGTGTTATTAGTTAGTTGCTAGTGTTGTTCTGCTAAAGTCTATCTTTAAAGTGTTTGAATAGTTCTGAGAGCACAGGAGAGTGTGTTGGATATGTTGTAACAGAGAAAAAAATATTTCACCCTTGGCTTGCAAAAATCATGAGCTCTGTCACCCAGCCATGAGCAACCCTGCTGTAAGGAGCTTCACAGCAAGTCCAGAACTGCCATTAGTTTCACTGAGGTCTGGATTCAGGTTGGGAGTGCAGGACTGTTGTATGTTATCAGAGATGGACACCTTCCAACTAAGGGGTGCACCAACCATCCTGAAACCCTCTAGCCCTGTGTGTGTCACAGACAAAATGTGTGAGCCAGTTTCTGCTGTGTACGATGCTTCCAGGCCAAACTCTGTGTCCCTCTTGAAAGTGATGCTAGAAAAGCAGCGTGTAAATGACAGTGAGGTTGAGTCCTGAGTCCTGCACACCCTGGGAGCGCAAGTGCTTCCAGTCATGGACTGTGAACTTGCAAACACTCTTGTAGTCATTCTCCTGCAGTTCGGGTTTGGCTTAGCTCTCTGTCACCTGTACTCAAAGAAGACTTCTTTCAGGACACTCACCCTAAGCTTTGCACTGTGCCTCAGCTAGAGTGGATAGTGTCTGGCCCCTGGCTTCTCTGAGAGAGTAACTCTCAAAGAGTTCAGCGCTTGCGTCTGTGTTGCAAGCATTTTCTGTGCCTTTGTAGCTGTGCTTATGTTTCTTCCTGATGCCTCAGGGAGCACTCTGTGGAGCTGAAATAATGTCAGATCTGTTCTGCTCAGGGTGTTTCACTCCCTGGCTAGCAGGAATACTACAAGAAGACCAGATCTTGCAGTATTTCAGCCCCATAAGTGGCTCCTTGAGGCAAAAAAAGACCCATGAAGAAGAAACACAAATACCAAGATACTTGGTTTCCCAGTGTGATCTTTCCCCTATTCTGCCATTCATGTACTCACTGGTACCCATGCAAAAATCAAATAAAATAAAGAACCACCCCAGTCATAAACCAGCTATTTGTGGATACAGAGTATGGTTTACAGTTTCATAAAATACTTCCACATCCATACACAGTAGAAATATAAATGGGACAAAATAAAAATCTGCATTTTAAACAAAATTTATTCTTGATTCTGCCATAGGATAAATGCAGAGTGGGTCCTGAATGCGTGTTCTCATAGACAAAGTGGAGCTCCACGTTTGTTCATACACAGCATCTCAACATGTGTGTTCTGATCTGCAGCCACAAGAATGACAAAATCCCAACAAGTAGGGGATTTGCACACTTAAATGTTGGAGCACACCTTACAAAATGTGCACAGGGGAACAGTGAAATGTGTGATGATCATGATATACCAGACACACGCGTGTCAGAAATCATATGTTCATGCAAGTGCTGCTGGGCAGAGGATGGAGCAGCCAGCAGGGGTGCTGGAGGCCAAGATTTGCAAAGCTAGTTAATGCTAAGTTCAGAATTTGCAACTTTTATCAGGAAAACAACCAACAACTTGTTGCCTCCTGTTCTGCTTACTTAGTACAGTAAAAGTAATCAACCCGGGTGGATGTGGGGGGTGTCAGAAGGCCAGTTGTCAAGTACACAGGAAACTGACATCAATCACACTGTTCTCAGTATCCTGGGTTTGGTTTTTTTCCTGGAACTTGTTTCCATGTGTTGGGCTGTAGAGAGCAAAGCACAACAGGGATGTGGGCTAAGAAAGGGATAACACACCAATGGAGAGTCAAGGTTCAAGCCTGTGTCTGGGAAACAGTTCTTCCATGGACATCTCTGAGAAAATAAGTGCTTGTTCAGGAGCAGGGAGGGACTGGGCCTTCACTGATAAGACAAAGGATGGTGAAAAGTGCTGGAAAAATGCATACCTTTATTTGGAAAACCCACATCTCAGACAAACTTATGTTCTGAAGGATGGTTGGGTTTTTGTCTGACAGTCTGACATACAGAAGAGAGCATGTCATGAGTTGTGCATAAACTAACATTTTCCAGCCAGGTCAGCTCCTGGCTGTGCTTCACTTTCATTTGTTCTTTGTCATTTGTTCTTCTCCTCTTTGAAACATTTTAATTGCCTAATCAGTTTGCAGAGTCAGCAGCATGTGATGCTGACTGATAGCAGTCTCTCTCACAGGTGCACAAATCCTCCTCCCAGACATGTAACCACAAGTGACTGAGGTGAGCAGCAGGCATCCGTGCTAAGGTAAGGTGGCAATGAATAGAATGCATGGTGGCCAGAAAAGTCATTGGTTCCCTTCCAGTCATCAGACTGGCATCTTGGTGCCTCCTTACAGCTGGGATAGGCAACAAGGATGCATAATTGTCCTCTGGAAGGAAAAGAGGGGCTCTGATGCAGAAGCCCCATGCTAGTCTGTGATGAGTGTCTCAACCTCACAATGTTGATGGTGGCAACGTTGGTGGGACATGGCCCTGGTCATGCAGGGCTTGGTGCTGCAGGCAATGGTGCTTGCTGCTGCTGTCCAGAGACAACCCTGGAAATTTCCTGGAATTCCAGGTCTGGAGCCAGTCCCTGCTCTGGGGCAAGAGGATACTGCGTCTCAGTCCATAAAGTCCCCAGAATGAGAGGAAGGGGCGAGAGACACACAAAGTCAGTAGTAAAAAGAAATGAAAGTCGGCAGCTTGCCACAGCAGAGTGCAGACTCTGCAGAGCTGCCTCTTTTATTGGCACCCAGGCTGGAGTGAGGTTTATGCTCTCAAACAAGCCAAATTGGAAATGGAGCATGGGCCAGAGCCCTGCAAGCAGGCTGCTGCCTGGAGAGCCCCCAGCACTGGGAAGAGTGTGCAGCCACCCTGAAATCTGCTGTTTTCCCTCACCTTTCTCTCTTTCATTCTTCCTCCTTTCAACCCCTCCTCACTACCTCCCTTCACCTCTCAATGCCTTCCCTTCCTCATGGCTGGTCTTGTCCCCTCGTGCTGACCTCTCCAATAGCTCCTGCCATCAGCTGACACTGAGAAACCCTTTGGTGGTGAGAATGGCTTGGCTTGCTCAAGGCCAGCCAGTCTGGGTGGCCTGAGGAAGAATGAGATGGGGAAGAGAGTACCTGTGTCTTCCCTTCCTACTGCTTTTCTACTGCTCCTAGGGGAGTAATGTGCAACTACAGGATAGATGTCCTCAGGTTCGTGTCATCATACTGTTAGGGATGAAGTGTGGAAAACGTGGAAGAAACAGAGCAAACAGCGCACATAAAGGTGATGGCACAGAGAGGGAACCCATCACTCAAGGACCTGGCACATAATCTGGCATTTGTGCATTAATGCAACGCTTGAAGTCGTACAGGCATGGGGTGGGAAGAAAACACAGGCAAAGCACTCAAATTGGACCTCCTTCAGAAAGTTACTCCCTGATAAAATGGCATCCAAATGAACGTGCCAGTTGGGTGCTCATTCCTCAGCAAGTCCCACCCTCAGCCCATGCTGAGCAGCGTATTGAAACCACTGTGATGTTTCAGTTCAGATCAGTTCAGACATGCTGAGTCTGTGCTCTGACACCCAGGTATGTCAGGAAAAGAGCACTAGAGGCTGAAGGTGAGAGACCAGTCACCAGCTACTCTGGGGACCTGAGCTCTCTTCTATTCTCCAGCTGATTTTTTTCCATGTCATTTCATTTATCCAATGCCTCAGTTTGCTGCCTGCAAAAAGCCCAAAGGGATTATGACATCTGTTGTCACATTAAAACACGGTCTTGACTATGAGGAGGTCAGGTATCATGGTGGGAGCTGTTACAGTCTGAAACACTGCTCTTGTCCCACGTGGTGCTCTACAACACTGCTGCTTCTGATGGGAAAAGGTCCTGCTAGAGTCACTGCAGAGCTCAAGGAGTGTCTTCCAGCCAGCATGCAGGAAAATAATTTGCTCTTACTTTCCTCCGGTTTTGGCTGTTGAAGCAAAAACACATAATAAAGTACAGAGGGTTTTAATGACAATCTGCTGGCATGTTTAATATTCCAGCTTGAGAAATGATCCAGTTATGTACTGGAGCCAAGTGAAAGGATCTCATTATTTCCAGTGGACACTGAATCAGTGTCTTTGCAAAGAGAAGCAAACTTCACTGAGAACAGGGCTGACTGCTCACCACTGACCTGCAAAAGAAGCCTTCATTCTAACAGCCAAGCACTGAGCTGTAGATTCGGGGCTTGCTCTCCTGCAGTCACTGTGTCCTACAGGTGCATGGTGAAGAGAGCACCTGGGAGACCTGTGCAGTTTTAATTAGTGTTCGTTTTTTTTCCCTCTGCAATGCTTTGTAAGTTCCTATTCTGCTCAGGTAAAGGTACACTTAAGTTTTTCATACAGAACTTTGACATTCCCCTCTGTACAAATCAGGTCTGAGAGAGGGATTCAGAGGTGTGCTTTTGCTGCACTTCTTTGTAGGTCAGAGTCTCACTGCATCTGCTGGATTTATGACCCCAAATAGGCTCTGTCATCCAGCAGTCTTTCATGTACGCAAAATTATTTGGACACCTCTCATTGTTTCAGATGCAGACTGGCCTGTGCTGCTCCACTGACATTACCTACTCTGCCAGGCAGGTGGCTGCAGAGAAAAAGCCTTATTTATACAATGCATTAGAATGCCAGAAGCAGATCCTTGGTAGCAAAGATGATGAGATACCTCTGGATATGAGGACCAGTTGCTCTTTTCAGCCTTGATTGGCAATGGAATCCAGTTTGCTTCTGCCATCAAACCAACACCACATCTGTCTGGGGAAGAGCTGGATTTTGATGAAACCCAGGGACTTGTAGGGGTTGCTGATACAGATACAGGGGCTCAGGTAGCAAATTCAGATGATGGAGAAAAGCTTTTGATAACAACACAGAGTGCAGGCACAGAATCCACTGGTAGGTGGGGCAGACCTGGATGGCATTCTCTGACAGCTGAGAACTTACCAACTGTTGATTGTTTCCCAGCATTTGAGGGAGCAGGATTTGGAAGACTGTGCAGTAAATTACTAAAATGACAGCAGTTTGTAGTTGGTCCATAGCACTGAAGTCTCTTCTCAATGGCCAGGGTACTCAGGCTCAAAGTGGTAGCAGGGTTTATAGCAACAGGTTGGAGAAAGGAAAGATCAGCCGAGGGGGCAGTATCAAATGAACATCTGCAGTCTGTGTACATGTGGGTCAGAGCCAATAATGTCTAGGAAGGGTGGGAAGAATGGGTCTAGCTTGTAATGTCAGTGAAGGGGTAACATGAGTTTCAAGCACCTCTCTCGTCCACTGTAAGGAAAAAGCTGAGATCTACTTTTCCCCCGGTGTTTACATCAGCCTCTGCTCTCTGCCTTGCAAAGCCCTGGCAGTCTGATGTAAATCAGCATGGCCTTGTTCCCTGGGGTAGATCTACCATCCTGGGCCAAAGATGCAGTCCAGTAGCTCTCAATGAGAAGCAAAGCTCCTTTCTCTCCTAATTGTGCAGGTGGTAGCAACCTGGTATTTCAGGCATGCTATCTCCATTCCCAACTGAACTCCTGATGCAGGGAGGCTTTACAAGACCCATGAGAGATGCCAAAGTCTGACCCTTTCTGTCATTGGCATAGAGGAACTTTCTGGTTTCCTCTGAGCAAAAAGGACAAAGCATTATATGATATATTTGATAAAACAAAACAGACACACACAGAAAAGGAAAAGAGACCAATGCACAGGAAGGTAATGTGTTCATTTGAATAATGGGCAAAATCAAATTAATTCTACATTAAATAGTTCTGAATAAAGGGTTTAAGTCAGCAGTTTCAAACTTGTTTTCCTTAATTACTTTCCGTGTTTAATGTCATTAAGAAGATTAAAAATTCATTAACAAGAGTAGTAAAGTGGCAAATCAGTAAAGCTATCACTCCAGGTTAAAAACTACGCTGAGGTTGACACTTTGTACACTTCCACAGGCATTGTGTGGAACATTGCTGGGGAGCTGGGGCAGCCGGGAGAGACTTGCCAGCCCCCTCCCACTGGGCCAGTGGGGAGGTAGCAAAAGGGCCAGCCTTGGCTGGACGTGGCAACCACATTAACCATTAACTAAGAAAGACAGAAGGCAGCATTTAGCAGAAAGGCAGCGCAGACCATGGAAAGCGCAGCAGTATAACCCTCGAATATGGCTAAGCATCAGAAACAGACTCAACCATGGAGAATGGCAGGTATTATAAAGCACTAAGGCGTGTTAAGGCAGTCCAATTGCTTGATTGGCCTCACGTTCTGAGCCCTCTTAGTGTGAAGACTCAGAGGGTACCAAGCACCAGGGAACCACTGAGATGTGCCAAGCTGCCCCATGGGGATCAGGCAGTGTGGGGAGAGAGATCTGTGGTACTTTTTCTCCTTTAGTTTTAAAAGATGCAAATATCCCTGGTCCCTAGGAGTGGGCACACAGTGCACACAGAGCATAACAAGACTGTTGGTTCAGGCAGCACAACCAAAGAACACAACTTTGTCAGCTCACAAAGAGCCTCAAGGTCCCAGATGACACACAGATCCCACCACAGCCCATCCCAGGCAATTGAGACATCATCTCCACCAAAAGGTGCTCTGATTTAGATGGGCCAAGCAGACGAAAGGAAGACCTTGGAGAGTTATGTGATAAGCCCTAAATCAGCCAGCAGGCTGTGGCAGGGTGAAAAGTATGCACCAATCTCTGTAGCCCAGTGTGACAGTCTGCTGGTGTCACCCTACAGCGGCACCGCAGGATTGTTCATGCTGGCCTCGAAAAACCAGCCTCCAGGAGTCAAGACATCAGCTGTTTTAAAATGGTCTTCTTGTAGTTATTTTATTTTTTGTTTCTTGAGCTCTTAAGGGATTTTTTTTATCCTAACAAAGTTCCATTCTGGCACATAGGAGCACAGAGCAATGCTTCCTCCACCTGCAGCTCCACATGCACATCATGGTAGTTCCCCACCGTGTGCATTTGGATGTGTCCTGTCTCTGCAACATGCAGCAGAGAGTGCAAGTCCCTTAGGATTTGAGATGCAAAAGTTAGGGTTGCAGAGCTGCAAATGGGAGTGGAGAGGGACTCAAAAGGCCCCAGAGATGCAGTGACAGGGAGCATAGAGCAGCATCTGCTCTGCCCTGACATCTAGGAAAGCACACAACTGAGAAGACTGCTGTGCACATTGTTTGTGCCTGTCAGAGAGGAGCTGGTACCTCCCCTCAGGTTCCTACATGAGACTTTCTAGACCCTGAGAGTATATTACCCCAGTTATTAGGTGAGGAAACTGAGTCACAGGAGAGTACTGAAGGGTCCTGTTCAATGCCACGGCAAATCTGAAAGTAAAACCTTTATGCTCCAGCTTCCACATACATATTGCCAGCCCAAGATTCAGTGGAGAAAAATAGTATTTGAAGTCGGAAAATGTAGGAAGTAACAGAGGCAGTAGATGGAGACAAAAAGGATAACTCCTTAGGCACATACAGATCTGAGATAGCAGACATTTGCCTGAGCATCCTGTTCTGTGTGTGTTGGTTGCTTTTCATCAACATCATGAAAAGCCAGAGACATACTTGAGAGCTCAAGACATGCAGAGGATTGTTGCAGAAGAAAGGAGTAGCCTTGGCTGAAGGTAAGGGTGTTTTCCATGTCACACACCACTTTCTTTCACCTCCCCCCTCTTGAGCCCCTGGGACCTCCCCCCAGACCCTTGTTGTGATGCAAAATCAAATCCCAGATCGTGATGGTTTTACATGTAGGGTTTTTTTGGCTCTGATCAGAGGCTCTGATCAGCCAAACCATGGCAGGAAGGGTCTTTGCGTTGCCCAGTGACTGGACTTCCCTCTCCTTTATTTTGCTTAGCAGAAAATACAAATGTTTGCCTTCTTTCTGCTAAAGACATTTTTGTCTTTAGTTGCTGAAATTTCCACAGATTGGGAAGTTGGAGTCCTGCTCTGATGAGCTGTAAAACAGAAAGGCACATTTCCTCCCTATTTTTCCCTAGCTTTGATGAGGGACTCCTGTCTGCAGGGCCACAAGTTTGTTGCACTGCTCCCTTCCAGCCACTGTGGGATCAAGCAAAGCCCATTCTCACCACATCCTTTTGTTCCCAAGGAAGCCACAGCAGCTCTGTTCTAGGAGCAGGTGGGAGGAGGGAAAGCCTTTTTTTTTTTTTTCTCTCTCCCCCACCCCCCCCTTCCTCTTTTATTCTTTTTGCAGACTTTAATTATCGAAGGACTGAATTTGAGCTGTTCCTGTCTTCTTCCTTCCTTCCCGGACAGCTTTTCTAACAAAGGCCTGTGGTTTGGGTTTGGGATTGGTGGTTTTTTGTTTTTTTTTTCCTTTTCCCCTCCAGAGATCTAAGGCCTGTAATGAGACACCAACACCCTCTCCTTCCTACAGCCCCTACCCTGAACCCCCCACCCCTGCCTCTACCAAGACCCCCCCATCCCCTCCCAGGGGAGGGAGGGCACCTGATACCAGTGCAGGGGGTGGTTGCCAGCCCTACTGGTCTGTGCTGGGAGGTGAAGGCGATAGAGTTACAAGGGAGAGCAGCTTGCAAACTGCCTCTGCTTTGATGAAGCAACATTTAATTATCTCCCTCTCCCCCAAGTCCTCCCCCAGTGAAAAAGATCTCCTATTGTCTAGGCTAATTTGTGCCTTTTGCTTAATTCCCCGACCTGTGTGTGAAACCCTGGGCTCATGTTACTGTATCACCCATCTCTCCGACTCCACTCCCAGTGCAGTAAAAAGCAACGGCAGGAGTTTCTGGGTGTCCCCCCACTCCCTTTGGCCCAGAGACAAAGCCTGAGATGCCAACCCAGAGGGACTGGAAGTGTGCAGCATCCACAGCCCTCACTGATCAGCCAACATCAAAGAGGAATGCCTAAAAGCCTGCAGAGATTTGGCTCCCACGGCTCCATGCCTACCCAAGTGACTTTCCAGGAGCAGTGCCTGGGCTCCTCCCCACCCCAAGTATGGTTATACCACTTGTGTCAGCTGGGAAGGAGGACAGAGGAGAGCAGGACTCATCCCTCAGACACTTCTCTACCCTGCTCTCAAAGCCTGCCCACAGTTCTCTACCTGAAGGGACTGTGGATGCTGAAATCCTGTTTCAGTTTTGGATTGGAAAGGGTGGGAAGCAGAAGAAATCTTTGAGCTGCTTTATTTGGATATTTTCCTTGTATCAGAGGAGCAGTGCCTGGTGCCAGCTGGCTGAACACCCTGGGGCACTGGGCAAGAGCTGCCCCCCATGGCCAAGTGTGGGCTGATGTCTGAGCTCTCTGGTCTCCCACCCTCCTGTTGGACACAGGGGCTCAGCACAGACACAGAGGGATTCTGGTGGTGAGGAAGGAGTGAGGGAGGGGAGCACCCCTGCCAGCAGATAACCACAAAAAGGAACAGCCACATTCCATCCACAGCAATGAAGACTTGCCCAGAGTTCCTCCGTTCGCTGCAGCCTCTTGTTCCAGAGACCTTCTCTGCTGTTGACTCATGGTGATGTCTGTCCCAGACACCCTCTCTTTGGTTAAATTCAGATGAATTTGGTTAAATTTGCATCAATGGGTCATTGATCAAATCAGGGAGCTGGGGCAGCAACTCTGGTGCCTCAGGGGCCACGGGTCCTCTGCCACCATGCCAGTGGTTCAGGGGTGGCTCAGCGTGATGTGCCATGGGAGAACAACTAGGGAGGTGAGATGGGTGGTGGTCTGCAGGGGCTCTGGCCATAAAGAGAATGAGGGATGAAACCCCATGGGGAAGCCTAGCCTTTACCACTCACCTTCCTTCAGGAGCACGAGGGCCCCACAGAATGCCACTGAGCAAGGCACTGCCACACAGCAAGGAAGGTCTGGAGGAAAGGAGCTGAAGCAGGGAAGAGAGCAAAGCAGTTGCCAGGTTGGCTTGAGTCAGAGCTTTTCATGGAGGGGCAAGGGGCAGGCAACATGAAGGATCAACATTGTCCTCTCCAAAGAGAAAAATAAAAGAGAGAATGCAGAAGGAAGACAAAGGGAAACAAGACTTGTTGGGGAAGAGGGGGACGCTCAGGGATTGAAGCAGGCTGGGGTCCAACTTAATAAGAAGCGAACCAAAACAAAACCCAAACAAAAAGTGACTGGAGTTGGCGGTGGGCACCCCCTCCCCCAGGCAGCCATCCCCAGAAGGCAGTGAAGCTGCCTTTTCAAACAGCCGCCTCACAATAAATTCATGGCAGCCAGGGCCGGGAAACAGGCTGCTGCAATTTAAAGGAAGCGTGGATTTGCATATTGAATTAAAATTAAGAGCTAATTATGCAAATAAATTATGACATTTGGCAGGAGAATTTGCTTCAAGATCATTTATTACGTTCTTTTTATAACAGTGAAAGCGTTTAACGGTCAAAGACAATATTTTAAAGGAAAATTAACGCAAGATTATTAACCTAAAAACAATTCCACATTAATGAGATGTATTTCTCTTCAACTTCTCACACCTGGCTGCCTATTGATGCCCAGCCAGGACTATCTCTCAATAATTGGCATTTTTTTTGCAGGCAAATATTGAATGAGGTTGTGAACGTTGCTTTGGACAAACTCACTCAGGAAAATTCCTTCAGGGTTTTAGCTTGCTGGTCTGTAAAGGAAAGTTGTGAAGGTCAAACATGTTCTGCCTTGTTCTTCTGTGCACTTGGACTGACCAGGTTTGAATGCACCTGGGAGAGGACACTGATTTGGCTACCCCATCCGCATGAGAATAAAAGCTCCCCTGCTAAAATGTGCATGATTGCTTTTTGGAAGAGATGTAAATGAAAGTCTCAGCCATTTCTGGTCATTAAAGATCCCGTGGCTTTTTTGCTTTTTTTTTTGCTTTTTTTTTTCTTTTTCTTTCTCTCCTCACAAGATCAGAGTTGTTAACCCTGGGCCCTTGGCTCTCCCCTCCAGCTCAGGTAATTGCTGCCTGCTCACCTGCCCTGTGCTGGGAATCTCAGGTGGGGCAGGTGCTGCCCTTCCCTTCCCAGGATGGTGAAGCACCAGCCACGCAGTCTCATCAGTGACCAAGATCTTCCTGCCAGGAGGATTGCTTCAAGGAGACCCTGCACTGGGATTTGGATCAGGAAGGCTCACTGGGACCTTAAGGGATGCAGATGGCTCCAGGACCCAAAAGCTCTCAATTTCCAGACATTTCCTGTAATGAGCTGCTGGCCCAGGTTCATCCCACACAACTGAGGTGATCACCTACCATTAGGTGAGAAATTGTGTTTCTAGAGGATTGGCTCTTTTTCAAATAAGACAGACACCCAATCATTTCACTTTTGATAAAAAATATCTTTTAAAAAGTTTTCTTATGGAAGACAGCAGGTGCTTGCTCCAGCACCCATGTTTTGCCTCTCTCTGTGCTGCAGCCATGCAGGATGCCAGGGAACTGGGAGGCTATATTTGCAGCCAGGTTGCAGGAGATTTTGTTGGGAATTACAAGGGAGATGTGGCCAGGAATGACCAGAGGTGAATAAACTATAGCCAAACAGTTTAGGAAGAGAGAAAGAGTCTTCCTCAAAGATGGTACTTTGCAGCCTTGTCAAGGAAGACCAGAGTAGTGTGTCACTCATCCTTCAATCACCTTTACTCCTCCTGCTTTGCCTCCGGCCCTGGCAATTCTCCACTGTGATCTGCACACCTCGAGGGCAGGATGGGACATCAGGACCCATGGGGTTTCCTTTTGTTCCTTTTCTTCACCTCTGCAACTTAAATGTGCATTCTCAGAGCCATCTGCCTTTGTATAATAGATTTCCTGAACCCCACACCCTGACAAAGCTTGAAGGGACTTCACACAGAGCTCAGTTGGCATTTCGCTTCTGAGGCACCTGGAAGTCTGTCTTTCATGATTCTTCCATCTCTTCTCTCAAGGGACACTTCCACTTTCAAGTTCAAGGTGGAGAGGACATTCCCTGCTAAATCAGTCGTGGCGCACAGCGCACAATGGTGTTCAGAGCCAACCACAGGTAACAAATTGTGTTGCGATAAATGAAGGGTTTGGAGCCAGACAAAATATGTGACATTCAAAGTTCTCAGCTCTCCTCCCTCAGAAAGGCAATCTGTGACTTCTGGACCCTCCTTAATGACCCAGAGCTGGATGGGAAATAATATTAATAATAATAAAAGAAACAAAGAAGGGGCTGGCGCATTTTTTAAATAAAGAAATTTCCCTCATCTTGCGGTTAATTTAAAAGGTTTATTTCTTGAAATGAATCCTCTTCATCAAATCTCCGATCCTTGAAAATCAGTGCAACCTGCCTCTGTGGATAATGAATTGATTTGTAATGTAAATTATATAAAACACCCTCCCCACCAGCATTTGTGTGTGAGTGTGTTTAATCTAAAGCGTTTAAGTCTGAAAATGAGCTTCTCCATCAAAAGTCTCGATTCCATTTACATTTCTTGCATACGAGTCAATTTGTGCCTGACCCAGTCTATAAATCACTGCCAAGGAGTGCTGTGTCTACTTCTCCTCTTCCCCCACCCCCCTCCCCCCTCCTTCCCATCCTTGCACATGCTATGTTCAAAAAGGCGCCTTTGGATATGCCTAAACAGCTTCCAGTTCTCTGGGCAAGTGTTGGCTGATGGAGGAGAGACCCAGCACTGAGAGGTGTGCGGCACGGGCAGTTGGCGGGCAGGAGGACAGGGAGGAAGGCAAGTCTCGTTCAGCTTCTGCCAGTAGCTCAGAGAAGATCTCCCAAGGAAAGACAAGGATCCCAAGGATCTCTCTTGGTGGTTGCTTTCCAACACGACTGCTTGACTACTGAAGGAGCCCATGGCTTAATGGTGTTAGAGGCTAAGGTCTTCTCCTTGTGTACATTAACGTGGTCCTGTAAAATCCATGAAGTGTGAATATTTACACCACCAGAGGATAGGGCCCTGTTTTTCTCTCCTCAGTACTCTGATCATACCAACTTTTATCCTTCATCTCATCCCACTGGTGGTAAGATGTCTTGGGTCATATCTCCTGAGCTGGGCTCCCGCGTGCTGAAATCAGCGGAAGGTGCCTCTGAGAATTAGGGGCTGCCCTTGCTGGTCACACCTCCATATGACAAGTACCTGAGGTCCTCTGGGAGAGCAGGGAAGGTAAAAATGGTGGTATCTTCACCTGGAAAGCCTGATGACCTGTCTGGGTACTGGTTTTAGAAAGGGCTTAGTAGCCATGCATCTGAGGACCAGGAGGCTGATCATTGACTCTGGTCTGCTCCCTGAAACAGCAGCAGTGCCTGTGAAATGTGCCCCTGTTCACAGAGTGGTATTTCATAGCTAAACACAGAGTGTGAACAGGATTATCAGCCCATCATTGGTACTGGCAGGGAATTTTGTGACACACTTTTTTTTTCTGCTCTATTTTTCCTTCAGAAAAGGCACAATTTAAATGGATTTCTAATGTCAAGGAAAAAAAATGAGTAAGTTTTTGACCATTTCATCAGTCCAAAAATAAAAAATTCCAATATATCGGTGGTGAAACAACTCACTGCTCTATTCGAGGTATGGGTGCAGTAACAAGAAATTAACAGTTACATCAGCCAAAAAAAAAGAACAGAACAAATGCTAGAAAAGCTATTGGAGATGCATCCACATTTCCCCATATATTTATGCATGAATATTTACAAAACCAACTTAACCAGTCCTTCTTGGATTCTCTTGCTCCCTCAATTCCCACAGATGGAAAGATGCCAGAAAGCATTAAGAAATCAGAACACAAAAGGTCCAGATCTCCAAAAAAGCATGAAATGAAGAATAGAACCAGCGGTCACCTACCCTACCTCAACTCCCTTGATGTCCTCCCTCTGCAAACCTTGACGTGTCCTGACACTGCTTTCTATGAGCATCCCATGAGAACTGAGCTTCATCCATTGCCATCTGGCTGGTCTGTCACTCACCAAAATGGGGAAGATTGACGTCCATCCAGGAGAGGGGAGAATTCAGCTTGAATCAGGAAGTCAATCTGAGTTGACCACCTTCTGACAAAACTTCTATCAGCTCACAGATGTATGACCAGCAAGATGTTTCTTCTCTGAGCCTTGGTTGTTTACCTTTAAAATAGAATTCATTATTCCGTTCTCCCAGATTTCCTCAGTTTAAATATAAGGCTTCCAGATCATAGGATGTATGTTACTGTATGAACATAGAGCCCTGAGCATAATGGGGATTTAGGCCCTGGAGGAGTTCTTATGAGCTGCTGTAATACAAATAGTAGGAAGTGTTTTTCCCCAAGATTACCCCAGGGGATTGAGGTCAGACCTTCAGTGAAGGAAGACACAAACCTATTACCAGTTTCTGTGGGGACTAATACAATTTGCACTTCGTTAGAGGAATTGAAAGTGATTTGTACACATTAATTACTCCTTGCAGCATCCCAGCTGGATAAATATTATTACCTTCATTTTACAGAAAGGGTAACTAACACGTAGAGAAGTTCATTTGTTTGACTACAACTGTACAGCATGCCAATGACAGCAGCCAGGAATAAAACATAGAAGGACTGATTGCCAGTCCCTGCCAACTCCAAACCTGTGGGTCCCAAATACTTTTTGCCTTGAAGAATGCCAGAAACAAAGGAAGTGGCTGCACCTTCGAGTTGGGCTAGGTATCATGGGGATGGATTTTGGGAGCCAGGGATGGCACACATGGCACAGCTCAAACCCTCGCCTGCACAGCCT
Organism: Chaetura pelagica; assembly: GCF_000747805.2. Lineage (NCBI taxonomy): Eukaryota > Metazoa > Chordata > Aves > Apodiformes > Apodidae > Chaetura > Chaetura pelagica. The sequence continues at coordinate 4,749,902 of NW_009953758.1, read as the reverse complement.
TCAAAGATAGGAGGAGGAAATGAAAGTGCAATTAGCTGGAAACAAATGAATTTGTGTTGCATATATTTCCCAAGCTGATGGGTTGGTGAATGAAGCACTCGTCGTTTCATGGAGCAGCATCTTTAAAGATCTGTAGAACAACTTGGAAAAAACACAGCTTTTCTGTTTTAACATTTTTTTGCAACATTGCTGAATATTGTCTGCTTTAGTTTCAGGCATAGGTGCTGCTGTATTTCCATTTTTTTTCATTAAAAAGAAATTCTGAAGAAGCTTTGTAGTAGTTTAAACTTCTCACCTTGAATTTCTCAATGTCTCATGAATGTCACATCAACAGTGTCAGTATATGGCCCACAGAAATAAAATATTTTATAACTTAAATACCAAACCCTCTTTATTCCTATATTCCTATTTTTCTTGTACTAGGCTAGTTAAAAAAGCTGATGCTCCTCTCTTCAGCAGAAATGTTTAACTCAAGTCAGAGATGCAAAATGAAACAAAGAACACAAAGCAGAAGCAAGAAGAGGAAACAAGAAGTCTGAGTTTGAACAATAGTTTCTTCTTATGGTTGTTGGGGGGGGAAGTACCTTTAAAATTTTTATTTATTTTTTTTTTTCTACAAAAGCAAAACACAGGCCCAGAAATTTTCCAGCCAGCTATAATCTGATGCATTTCTCCTGTGTGGTGAACAGAGGTATTTCTTTGCTGCAGCAGATAGGCTTGCAAGACTGGATGAGAATGATGAATCTCCTGTGTGAGCTTCACAGAGGTGGCAAAATGGACTCTCCAGGTAAGACAGATCTGAGAGTATTGCAATAACAACAGTAAGCTCCCTATTTCATTATTCTTAGTTATATTTGAGCTGGTTTCCTGCAGGATGGTATTTTTTAACTTGTGGTCTGCAGATTTCTGGGAGAACATGGAGTCATTGTAAGGAGGATGGAAAAAGCAATGACACCAATGCTCGCCAATGGTTTGGGCTTGGGAATTTTCTAGTCTGATGCTGAACCTTCATGAGAAATTTTTCTAGGGATCCACAAATTAAAGCATGTTGGAAGCCATCTGTGGCAGGATAATGTTATATTGATTGCTTTGCTTTTGTAGGGGATAGATTTTGTTTAATCTTCCCCTTCCTTACATTGCTTGACACCATTAGTTTTATCTTCACTGACATCAAATATAAAAAATCACTAGAGAAGAGATTTTCTAATGTGTTTTGCACTACTTTCTGGTGGGTGGTAACACAGGAAGCATTTTCTGGGGCACAATACTCTTTGTAACAAGTTTTGCTTAAAAAACAAATCAAGTAGCACAGAAAAGCATGGGCTGAAAGGGGTCAAGAAGATATTATTCAGTGTCTGTTTTAGAAGAATTTGGATCCAAAACAGGTAGAAAACCTAAATATTATGGGGCCTTCCAAGAGCTGGACAGAGGGACACAGACAGCCCCTCCTTGGCTGGAAAGCCCATCGACCTAACTGCACCAGCACAATGGGGAAAATGCTGCAGTGAGGTGGGTTTTACAGGGAAAAGCTTTATTGGAAGATACTTGTGACCAGTGGTGGGATATGGTAGGAAGCAGCACCTCATCTCACCAGGATTAAGCATGCAATGGAGGACTGCAGTTTTGGGATGGGGTGACTGGGATGGGGCAGGCTTCTCTGGGAAACTGCCCCCCACAAGTCCTGCCTTTCCTGCTGCCTCATACAACCAATCTGCCACATCTGGTTGTCCCCAGGCACAGTTCAGTCCAGCCAGGGAGTGGGAGGGAGGTGAGGAAGGGAGGCAGAGGGTCTCAGCTTCCGCTTGACAAACACAAACTTGTTTCTGCTCCTCCTCCGTCCTTCACAAATTCCTGGTGTCTGTTGCCCTGCTGGCTGCTCCAAGGGTTTTAATAAAAAGGGAAACCAACATCTGACGTGAGCACAGTAGGGAGAGGAGAGGCGGTGCGGAGGGAGGGTGGCAGACAATGTGCCCATATGGAGAACAGAAGGATGCCGGGGCAGCCGCATTCAGAGCCCATCCCTCTCTTTTCCCTGCGCCCCACGGCCCCTGCTCTGCCGACGGGCTCTTAACATAACAAGTGAGCAGAGGGGGTGGCCAGCCCCATGCTCAGTGCCCCCGAATTCCTCTGGCCCAGCCCCTGTCTCCCAGCTACTGATTCCAGGCAGTGCAGGGCCCTTCCCTGTGTCCTCCCCAGCGGCACTATTGTCTCCCAGCCGCTGCGGTGGGAAAGGATGCCCCTGGGTCCTTTCCCAATAAAGGCAAATAATGGCTGGAGGGGGGAAAAATACATACATATCTATACATATAAATACGTAAGTATGTATATACCATAAATAAAGCAAGTCAGCTAAGCCCTTCAGGCAATTTTAACTCTGTCTGTTGTTCAGGAGGAGGGATTTCCTCCCTCCCCTCCCATCTCCTAATGAAATCCCCCAAGCCCTCCTCGTTTCTCCCCCCCGCCACAAAAGGGTACTCACATGGGCATGCTCTCAGGGACTTTGTCTTCTGTGGTCGGAACAGCATCAGCTGTCAGGGTGGGGAACTCCTGTATTTACCAAGAGTGTTGGTGACAGAGACTCAGTCATAAACCCCTCCAGAGCCACCTCAATCCCTCGTCACACCCTCCATGTGCTGGCCATTGGATGCAGAGCATCCCTTCACCTTATTTCACCCAGATCTATCTTTGCCTTCTCCTCCCTTACTCCTACAGCCACCCACACATGCACCAAGCCTGGCTATGGCTGGAGGGAGGAAGATGAAGAATTGATGACTTCTCTCATGAATCATCCAGAATACCCTCTTGGAGCTCCAGGTCCTGGCTGTGGGGCCATTTGCCTGCCTGTGCATATGCACAGACACCTCAATCCCTCTGCCTCTTGATGTTACCCACAACACACTTGGTGTGGATGGAAACCTCTTTCTCTCCCCTTCTGTGTAGGGTGCTCCTAGGACCCTGTTTCTGACTCCTCTACTGGCTTGCAATAGACCTTGGACAGTTTTAGACCTTCCCCTGTGATGCTCATGACACTATGGGGGTAGGCCAGAGAGCAGAGGCATTTGGCAAATGACTAGACCACAGTCCTTTGCACAACAACCTCCTGCCACTGCCCACACACCCCTGCCCTCCAGACTGAGCCTCACACCCAGTTCCTGTGTTGCCTTTCCTGAGCAGCTCTGAACTGACAGTCCAAGTACTTCCTGGGTCCTCCACCAAACAGATAAATGGGCTGGGGAAGGAACATGGAGCTGCAGAGCTCTGAAGGTCACCAGCCCCAAGTTCTGCCTCACCTACTGCAGCACATGCAGGTGAGGGGCCCAGCCATGCTCCTGAGCAGGGACTCAGCTCTGCTTTTTCTCCATCCCCTGCACAAAACCCAGTTTCTTTACACAGAGAAGACAAGTTTCCCTCTCCCAGTGTCTATCTCTTTTTGTCTCCCATTGCACATGAAAATGCTGAGAGATTTCCTTGATCACTAGCCATGCTGGCTAGTGGCTAAAGCAGTTCATTTCAGACCCTGCACAGGTATTTCTTACCATATATTATAGTGAATAATGTATTCCCAGCCATGCAGCACAAGGCTTATAAGGCTATCTCAGTATTCTGGTGACAGCTTTAAACCACTCGACCATTGACCATTCAGGTCTCATGGTTTATAGAGTCACCAGAACACCTTGACAGGGTTATAGCCTACTTATTGGTATAAAGCATGGTTAGGGATACATTATTATAGCACGTTGCTTCTAAAACAGGGCTGTGGGCCACCGGTGGCCTAGCGAGCCCTTGCTGGTGATCTGCAATGGGGTGCTTAATGTGGGCAGCCCGATTAGCATCTACCTGCTAAACCACAGTGAGCAATTGTTGGAGTGACCTGAGGGACGGTGTTCACTCCCAGATCCTGAAGAGAGGGAAGCACCAGCAGCTCTGACAAGAGGGGAGGTCTACAAAGAGAAGAGCTGCTTTCTATGAAAGCAGGCAGCCAGCTGTTCCTGAAGACCTCTCCTTAACACTGGTGATCCAACGTGTTGCAATCCCCACAGCTTTTTTACTGTCCAGCAGCCACCATATAGGTGCCACAAAGATTAGAAACACTTTAAAGAGTGCTGTTTCAACACTACATGGTTTACATCCACCTTTTTCTGGGCTCCTTTGGGTTGGATGTAACCTGACCATCTTGCCTCTGTACACGTGCCAGTTTGGTTTGGCTCATGCTGAATGCTCACTAACAATGTAATCACTACAGCTAAAGGTTGAAATCTGACTTTTCTTCTGATTGCAGATCCCAGCTAAGCAAGCTTTTCCCATTTCCCACAGAAAGGCTTCTTCCTTGTTTCCATTGTTCCAGCCTTGCTCTCCAGATTAGTGATTTTATTATAAAGTTTCTGAGGATTGTTTGAATTACCTTTGAATACAACATGCACTTGTTCTGGTTGTTATTGCAGAGCTGGGACAATTTAACAAACAACTCACATTAAAAATGTTGACCTTAGATTACTTCCTGATCTCACTTGATTTGTTAAATATTGAGCCAAATTTAGAGAAAAATTACTGTGGTACTTTGAAAGCCTTCAAAAGCGGAATTCAGCAATACCTCTGTGCTTTAAATTTTCTCTCCTTGCACTCCCCCTCTAAGTGCTATTAAAGGAAATATTTGTTAAGGATATTTCAGCTATAGGACTGGTTAAATGGATCCATTACAGAATTACTACATGCCAATGTTCAGGATGCCTCTGAAACAAATGGACTAATTTTCTCAAATGTTATGTTTAAGTCTCAGTGAGCTCTCGACCACAGCCCCATTTGACATATGCCTCTTCAGTGTCTTCTTTTAGCTTTCTCTGCAGCCTTGATCCTGCAGAGATTTATGCTTGTGATTAACTTTAAGCATGTAAATAGTCCCTCTGAGTTCAACAGGATGGTTACAGCTAATGGTGTCAGCATCCTGTGACAGGACTGAGGCCAGCCTCAGCCACGCTCCTGCGGACACTGCGTCCAGATGTGCACAGTTTGGGATCTGCCAGCTGCACGGACCTGACCTGGGTCAGGCGTCCTTGCATTATCACATCTTACCAACTAGCCAGAGCACGCACTGCATAGTTTCTGTGCCAGCTTCAATTTTATTCCAGCTTTCTGCAAGCTACAGGGTGGATGACAAGTGATATTTTAAGGTATAAAGTCAGTGTCACAAATACTACCAAATGCACATTAAGTCTGCCAGGAGAAGTTAACCTGCCAGCACTCTCTGAAAGGATCTGAATTAGCAGATCAGCTTCACATCAGATACACATTTGTTTCATGTGGCCACAGTCTTTCTGACCAGCACTTGATGCCCTGAAGCCTGACCTTCTCGCTTGTTGAATCCAGGCTTTTGTAGACAGCGGGGTGATTCCTTACCTTTGCACAGTAAGTCCTGCCAGTAAGGCCCAGTCTTCCCACACTCTTTTTCACTGAAGAATGAGAAAGTGCAAGATACTGAAGACAAAGTCAAATAAGGAGAAAAACTTACATAGATATATTTTTAGTCTTTTCATAGCCTATACAACCTGGTATGCAGGGGTGGGTGTAATAGGGTAAATATTGCTGCCAGTACATTGAACAGTCCAAAAACCTCTTCAAACCCCACCTTAGCAGCTTGTCAGTACATGCATGACACTGCAGGGGGTGAGATGACACTGAAGATACAGACACACTGAGAGTCATTTGGGACAACATGGTTGTTTTGCATTCAGCTTTTCAGCTCAGGTTTCCACTTCAAGCGCAATAAATCCCTAAGTCCACAATCACATCTCTCCTTCCCTTAACACAAATCTCTTTGCCAGGTCCTGATGTCTTGCCACTTGGCCAAGCCACACCAGTACTGAACCAGGAGGGCAAAGAGATGAACCAGACCTACCTCAGTAAAAGGACAGATAGATCACAGTGCAGATGGAACAACTGAGGGATACACAACTATTTATATGCACAAGTGTGGGGTATTTATTACTGCAAAATGCTCACAAAATTCATAGGCATCTAAGACTTACGATGGCATTATCCACCACTGCTGGAGAATTAATGGGCAGCCTTTTCCCTGCGTTAAAGCAGACAACAGAGGGGGGTACTCTGTCATCCAGGGGTGAGAGTGGGGAATGAATGCATATACAGTACTCCCCTCTAATGCTAATGGACCCTAGCACTGAGATTAGATTTACACCCTCCCTTGAAACATACACCAAGAAAGGCAGCTCCCACAGGCAGCCCTCTTGATGGTGTGGTGCTGCAAATGCTGCTCTCTGCTCACCCTGCCTCATCCCCACTGGCCTCCACACCAGCCTGCACAGGCTGCTTCCTACTCTGCCATGCCTATGAAAAGGACTGCTCACATTTTCCTCTGCCCAGTGACCCATGGCAGGGGTGAGCAGAGCAGCACTTGCCCCCCTGCATGCTCCTGCCCTGGCCTCCAGCATCAGAAACTCGCTTCTTTGCACCCACCCACCACCTCACCACGAATGCTGGGCAGCAGCCAGCATCTTGGTCCTCAGCACCAAGAAAGAACTGCACAACAGTACTGCACCACGCAACAGGACTTAAACAGTCCCTTTACAACCTCTCTGCTCCCCTAAGAAACAAAAGCATGGAGAATTTATGCTTCTTCTGTCCCGCCCATCATCTTTGCTTTGGGATAGGAATGAGATTTTGACCTGAGAAATAATAAACCTAGTAACAGGGAACATACAACTATTGATCTTCTACTTGCAGAAGAGGCAAGCTCAAGATACTCAGAAAAAGAAGGACAAACCATCACAAAATTTCTCACTGATATATTTTTTTCCATCCATGACTCTGTGTTTGACACAAGTCCCTGAAGAAGAGACAGAGCTTGCCCTCACTCCTCATCCTGGAAGGAACTGGGGCTCAGGAGGCACAGCCCAGGGTCTGGGTAGGAGCACAGTGGTGCTCACAAACCCTGTACTGACACAGCCAGAAGCACAGGCCCAACACTGAGCTTGAGAGGAAGAACAGTCCCATGGTACATCTGAGCAGCCTGGCTTTCTGGAGCAGCCTTCTCTTGCCCTGATGGCAGACCTGCTCCTGGGCAGCGTCACTGCGCGGCAGGAGTGACCACAAGCCTGCTAAAGAACTCCCTGCAAATAATTCACACCAACTTGTTTAAAGGAGCAAATGGGTTTAATTATTAGTTACAATCTTGTCAATAATTATCACCCCATCTGTGGGTAATAAATGGCAGCTTCTCACAGACTGCATCATTAGAGTTTAAGGACACCAATGGGGTGCATTAAAATGCTGAGGAAAGCATCGATCTGGTGTAAAAATGCTCTTTACAAATTACAGGCACGGGTCAAGCCCACCAGCGCATCCTCCCTCTTCCCATCTGATGCCAACCTGCCCTCTCTTCTCCTCTCACTGTTCATCCTCCCAGTACACCCAGGCTGGGGCTGCCAGAAAGACAGAGAGCCCAGCCTGTGGATTGCAGGGAATCTTGACCTTATGTAGGACCCTGGGTTTTATAGAGCAAAGGCTGTGTGGTACTGAAAGGGCTGGTATTAAAGCACCACAGCTCCACCCTGGCCAGCTTTGCTTCTTTATTCCCACAAAGCAGCTGGCCTAGACATCTTCACAGCAGTTTTTATCCAATGGGCAAGACAAGTAGGAACATGGACGCAATGTTTCCTGAAATGTAGCTACTTCTGGGGTGGAAAAGCATCACTCATCACACAGCAGGACTTCTCAGAGGAGAAATGATAACTCTTTTTTTTTCTTTCTTTTTTCTTTTTTTTTCTATTTGAACTGCAGGCTGGAATATAGGCCGGCAGAATGTAATTATCCAGGCTGGAATTTGGCCAAGATGCTGGGGCTAACAGCCCTACTGTTTCAAAATATGCCACAGTACCCTAAATGATCACATCTTGCAGGATTTGATTTTGCATTTCATCCAAAACAATGTTGGGAAGTCAATGAGTAGGATAAGCATAAACTCGTCCCACTTATCCCCATACCTGCTGAAAGTTCAGGTCAGAATAGCTCCTGGAAATAATTTTCATTTTCTGTAAGAAGTCAGTGGGTTTATTCCCTTTTCAGATTCTCTGCAAGCAGTTTCCATTTTTTCAGTGAAAAATAAGTCAACTTTCAGAAGGGGACACTTGAATAAAGCAAGATATTCACATTTGAAAACAAAACAAAACAAACAAACAAAAAAAAAACAAAAACAAAAAAAAGGGGGGGAGAGGAAAGGATATTTCTTTCCTCTACAACAATATTTTAGATGAACTTTTCCTTTTTCAGCTTTTTTTTTTTGTTCTATTCAGTCTGTTAGGGCAGACAGAGGATTAAGATAGCTAATGGACAGTCTGTAGTGGCAAACAAACACCTAAATGACTCTTTGCATGTACAAACGGTAAACTCTCCATTTAAAAGAGAGCTACATTCACAGAGGCAAGCCGGGCTACAACTGAGCCACAGTGTAAATAAACCTCTGCCAGGGCCCATACACAGCCCAAACACCATGCCTCCCATGCTTGCAACCTACTCCCATTATTAAATAGCTCCAAATCCTCCCTGGTGTTTGAATGCTGCCCAAATATTGGCAGAAGGAGGTACACTTCGTTTTAAAGGTATCTCAGATACAGTTACACCAAGCCAACTTGTTGGAAAGCAGCATCAGGACTTGCAGATTCTCTTTTTACTTTAGTGAATAAAGTTTACCTGCAGAATAAATAATGGTTTTAGCTGACTTGGGCTGTTCACTAGCTCTTGCTGAATTTGGCCGATCATCCCCCACAAGGGAAAACTAGAAAACAAAAAGGTAATTTTGAAAAGTCAAAATATTACCATTTCTATTTTGGAAAAATAATTATTATAATTTATTTTTCATGTTGAAATGTCTTCCCTTTGTGCAACATAACTGCTTTGCTAAAAAGGACAGTGGCCATCTGTAAACAACACACCTCATTCAGACTGGAAAAATTACAGTGGCCTTCTGTTTTACTGAAATATCAAGCAAAAAATCCACCTTAGATTAACCAGGGGAAACCAACCCTCTCTCGATTTTAAACTGGACAAATGAAGGAAAATGAATGGAAGAGACATACAGAAGCAATTGCAGATGCCATGGGTGTTGGGAGTCCAAGAGGAGAACATGGAGCATCTGATCAGTTCTGCAGCATCCCCAGTGCACATGTCCTACAGTGGCTGTGGGGTCCCTGCCCTCAGCACATCATTTGCTGAAAATCTCACTCTTGCTTGTCTCACACAGGTGAACTGCACTTAGATCTACTGCCCCAATACTGTCATTGCCCAGCACATATCTAGTTTCCCTCACATCCTTCTCTGGTGCTGAGGGGAATGTAAGGAAGGAAAATAAACTGAAATGCAGGAAACACTATGTTCAGTTCTTAATTTGTAGCCATTCTTACTCTACTCTTAAATATCATGATAATTCTTTTGATTTCCTGAAAATGTAAGTGACTTTTAGAAAGAATATATTTCTGGCAGTCTGCACCAGAAACAAACTATTCCCATGTTGTAACACATAATGCACAGTAAGGTCTGCATGAGAATTGGAGCTGGCCACTGCACAAACCCAAATCCACCAGCAGAGCTTCCAGCCTCATTCATAGTACCTGTTCCTCTGTTTTGTTCCTGTTTAAGAAAATGCCATGTCACTTAATTGACTGATTCCATGCCACAAGCGGTTTGCAAATACACTTGTTTGAAGAAGATACGCCCTGGCTGATTTGGAAAATCCCTAAGCAATGCATTCAAAATAAACCAGAGCTGATTTGTGACCAGTTGTGTAAATACAGGGAATGGCGGGCCTGGTACAGGTAGACCAACTCCAATGATAATTTTCTGAGTTCACTCCAACTAATTTTGTATCTTCTTCCATTTCACTTCCTGCAAAATTCCCAGAAGATCACTTTACAGTCAGGGATGTATTGCAAACCAGTGAGTAATGAATGAACAGAGGAGAAAAATCACAAAAGTGCATTTTTAAAATTCCCTGGGTAAATATTTGCCTTGGAAACTGGACTTCAAGATTCACTGCTTCCAGTCAAGGTTCAGAAACATTACTGGTCCACTCAAAACAAAGGCAACTTGAAACTGGGAAGTGGGGTTTTGAGTGAGCTGGTCAGAATCAGGGTAACCTCACCAGCATAAGGGAAGTTTTTCTCTTACTGTAGCTGAAGATCCTAACCCTGTGTTTGTGTGTGTACGTGCATGTGTGTTCCTGTATTAAACGCAAGGACACACAATTGTGCGTGCACTTACACATTCTTAAAATGTATGTGCATATATTCCCATTTCACAATGAACTGTTTATGAGCAAGCTATCAAGAAAGAGTTTTCACTGAAATTATTCAGTGAATGACTTCAAACAATGAATACATTGCAGGAAATGGCAATTGGCTCCAGAGCAATCCGCAAGCAGAAAAGAAGGCAAAAGCAGTTGAATAAATGGGTGGTTATGAATTACTCATTTAGCTGCATTATCTTCTTGTGGTCCCAAATTCACCAAACACCCACTTCCCATTAAGGGCATGAATAGTCCCATTGATTCAATGGGGTTATTTTCTCTGCCTTCCATGGGGTAACTTCAATACTTAAATTTAAGCAAGTGCTTAAAGTGCTTTGCTGAATCAGGAGGTATGTCCACGCTGTATATACCTGTGTTATACAGAAGGTCAGATCAGCTGATCAAAGACTCCTTTATGGTCTTAAGATCTATAAATCTATGAATAAAACCAGCCTTTGCTGGAATTGCTTCTCCATAACCTTCCTGAGCACTGAAATTCATCCACACCCCAAAAATATTAATAAAACACTTTGTACTTAACTCTTTTCATATTACACTAAGTACGCCACTAAATAAACCTCTTAATATTCCAGTATATTTTGCAATGAACATTTTCCCTGTACGCTAGAGCGATTCCTCCTTTTGTGCCATCCAGAACACAATCCCCATGAAATACTGCAGTAAACATATCTCTGAGTACTACAGCAAACACTACCAGCATTAGCAGATTAACCATTCCACTGAGCGCCATATTAAGCACACGTTTAAATACGGAGAAAAGACGTATTGCCTCCTCTTCCCACTGCGCCTCGTTACCCTGCCCAGCTCCATATTTTCTGTGTGGAGTCGACCAGCCCTGCATGTACCTGCTCCGTTCCCTCCCCTTCCAATGCCTCTCCCTCTCTTTTTCTCCTCTTGTTTTATCCATCCTGGAAAAGGGGGGATGAAAGGAGGAGAGAGGACTTGGCACATTGTTCAACCACAAAATCAACAACAAATCTATACCATGTGCACGTCTCTGCCTCTCTCTCTCTAACCATTGCTGAAGTCCATGGATGAAGAAACACAGGTTAGCTCTGGGCCCCCCTCCCTGGACCAAAAGAAATAAGTGGTGCTCTGAAGTAGCAGGTCTTGACTGGTGTAATTTGGAGTTATAAAGCATTGTTTGGGTTTTACAGGTGTACTTTAATGTCAGTGAAATTACCGTGCTCAAAGCCTTCAATAGATTCATCTTTAGCAAGTGTTTAAGAGCCATTGACTCATCTCTTGTTGCTGACAAACCATCTAGATTCAACCCATGGTTCTGCTCAGCTTTTCTCCTTTCCCTCCTCTCTCTTTTTCTCTCTCTTTTTTCCTTTTTCTTTTTTTCTTTTTTTTTTCCTTCTTCTTTTTTTTTTTTTTTTACTAGCAATTTGATGTTTGATCATTTGAGGCAATGAGGCGAAGGGTAATTTACGTTATCAGGGAGGTATGAGGGGTGCTGGGAACCCAGACGCAAGGCCCATTCGCCTGCTAAAGCGCCATCGTAATGTAATGAGACTCCAGTCAAGTGCAGCTAGTAATGGAGAGGAACATTTCCCATTCATCTGCCTACCTGAGACTCCACCAAATACGACAATAACTTTTGCACGGGAGGAGCAGGGGGGGACACGGTGAAGGGGGGCCGGAGAACCCACTGCATGACTCCCTCTGTCTCAGGGAGAAGCACCACAGCCTCATTCTTTAGACCATCGAGGGAAGCAAATTAACACAACTCAGGAAGCCACAAACCAGGTGGATGGAAGTGCTTAACCCTTCTGGGTCCTTTCTGGCAGGCAACTGGTCAGCACAGACCCCCAGCCTTTCCCACTGGCCTGTGACCTGGTCCCCTCCATGGTCCCCTGGCTGCTGCATTGCCCAAGGGAGAGCTGGACTCTTGCACAGAGGGAGCTTGGAGAAGCTGAGTGTGTCAGGGCAGGCCACTGGGAAGGTGCCTGCACATCAGCTAGCAGAAGTTTAAAAAAGGAGGAAAACAATTTCCTGGAAGTGCTCCAAAACTATTTCTGTCCAAAGAGGTTTCCAAAAAAAAGCTCTTTTCCCGATCACCCCTAGCCAGCTTCATAATTTTCCAACAAGCATGGCTTCCTGCCACACCACCAGAGATTTGAGAAACCTCTCGCATTTGTTTTTAAGTGTGGCAAAATGGACATTGGTGTTGCATCAACAATTTATTTTAATACCTCTTTCTAATATTCGTCAAAAGACAAACCAAAAAACAAATCTAGCACCCTGGTTGTCCACACTTAGGAGGACTTCATTCCCTACAGCCACATCAGAGCAGACCTCCTGCCACACGCTCTGGAGGAGCAGACACTAACTCTGCTCTGTGGTGTTCCCCCCCAGGATGAGCATGTTCACATCACCCTGGCTGGCAGGGAAAG
>NW_009953758.1:4730912-4737166 GCF_000747805.2 Chaetura pelagica | reverse complement strand
GAGTAAAATTCAAGAGCTTGTTTCTTTTTTCAGAGACTAAGTTTCCAAGAATGCTGGAAGTAATTTCTATGCCCCACACACCTCAAACTCTGCTCATCAGCCTTGGCCCTTGCCTGTAAAGTCCTCCCTGGCTGCAGATCCACTTTCCACTCTGTGTAGCACAGGGATGGGGCCTCCCAGCAGCATGCTAATAGCAACAACAGCAATACCCACCACCAACAATAACAATGATACACATATTCACATTCTCACCTGCAGCCCTGCTACTCTGCACACTTTGTTTGCAAGCTGAGGGTAATTACAGCTTGAGGGAACCTCCCAGATGCAAACAAATCTCTGGATACAAAGACCTCAATGTATGTCAAGGGGTGTAGGTGGCAGGGCTAAGATATAGGGGCAGATGAGATTATTTTCCTTCATCAGCCTGTCCTAAACTTGCTGTTTGTTCCCAGAACTCAGCCTGAGAAAGGGAGAGAGAGGAAAGGAGAGGGCAAACGAGAGGGAGAGGCCTCAGCTCCCCCTCCCAGTCCTCACCAAATTCCTGCCACATGGACCCTTCCAATTATATCCACGTTTGAAAGGCTGCTGTCAGGATGAAAGGCACAGAGCAGTAATGAACTGACGATTAATTTGCAGTTGGCTCACCCAGTGCGTGAGCGTCTCTCAGGCTCGCTGCGTGCGGGTGCTAAATATGACGATGTCAGCAATTGTCAGCCAGAGCCAGGGTTACCCTTAATAGGAGTTTTTCTCTCTCCGCCGCTGGCTTTCAGGGGCTCCAGCTCAGCTCCCCATCTTCCCAACAGTGAGGGGAGCCCTGGACTAGCCCAGCAGCTGCCAGAGTAGCAAGAGGAAGGGAAAAGAAATTACCCTCTCCCCTGGCAAAGCAGCAGGAGCAGCTGCCAGCGCTAACTGCCTCAGCCCATGCCAACTTTGACCTGCGAGAGTTACAGCTTATGCTGGCACAAAAATACCTCAGGATGTGAGCAGGCACGTGAGCACCAGCCATGCCTGGGCTGGATCCCTTGCACCTCAACAACTAGCAGCAAATTTCACAGCCCCTTAACCCATTATTAAAACAAATCTGTCACTCCCCACATTCTAAATCAGCATCACCATGTTGGAGGGGGAAGGACAGCCAGGGAGTGTGACTGACCCTGAGTTGCAAGCCAGAGCTATTCCCAGAATCCTGCAAAACTGGGTTGCCAACAGCTGGATTTCAGGTAATGCTTTAGGAGTTGACATAGCCTGATAGAGTCTGGGCACATTCCTTCTCCTCCTCCAACATCCCTGCCAGTCCCAGCAGGGATGGATGAGGGACGAGGCACATACTTGGGGACCGCTGTGTGGAGCGCTCTGTGAGAGCGTGCAGAGGGATCAGCCGTGCTCCAAAGAGTTTCCAGGCTAACCAGCCAAGATGTGCCCGGGTGTGAGAGGGATGCAGTGGAAAGCACTGGATTGACAGGGCTGGGAATACAACCTGCATTTTCTGCATTAAGGGGCCTGTCATCAGGCCGCAGGGGAACTCTGCTTTGCAGGGGGAAGCACAACACCTGCTCAAGAGACAAATATTCAAAGTGAAGAGCAATCCCTCGGCAATGCACAGACACTTCCTGCACACTCCCAGGGAACCCAGGGTGTGCACAGTGGACCTGCATACCCCATCTACCCTTAAATCCAGACATTTAATCTTCTTTCCTCATTCTCACAACAGGGATGAGACCCAGGCCTGAGCCATTAGCTACTACAAATGTGATGAACGTCAAAACCATATTTTCCTCAACTGACCAAAGTTGGGTACTCCAAATTGCTGGGCACCTTTGAGAATCTGGGTTCAGGAGGGATGCAGTAAATTCTGCTGCAGAGCAAGCATTGGATGCCAGGGATGTAGCAAAGCAACACTCTGTGATGGATGTGGGGTAGTTTGTAGGGCATCAAAAGTGTTCATACAGCAGCTTCCTTTCAGACTGCCCAAAGGCCTGTAAAATACATTTCATATCTCTCATTCAATAGCTTATCATCTAGATTATTAGACCTGGCTTCAAGTTTTTATGTTGGGGCCTGAAAGATGAGTGCACTGACTTTATCTTGGGCATGGACTTTTAGAGCTTCAGAGGGCTGATTAACAGAATATGAAAATCAGCTGCAAATGGCTAAAAAACCTTTATGTGGAATTACGTACCGACCACTGTGCACTTCCTGCTGCAAGTATTGCCCATCATCAGTATATATCCCAGAAGGTGCATAAAATCCCCAACACCTGCCGTTTTAAGTGTGGGATTCCTGTGCAGCCCATGTGTGCTTATATTGTCATTGTTACTCTTTTTACTGAACACAAACAATCCTCCTCTGTGGTTGCCAAAGCTCTAACACCAGCAGATTTGGTAGGTGCTCTAAAGCCTCTACCACTAACATTACCTTTATCATCACAGATCCCCTTGCAGATGGCCAACTCCATTGGCATTACTGGGCCTGGGATCAGGCATTTTCCCCACCTGCTCCTCAAAGATCATCAAGTTCCAACCCCCCTGCCATGAGCAGGGGCCTCCACCACTAGACCGGGTTGCACAAAACCTCATCCAACCTGGCCTTAAAAACCTCCAGGGATGGGGCACCAACAACCTCCCTGGGCAACCCATTCCAGCTCCTCACCACCCTTACAGTGAGGAATTTCTTCCTAATATCTAACCCAAATCTCCCCTGTCTCAGTTTAAAACCATTACCCCTCATCCTATCACTATCTTCTCTGATGAAAAGCCCCTCCCCAGCTTTCCTGTAGGCCCCTTTCAAGTACCAGAAGACATGGACAGAAACTGAGAGATATTTCCTCTTGGGGCACTTTTTCTTAGGAAACTTCACATCTGACCTGGCTGGAGAACCCTGTGAATTCATGGCATTTACAGCAGCTGCTAAGTTGCACAAAGTAAGGAAATAAAAGCCCTAGGGAAAAACAAATGCCAGAAAATGGGTTGTCTTTTCTTTGAGACATTCTGAAAAAACCTTCTGATATTTGGTTCAGAGTGACATTTAGTTCTAACGTTATTTGGGTGCTATTAGACAATGTTTAAAGAACTCAGTCACAAAAAGAAGCATCCTTTTTCACCTAGAACATGACATTTAATTTAATCAAAAGGGATGTTGTGGGCACCCCTCAGCCTCCTGATTTGCAAAAAACAGTTTCAGCAGAACCAAAACCAGGTTATGGGCAGGTATGTGTGTCTTTGAAACTGCCTGTGACTAGAAAGTCTGCTATTTACCCAATTTTGGTACACGTATAACTAATTTTTATCACTACAGTCCAGAGGTGCCTGTACAACTCATCAGGCAGTTTCCCTGCATGAAATCACATTCCCTGTCTGGAGAAAAATGCAGAATGAAGAGAGGCAAAAAGATATTCACAGATGGGATCTACTCACAAGGCAAAGGAGTGCTCACGATGGTCCATTTTAGCAAAACGCACATATTACTCCTGTCACAACCCCCCAGGGTACCCTAGCAGTGTCTGATCCCAGGTCTTGTCATACCAGGATGAGCAAGGGGATAATGGTGATGAGCCTGTGTCACCACTGGCCCTATATGTACCTCACATAGTCTTTCGTTTCTTGGTGCAGGTCTATACGTACCTTATAGATCTTGCCATAATCACAGATGTGTTTTTACCGTGTAATCCCTGCCATCAGAACCTGGCATTTCAGGCACTGCTCCTAGCATTGCTCTCACTGCCTTTCAATGCTTCCCTGGCAGACATTCAGGGTGTCCTGCCAGTGGGCAACAGCCTGGGTCCAGCTTGCACACCATTTAAAAAAAAACTTGCCTCAATGAAGGCTTTCTACAAAGATGCCTTCCAAGCCACTTTCCCTGCCCACTGAGCATGTCTGGACCTGGGAGAGCAGCTTCTTGGCTTTCTCCACTCCCTCCACCCTGCCCGGCTCCCCAAGGAGCCGGGTCAGAGGCCGTGTTGTGCCTCAGCATTGAGCAGGAGGTGGCAGAGTCACGGCACCAATGCCACTTGGCAGGAACTCCTCATGACACTGCGTCTGCATGTTCCTCTGCAAAGGAGACCTGAGCCCTTTAAGGAAGAGAGAGGAGCAGAAATCAATTGTCTGTTCGCCTTACTCCCCGGGCCCCCCTCTCCCCCTCCTCCATCACCACCACCACCACACATGCACCCTATTCACCCTGCTGGAAGGTGACATTTGCTATTAACCTTATATTGGGCCATTTTGTAAATCAATGTCACTTACATTTAATAACAAGTGTAATCAAAGGAATTATGCAAATTTAATTTGATGCTTCTTGAATTATGCAAATCTGCACCACATATAATGGCTTCTGACATGTGCCCAGTTGGAGAACGTTCCATTACCTCCTCTCTTATTACCCCTATTATTATTTTTATTTTTTTTATCCTGTGGTGGGGGGAAGGGAGAAGGGAGGGAGCAGTGGTTAGGCTTGGAGGTAGTGAGGCAAAAGAATGCAAGGGGAAGAGAAAGCAAGAGAAAGAAGAGGGGTGTTGGAGGAAAGCGCTCCTTTGCCTGCATTTTGAGTAGAAAAGCCTCCTGAAGGCATTTCTGTTATTGTTATTGCAGAGCAAGGAGAGCAGGGTGGGGAGGGGGGGTGGAATGGGGATGGGGGGAATCATTTCCCATGAATGGCTTTGCAGGCAATAATACTATAAGCCTCTGATTCTAAATTACTGCCCTTCCAGTCCTATCTCCAGCATGATATTACTCTCCTTGGCCTCTTCCTGAATTACTTAGGCAAGCTGGGGGAGGGTGAGGGAAGAGGGGAGCAGGACCCACAGAGTGGAAAATGCAGAACAAACGGGTGAAAAGGGGTTTCAGGTTTTTTGCTCAATGGCCACCCCAGATACCCCCACATCCTTATTCCTCCTGCCAGGGCCCCGGGGAATACCTGTACTTTTCTCCTTGGCTTTCCCACTGCATACTTGTTTCCTTGCATGTGAACCCAGGATTGGCTAAAAAAGACCACAAGACAGATATGCCACAACTTGCAAAATCTTTTCAGAAACCTGGGACATCTACAGCCTATGACACCCCAATTTTGGGGTTTGGACCAGCCTCTTTCTCCACTGCTTTTGCTTGTGAGAGATGGCAGGGGGATGTAATGACCACATAGTGGATCTGAAAGACAATGCAGAGATACTAGTAGAGTATATGACACTGGACCACGTTTTCCTCTGCTGGGGCACTCACAGCAACTCATGAGTGACTCTTGCCATGATAATTTATGCAGTGCAACCTAGGGCAAAACTGCTCCCACCTCTGTGTCTTGGTGTCCTCACACTCGTGCAAAGCAGATAAAGAAACTGATCTATCTTTTGGAAGGAGTAGAAGAAAGAGAAGACGAAATGTTTTTTTAAAAGTCTGTGTACTCCTCTAATGTGAATTGATATACATTAAGAGGGCACAGTGCCAAGATGGCTCCATCATTTCTATAGGCAAAGCATCACTAATATCAGAAGTCTCTCAGCTCTAGACTTGAGAAGTGCAGAGAGGGATTTCTAAACTCCCCTGTCAATTTACATTTGCCATGTTTCCTTCTAAAACTCTTCTAGAAACAAGTTTTTTCCTCTTTGCTCTAAATATTTCTGCTTTATTACACAGCCCTACAAGACTGCAGGTTTTTCTCTCATGGAGTATAAATTCCAGAAACATATTCCACATTTAGGTTTTAAATATAATAAACCAGAAAATATGTCCAGATCTATTTTTTCCTACCTGTCAATAGTTCACATTATTTTTAAATCTAAATCAAAGCTTTTTGTTATAATGGAAGGATTTTTAATCTATTACCAAAAATGTACTCATAGAACTTTTGGTGAGAGGAAGTTGTCTGTACTCCTCCCAAACTGATAATCATTCTAAGTTCATTGTAAAAAAAATGCTATGTTTCAGCCAGTCCTTGACAATATGGCTTCCACTAAGGATGGGTTGAAATGGATGTGCTTACCTCATTTCAGAGGTAACATCTGCTGGGCTTGGAAAAGAAACAGGTAACTCACCCAGGGGATGCTGCTGACGTTATCTTTCATGCCCTGATGGCATTCGCAGGACGACCAGCAGCTCTCCCAATGCCATTGGCACTCTACCACTGCTGTCAATTCTCCATAGAGCCCAAACAAGGGTGGATATCTTTCTCAGGAGCAGCTGTGGCTGCAAGCAGAAATCCTGCTGGGAGGCCTTGGTCCAACATCTTCTCCAGCCCTTGCCCAGGGAGCCCAGCCCCAAGCTCTC
>NW_009953758.1:4721057-4730871 GCF_000747805.2 Chaetura pelagica | reverse complement strand
AGTCTGGCACTTGTTCACCTCTGCCTCGGGTTGGTGACTCACTGCCCAGAGATGGTGTCTGTCACTAGAAGGCTGAGGAAAAAAAATGAAGCTCATTTCAGAGTCAGATACATCAATAACCTCTGAAGTCCTCCTTGGCCCAAGGCTTCTGGACTGCACAGAAGACAGAGAACTTGCTTTGCCTTGCCATGCCAGCAGCCGACCCCCCTGCTCTCAGAGACATGGGAGTGGTCAGGACCCACACCCATCCCCTGGTGTCAAGCACTGCAGCAGCAGATCAGAGGGAGGGTGCCCATCACAAAGGGCTGCAGATGATGCACCACTGCTGTGGGTGTCCACCTCACACAGCCCTTGGCCTTGAAGGTGCTTCTGGCAAAGCAAGTTAATAAACACACAGAGCTGAGCTTGTCCCTGTTGTTTAGCCTGCTCAGGTCAATGGAGGTACCAAACAGCCCGTAGGGTCCTATTCCTGAATTCAAGAGGTGTGGCAGATGGAGGCATCTCTCCTGCAGAGAGCTCAGCGCATCTCATAGCTGGTATTTCTGGGCTTATGTCTCCATGAAACTCTTTAGGAGGATGTGTCTGAACAACTTCAGTTGTGGATATTCCAGGATAAAAGGTCCATGTGGGAGTTTGTTGGGAATAGCTGTCAGGGACAGCCCTGTGGGGGTAGAAAACGTCCTGCACGCTACACTACAGCCAGCAATACCAGGCACAGAGCTAAAGCAAAGTACATCAGTGATTTGTTGTAATGTGAGCTCTTTGCTGTCTGTGTGTTCCTCAGCTCTAGCCCCAACTGGAAGCTGCAGCCAGAGAAGCCTGAAAATGAAAGCCTTTCATCAGGCAACCCGTTTCCTGGAGCTTAGGCCCTGATGCTGTAGGATGATTAAAAAATGGGCAATGCAAAGCTCCCAAGTCCAGGCTGAAAGACACTTGTGCCATTGCCAGGAGAGGGAATTTGCTTGGCTTGAGCCTTGGAGGAGGCTTTCTTTATCCCAGAGGATAAAGAAATAGAGTGGGGAAGTGCCTCTGGAAGCCATAATTGACACAGGGGCTCTAAAAGGGACTGCTCCCAGCAGGAGTCCACGCTGCTTGAAGTTACCTTGCTCTTCCCTTCCCTGGAAATCACAGGTCATCTCCTGCAGCCTCCTCTTCCCCACTAAAACCGTAACCAGCTAAGAGCCATAAAAACACCAAAGCACTGAAAGGCTGGGAATCTGGTGGGATGAGAAAGGACACACTGATAAAATGATCATGAAACATTCTGGGAAGTAGTTTGGAGGGAGAAGGCTGGGACAGTGCAAGAGAAAAGCTCCTGGTGGAAGATGGTGAAGGCTTCAGAGGACCAGAGACAGGGGCAGAAGAAAGACCCCTGAGACATCTAACAACCATGTGGAGAGGAGTTATCCACGAGGATTTCATGACACATGCCAAAGCCTTGCTACCCCACTTCCAGAAAGGACTTAAGCTCAAGTGCCCTTCATACTGACACAATCCTAGAGTAAACATTTATTTGCTGACTAGAGCAACTGCTATGGTCTTTTTCATTAAAATAAACTTTTGAATGAGAGTTGAAGAAGAAATTAAATCACCGACAGTCCTACTTCCGAGCAGGGTCCCAGATGTCCCACTGCTGCTTATGCTTGGCCAGGGCATAGAGGAGCTAACAGGTGTCCTACCTGCTCGGTGCATCGGTTTTCCCACCTGCTTTTAGCCTGGCAGAACAAACTCACCCTGGTGCAATCCCAGCAGCATCAGTGAAGCCTCACAAAGGGTGAATCCTGCTTGTTCAGCCTCTTTCCAGCACCTGATCCCGTGTGCAGAAAGCAGAGAGATCTTGTTTTTTTCTCTCTCCCCTTCCATTCCTACTCATTTTTCATTCCTCTCATTTCTGCTTCCCAAACACGTGGGTGCAGCTCTGCTTGTAGAAATCCCAGGGACTTTATTCCTGCGTCATCCCAGGGCAGTTCAGCAGAGAGGGTGATTTTCTGATTTCTCCTCTTACACCCTATCAAGAAGCTAGTTCTTGGCACTGCAGGAAGAGGGATTATTTGATCTTTATTAATTTATTGAAGGGAAAGAAGAGAGTGAAAATTGCAATGAAAGGGACAGCCAGCAAGA
Source organism: Chaetura pelagica (assembly GCF_000747805.2). Lineage (NCBI taxonomy): Eukaryota > Metazoa > Chordata > Aves > Apodiformes > Apodidae > Chaetura > Chaetura pelagica. The sequence goes on along the minus strand of NW_009953758.1, from coordinate 4,728,750 downwards.
TGGCAAGGAGGAGAGGTTAAAAATGAAGTCATCATCTAATTGGCCCGCAGTGAATTATTCACATGTATAATCTTTTTTAAAAAAAAAATTCAGCACAAGGCAATGCAAGTAAATGCTGTTCATGTTTAAAAGTCATTTCCATAAGTAAGTGCAATTTCTCTACTGTTTGCCCCTGTTTAATGAAGTGAAATCTTGTTTGCATTCCTCCCAATTTCCCAACGAAAGGCGCCCAAGCGTTTGCACCAAAATTACTCGGCCCAAATTAAAACCCTCCAACACTAAAAAAAAAAATAAAAAGAGAAGGGGGAAAAAATCAGACTTATTTTTAAAATGCCTTAAGTGCATCCCAGCATCCTAATTTATTTTTAGACACTCGTTATTAAGAGTAGTAGTAAGTTTCCCCTTCTCTCTCGCTCTCTCTCTTATTTAAATGAACTTAATGGCAATAGATGCAAATGTCTGGAAGAGGAAAATAGTTAACATTTATTTATTCTTACTGTTGTCTCTTCCCTGGCTGGTGTCATTAGAACAGTTCGTTGCATCCCATTCGCTCCCATTAGCTCTGCTATCAGAGCCACCCAGCACGACTCCACCACGGCTCGAAGTGCTTTCTGCGGCCCACATAGGGACTACATCATCATCTCCCAGGCACTGGCTTAATGACAAGAAAAAAAAATATCGGAATATATTGCACAGAGATCTGAGGAAACAACAACAAAACCCACTGCTGCTGTCACCCGATGCCATCTCCCCTTGACCTGGGGACATAGCCCTGCCTCGGCCGGGTGGGCGGACAGACAGACTGCCTGGCCATGGTGCTGGGACAAACATGCCTTCGCAATTCATTGATCTGGGCAATGTGCAGAGAAATATGCCAACAGGGACCTGGAGTGCTTGGAAATGTGCTCAGGAGGACCCAGCGAGACTGGAATGGGTTCAAACAGCTGCTCGGCGCTGGCAGAGCCATCTCCCCCCAGCCCAGGGCTGCCAGCCAGCCGGCTCCTGGCTCCCACCACAGGCAGGAGCTACCAGCCAGGGCTAGGGGTGGGAGCTAGGGCTTGCACCCCCTCCCAGGGTAAACCCCTCTTTTCTCCAGTGCCCATGCTGCTCCCTGGCAGTAGCATTTCCTAAAGCAAACCAGACCAGCCACATGTGTGAGCAGCCGTGTATCTCAGGGCCACGTGGCTCAAGCTGACAGCGCTTTTTACAGAATCACAGAATTACCAAGGCTGGAAAAGACCTTTAAGATTATCGAGTCCAGCCTACGACCAACACCCCGCAGGGTACATCATCCTAGCTCACCAGCCACCACTGTGGAGATATGGGATGTAGCCTAATTCCTGCCAGGGAGCGGTGGCCAAGGGCTGGCACTGGCAGGTAACTGCCCACAGAGGCAGATGCCCAGGAGAAGCAGTCAAAACCCACCATCCCCCTGAGCACCAGGGTCCTCTCCAACCCCCTTGACATGAAGGTGGACATGGCCCACATCAGAGGGGCAAAATCCCTTTGCAAGCCCAGGCTGCCCACAGGCTTTGAGGTCCTTGAGCCCCTCACTGCTCAGGCAGCAGGTGGGTTAGTGTTGCATTGGGTGGGGAGAAGGAGACCAGGGCTCGGTGACAGCAGCGCTGACAAAGCAGCATTTGGGAGGGAGGACATCAGTATCTGCAGTGCTGACACATTAAGGAGAGGCAGCAGCTATTCCAGGCAGGGATGGAGCCATGCAAAGGGCCCTCCCCCCCTCCATAAAGTTGACATTGTCTCCCATGATAACTTTTCTGCTGAGGTAGGAGACACTTTACTGCAGAGTTGCACACAGCAAGTAGCAGCCCTTCCCCCCCGCCCCTTTCCATCCTCTCCCTCTCTCTCTCTCCAGCATCATTTACATCCTTAATTAGCTGTAATTCTGCAGTGCTCATTAGGGAAGGACTGGAAAATATCAAGGAGCCCACAGGCAGGGGGCTTCAGGGGAGAGAGAAGAAGAGGGGGATGCAGGCATCAGGCTGAGAGAGGATACCTGAGGCTGGACTGTGGAGCCAGGAGCTACTTGCTTAATTTGAGTGGGATGATTCCACTAATTTGGGAGCAGTGGTTCAGTGATAGGGTTAAAGAAGCCACACTGTCCCATCTAGAAAGGCAGAAGGTTTGCCCAGAGAATAACAGCATATCACCAAGAGGACTTGTTCTTACCTCCTTGTTCACAGGTGTCCTTCTGTTGGGTCATTCAGTGCCCCAGACTCCTACAGTTAGGTGCAGGAGGAGGGCAACCTTCCCCTCCAAATCAGAGAGCTTCACAAACCCATCTTCTCCTCCAGCCTTTCAAGGAATTATCCAGCAAAGAGGTTTATCTGGAAAATTTCAGCTGACTTGAAACTATAGCCAAACTGTACATTCCAGGTTGTTGAGTGAAATATACCCTTCAATGGCAAAATGTTGTCAACTTTGATTGTTGGTCTAACTATTTTACATAATTACTTTGGGCACCAGTAGTAGATCCAAGCAGTTCTAATCTAGACTCCATTTCACTCAGGAGTACACAATCGCAGAGAGAGTCAAGTCGTCCCTCCCTCTTCACAGTCCCAAGGTACAAGATCGTTAAGGAGCTACTGTTGGCTCCTTGCCTTAGCTGAAGAACAAAGAACAGGTAGGTTTAAGTGAACTGGGCAAGGACATAAAGCAAATCTGTGGCAGAGCCAAGTGGTGACCCCAGATTTCCTACTCACTTTTTTATTTCCTTAATTGACTGCCTAGCTGTGTCTTTTCTTGAGCTTAGATGTGCACATAAAAGTCTATCTGGGAATTCAGTGAAGTTTATGAGGATGGTCTTTGCAAGTCCATCCTACAACTTTTCACTTGCTGGCAATAAAGTGAGCTTACAGGATGAGCTGTGATGATGTGTCCCATCAAAGACTGAAAATGACCACCAGTGCATGTGGGATTACTTACAAATATATGGACATGTGCACAGATAGGTACAGGCACTTTTAAGTATCTTCCTCTTTTATCAACTTCTACAGATGCCTGTGAGTGTTTAGAGGAAACATACTATAACAGAGAATCAGATTAAGCAAATGTGCCAGAACAAGTCAAGAGAAACCCCCAGTGAAGTACAACTTTATAGAAAAGCCTAGGACCTTTGCAAAACAGCATTTCACTGATTCATATCATTGGCTCTGAGTTTTAACACAGGTTAGCTCCCTTCACACTTACCCAAGACAACTTCTTTACTTTGTTCAAGCAAAGAAAAATCTTGCCCATCTTTCTGTATTAACATCTGGCTTTTCCTGTAGTGGTTGGTACAGAGATTGCTAAGGACTTTACAAAGGAGATAAAGTTTCCAGCTCCTTTCTACATGAAATTTGGGTTGCAATGACAAATTCACGATGACAAACCCTCAGAATGGATTTTGTCCATTATCACTCTGATATTCGGGAAGAAAGAAGAAAAAAAAAGCTAGATCCACATGTCTATCAGAGATGTTCAGCAGGTAAGGAAGGTAAAATACAAGGAAAGATGCCTCACCATTGTAGAAGACAGAGATTCCAGGTGGCTTAGACCTCAATACAACCTTAGCTCTGCCCACGTGATGTGGGCAGCTGGCAGGATTCTGCTCCCAGACACCCACAGAGGGTGTGGAAGTAGAAAGTGCTGCTTGTGGTTCTTGCAGATCTCACAGCTGCTAAGGCCAGTTCCTGGGTAACACCTCATGTTTGCATGAAGCCTTCTGCACTCTCCTGCTCACAGCAGTCAGTGATTTCCTTCAAAATGGCTCAAAATGTCTTTTGCAAATTGCTCGTTAGTGGGTTCTTTGATACCTAGAGTACCAATGAATGGCATAATTCCCATAGCCTACTTGCCTTCATTACCTTTTCCTCTTCTATACTTTATCCTTTGGCTTGAAAGCCTAGAGGAACAGCAGGAGCTCACCTTCTGCCTTGCAGCAAGTGTCAGAAATCCTGACCTCAGACAAACTGAGTCTGGGATGACATGACGATAAGCAGATGTCTCAAAAAAATGGGTAAATTATGAATCATATTCAAATATGAGTCACCTTTCCAATAGTTTGGATCTAGGGTTGACTGGTGGACTCAAAGCATGAAGGTATATTGTACACAACCGTCAGAATCAGCACCAGCGATGGATGGCCCTGCATGACCAGAGATGAGTGAGGAGGAACATACTGACATACATGCTCTTTTGTGTGTGTAAGTGGGTAAGCATGTGGGAGTTGAATTGTATCCGTTTGCGCATTCATATTTTTGTGTGTTGACATGTGCCTGATCCTGCACATCAATGTGTCCAGATGCCAGGAGTGGAAGGGGGATTCCCCAGCCTGCACACCAGCTAAAGTGTGGGCTAGAGTTTGTGGACCGCTACTGAATAGCTTCAGGCACCAGATGCAAGGGTTTATTTCCAGCACAGAGCGTCTTCCCTCACTAAGAGGCAATGAAACTATTTCTGCAAACCTCCCTCAGGTACCACACACTAAATGTGACATCAAGGCAACATCAGGGAAGATTTCTGGTCACTCAGACTCTGGTAACTTGGGAAGAAAGCATAACCCATTAAAAGAGATCACTCATGCAATTTGCAGAGATACTTGGCCGACTGAACAGCATTGTTCTGCACTCCCACTTTGCAAGTATTCTTTCAGTTTGCAGAAACATTTTTCTACATGTCCCTGATTCTTTCACAGGGGCTTGGAAGAAACAGATTCACTCCTCACTAACTTTCCTGGCATTATTGGCTGAGGTCACTTCTGCGGGGGGGAAAAGAGCTCTGCAACCTGCCCCCCGCCCCCACATCCCCACACTGCTCCACACTGGGGCTGCCTGAGGAGCTGCAGCAACCAGGACCCTTCCAGCCTCCACCGGCCCCACTCTCCCCTCTGTACCCCTGCCCCAGCCCTGCAGCCAACTCAAACCTGTCACCCAGGCACAGCCTCCTGATGGACTTGGCTCGCTCTCTGCAGCCCAGGCCCAGACACATTTTTAGAGCTTCTCCTCCAGAAACAGGTCTTCTCTCAGCAGCCAAAGCCAAGACAAACAGTGCCCCAGTGCCTCATGCTGAACCTGCCAGCACCTCGCTCCTTGGGCGTCCTGGTCTTTCCTGCAGAGACTCCAGAAGCAAGAGGGAGGGAGATTGATAGCAAGGAAAAGCAGCAGATGAAAAGTAAACTCACACTACATAAATTCTTCAATGATTTTTATAAGGACACAACATTGTAACAACTTGCCAAGAACAACACTGAAATTATTTCAAGGTTTCCCATTTGTTTGTAAAGTGAATATTAAAAGTGCAGGCAGCAGTCTCCCAGTGTTCCCTTGGGAACTGTTAGTGTCCGTAGTAACGAGGTCATTCCTTTTTTATTAGGAGAAGGGTTTCTGTAAAGTTAAATGTGCTGACAGCCTCTTGCCTTTGATGTTTGGTTTCACCTCAGTCCCTCCTGCAGATATTGCTGCTCCTCCCTCGCAGAGACACATCCCTGACAAACAATCTCCCCTCTGTCTTCCCTACTTGTTTGTTTAGATGCATGATAGGCAGCTCTGTTAAAGGGCAGCACATGAAGGCAGGCTGGTGTTTCAGTGGACGAGAGAGATGTGAGAGATTTGGTTGCTGTAATTAAGTCATTCTTCATTCCTCCCAAATGCCTGGACTCAGTACCCTTAATTTTATTGACCAGACAGATAATTAGTGACTGCAGCCACAAAGTCCCCAGTTACAGTTGCACTAAAATTGCCATGGTGCCACATTCAGATGAACATGGGACCTGTAGATCCCTTGCCACAAAGCCCAGCCTAGAAGAGGAGCCAGGGACTCCACGCCTCCTTCTCCAGGGCTCTCCTTGTTCTGAAGCTACACAGGCAAGTTCTCCCTCCCCAGCAGGGTGGAAAGGCTCATCCCCAGGAGGACACGTGGGAACTTCTGCTGCTGTCCTGTCTTAGTTATCCCAGTTCCCTGTCCAGTAACCTGGATAACCCTGAAGAGTGGCCTTCAGGCACCCCTGTACCATGCCTACCTGGCCATGGCCACCAAGGACACTAAAATATAGATGTGCTACGGTCACTCCAGGGCATATAGCTAAAGACTGACCTGCCTAAAAGAAGGGACATTTGATGGGGATATCATTGAATTACCACTTGGGAGACTCAGTTCTGGGCTTTACCAAAGAGTCTCCCATAGCTCCTAGGCAAATTACCTAAACAGTTTCCACAGCAAAAGCACAGGGTGGCCCCAAGAGCCTCATTTAGTGGCCGCCTGAAGCCACAGCCACTGTCTGCTCCGTGTGAGCACGCACCACGTCCAAAACAAGGGAGCCTGAGTCCCAACAAGCACCTCAACACAGCACAGTAACACACAGAAACTAATGTCTGGGGTTTTTTTGTTTGAACATTAAACAGGCAACAATGCCCACAAAGTGTATTGTGTGTAGCCACTCCTTAGAGTAGCAAAAGATAAATAATGCACTCATGCTTCAAAGTGAAGTGCACATTGTGTGCACCCAAATAATAAGAAATAATGTGACTATCCTTGTTCATCATGGACATAGTAGGAAGAAATCAACCTCTTCCCTGGGAACAAGTACTTAGAAATGATTTATTCACTCTTTGGAAATGAATGCAAAAACCAAGGAGACACCATTGTGCACTGAGGTGGACTAGAAATTTGTCTGCTCACATTTAACCACAGGATCAAGAATTGCAATCGGATTGCTGGTGATGACACCAAAAATACTTCAGCTCTGGGACAACATTCAAAACCAACCATGAGCCAGTGATGAAGAGAAAGGCTGTAACCTCAAGTTCTACTGCTGTTCAGTGGCTGACATCAAATAGGCTGCTACAATTCAGATCCATTTACAGACCACAAGCATTTGTATCAGCAGACCACCCAAAGAGGACTTCCCTGTTGGAATCAGAGAGATCTACAGACCTCTAGAAAACAAAACCTAGCAAGCCTAGGTCTTATTTCTGGCACAGCTGAGCTTGCTTGTTCCTCTGTTTGCAGCCAGCTCTTTGTGAAATAGACAGCTTTCATGGGGAAGTGGGTCAGTATGATCCTAAAAGCAAAGCTGAGATGAGGTAGTCTAGTGTAAGTTTTTCAAATTCTTAGTGGCTGGAGGTGCCAAACCAAAAACTGAGAAATCAGAATAACGTTGGCCATGGCACTGTGCTTGAGACTCATTCCTCCATGATCTCACTTTGCACCACTAGTCTCTCGATAGGCTCAGCATGACCCATTGCTCCCAAACACAGCACCAATGAAACTGGAGACAACCTTCCCATGGGAATGCAGTGTGCCAGCACGGCAGCGCCTGCCTTTCACTTGGAATGCTTACAGCAGTGGTGTGGGCTGTACCCAGAGAGATGCAGCCAGGGCAAAGGACTTCCCTTCAAGGGAGCCAGGACACAACACAAGCCAGAAGCCAGCTGTGGCAAAGCAGCACCTCTGGGGACATAGTCCTCAGGCTCTGCCTGCCCTGGCTACACACACCCAGTACCAGTGGCCCTGGCTGGGCCCCTGTAGGCCTGGGCAAGGAGGAAGAAGGGAGGGGGCAGCCAGGGATGTTGCTGCTTCACCATCCAAGAAGGAAGTGTTAGAGGCGGGATGTTTGCCTAGAGAGTTTATGAGTGACACTTTTCAGCCCCCACGCTCCCCTCCCCTGTGCTAATTTCAAGCACTGGGAACTTGGCTA
>NW_009953758.1:4681057-4718557 GCF_000747805.2 Chaetura pelagica | reverse complement strand
TCAGCCCCCAGCTCAGATCTTTGTTCCCACCGCCGTGGCTGAGCCAAAGTATTGGCATGCTCCATAACCACGTCCTTCTATCAAGTATGGACTAAGAACAATCTCCATTAGCTGACAGGCAGGCAGGGTGATAAATGCCCCCGACGAAGGGGAAGGAATTGCGTAAAATAAAGAAGCATGTTCCAACAAGTCTTGTCAAAATTGTATTGATTTAATCATCTGCAGAAATACACATTCTGGGTTACTGTAGCGTGCACCGTGGGTGCAGTTTAGAGAGAGCGGCGACCACTCCAGACGCTCGCTCGCTGGGTCCGGAGGTGACGGAGAGCAAGACAAACTGCCTCCTAATTCTTTTTTTTTTTTTTTAAATGTTGTATCACAAAGGGCTATTAATCCTTTTTTAGCTTTATTTAGGACTGAGCAGCAAGCCAAGTAGCCATAGGTAGGCTATGCTGTTTATGTACGCATTCCAGAGATGGGAAGGGGGAGGTAATTATTTACTGGCTTGGGGAGCAGGGAGCTGAGCTGGCGGCCCTGCAGCGGTCGGCACGGGGGCGAGGAGGGGACCACCACAGGTGCAAAACAAATGACACCCCATAACCCTCACTAAAAGTGGGAGCTTGTTCCCAGACTAGGGAGGAGGAGGATGCAACTACCAGATTCCTGGCTCTCGGTCAAATCCCTCCCAGCATAAATCACCCGATTAGATATCCTTACAATTTCAGAGCTGCCAATATTACGGGGCCATTTCAGCCTGAAAAATAAAAATGACACCAGGTGACAGCAGGGTAGCACATGGCTCGGATCCAATTCATTTTCCACTTTGCAGGCCTAGGGAATCGAAGTTGAAGGGAGGGCTTTGAGGCTGGGCAGGCCACCAGGGAGGGCTGGAGGGGCCAGGGGGAGCATGGTGAAGAATGAAGCCATTGTGATCCCCTCTCCTCTGCTCCCAGGCTGCCGCTCTGGTGGCTCTGCAGGGATCACCACCCCGTGGTCACTCTGGTGCTGCCGGCCCTGACTGGCAGATCAGCCACATGCTGGCAGAAGCCTGGGCACTCATGGAGTCTTCTGCTAAAGGGTCAACAGCGTAGGAGGGAGAAGAATGCTGTGGTAGGAACAGGTGAATGTGTGTTATTGACATAATTTGTGATTCGAAGTGCTCTACAGTGTCAGGAAAACATTTTCCCCCATTAAACAAACAATCTGCCAGACAGTTTCAGCTCTGTCACTCCCCGTCAGTCTCCGCAGCAGTTTGGCAGGTTCTGGCACACTACCTCTGCTTTGATCTTGCAAAAATAAGCCTAGCACTGAAGGAGGGAAGGTGGCCATCCCTGCAAGGTGACAGCCCCTCACTCACCCTGGTCAGCCGGAAGGCAGAGAGAAACGCTCAAGAAAAGGGGATGGATGTGGTATGTACTGGATGCCTGGAGCAATGCCTGCTGAATGGCAGAGCCACACCAGCGAGCCCAAGGCAGCAGTACGCAAAAAGAAAACAGCTGGGCTACCAACACAAGATGGTCCTCCCCACACCTCAGGGCTGACAAGGCTGCAGTGGTAGGAACACAGGTCTTAATCCCAGCTCTGGCACTTCCTCAATGCCTGACCCCACGCTGCTGCCTGTGTTTCCACACCCCATCTCTGTAGAGTATTCAGGGCAAGTGCTGGCACACAGTTATGTTTGCCCAAGGCCTGGCACAGCAGAGCCCTGTCCATGGCGTGGCTGAGGGCAATGCCTGGCAGTGTCTGCAGGAGGGGTGAGTATCCTTTGAAGGGACATGGCACGTCACGCCCAACAAGGCTTGTCCTCTGCAAAGTGATGTTGATGCAGCAGATGAAGTGTTTTTTCTGCAAGGACACAGCAGCCTTTCAAAAGGCAGCAAATGCTTTCCCTGAGTTACTCAGTTACTCGTTCCAAACTCCCAAACTACACAAATCTCCTGAGAAAATGCAAGTCAGTCAGAGAGAAATCTTGGAGCCACTTCAAACATTTTGCCAATAATTCATGCAATGAGATTAAAAAAGTCATTTCTTCCTTTGCCAAGTACACAGAGACCAGAGTGTTCTCTATTGTGTAGGAACATCACAGCATGTAGCATTTGACAAGGAAAGGTCACCGGGGAGGGGCCACAACTCCTTTTTTAAGAGGCTGCTACCAGTGTCCTTTGGAAAAACTGGTTTTACTCTGTAGCAAAAGGCATAATTGAACACCCAACTTAAGTGGACTGAAATACCTGCCTGTGGTTTCTTTTAAGGAGACTCTGTTGGAGGGTTCTCTGCTCTCTATCTGACCTGGGCCCAGTCTTCCAGTGGTGCAAATCAGTAGACACCCATTGATTTATCATGCCTGAGTACTTTAGTGCTCTAACACCACGCTGCAGCATGGGCAAGACACCACACATTAGAAACAAGTTAAGAGCAGAGGGTTCAGGTTCAATGAATCTCAGGCTACAATGTGCCTTATTCACTCCAACTTCCAAGGACATATGGCATCTTTTTCAAGGGAATAAGAAAGCGACTGGAAACTAGTCCTTAGCCAGATGAGGTAGTACAAGACAGACGTTAAGAGCCACAAGAAAATTACTATAAATCTAGTGATGCTTCTCAGACTACTTCTTCACTCACGCTGACAGGTGGGTGAGGAACAAATTCCAGCCATGGTAGATCACCTAGTTGGTGCATCACTTCCCTCATTCTCTAACACAACAGTTGTAGCCCCACAAAAATCCAACCACAGCGAATGAACAGGTTGCTACAAGATGCAATGTGAAGAACTCTGGAAACAAACAGAAAACTTCTGAAAACAGTTTTCTGAATCTAGAGTCAAGTTTATGGGATGGGATAGGAGAATTCAAAACACTGCTGGAAACCTGCCAAAACACCACTGTGGTGTAAGGACAGCTCCTGAGATACTGAAAAAGAAACACAGACCCCAAATCCCCTCTCACTGTAATAAAAATGGAGCCATTTCATCATGACTGATTTCATTGTGTCATTATCAATTTATCCCATGTAAAGTGTGAGGTGACCCTCAGCCCCCAAGGGACTTAGAAAACACTTCAGGAGAGGAAGGAGCATATCAGGGGGCTCTGAAAATACCACTAGAAGCTGTCTCCAGAAATCCCATTACGTCTCAGACATAGACCATCCTTGCAGTGACACAATAGCAGGACAAAGCCAGGCAGCAGGGCTATTAGAGGATCTGTGGAAGTAAGAATGCAGGAAATACCAGGCTGTTCAGTCAGGGGTCTGTCTAAGTGCATAACCTGCCTCCAACAGTGACTGTAATTCACAAAAAAACCCAAACTCTGCAAGAGGTAATTATGTAACAAACTACAAGTAACAAGATTTTCATGCAACTTCCTCCCAATCACTGGCAGTTTCCAGCTGGCTCCTCCACAGAGGAAATCCCATCCCAGACTTGACTTTACCTTTATAATTCAGGATTTCCTCGTGATCCGCCTGAAACAGCTCATCTCCTCCAAAGATGATGGCCTCATCAAACCATTGTGCTGTGGAGTTTCATCACTAAGAGTGCACTGGTTGAAATAAAAAAAAAAAAACAAAAAAGTATTTTTTCTACCAGTGGTGAGTTACTGCTAATTCAATTTTAGCAACTGCCAATCACTGATTTCTGGAGAGGCCCATGAAAGGCTACTTGTTTTGTTACCCAGCAGACAGAAGGCATTTTGATAGTTGTTAAAGAGTTCCTAGGAAATGGCAGGAGAATTAGAAAACCCTATAGCAATTGCAGGATGGCTTCCATCTATGTGTCTGTGAAGGGTGACTCCAGCTGACAGTATGACCGCCTGGCACGCAGGGAAGGCCTGTTTGCTTCATAACTGCGAACACAACTAGCTGATGGGATTTGATCTCACTTGTAAACCTAATGGACTGGGCTGATACACAGATGTCAGCAAATCCCATCAATTGCACAGTCATTACAAAAGAGCCACTTCTTCACTGAATCAGTGTAGGTTACACGAGCATACAACGCACCAGCATCCAAGCATCCTGCTTCAAATGGCTTACACTATTTCATCTTGGGACATTATGGAAATGCCCAGTGGAAATACTCATGATAGGGGATGGCTGAGATTACTATGAGACAGAAAATAGATCTTCCATTAAAATTAGAACTTTCACCTTTGTGGGGAACTTTCTTAAAATGCTTTGTGATAGAAGAAGAAGTTACAGGATCATTCATAAAAACTGTAATGCTATGTCCCCTTTCTAAAGGTCAAAGGTGGCAAAGCCCCCCATGAAGCCAATGAAATTTTATGTTTATGGCATTTACTTGTCACTGCTGGGCAGCAAATTCCAAAGATAAAACACACTCAGAGTTCCCCTTAATAACAAAATAGAAACCCACCAACACTAGCTTGTGATACGCTACAAAATGGCAAAGGGATCCAGAGGTGGCTTAGATGTCAGGAAATGGAGAGCGGATGAGAAAAGTGCATGGAAATACCAAGAGTCAACCCATTTTTTGCATCTGTGGATAACACCTTGGTGGCTCCAGCAGCTTGTAGTACCTGCAGTGCATGTACGGAAGGACTTGCAGAACTCTTGGAAGATACCATTTATTATTCAGCTGGAAACACAGCTAATGCCAGTGGGATTTGATCTCCCTCATAAATGTGAACAATTTTTACTTAGAGCAGTCAAGTGACCACTAGAGCTCTTTCAGCCTGTGGGACTACAGAGTACAGTTTTAAGCAGTTTTATTAACTTTAGTTTAAATCACTTCCAGTACTGATCCCCCTAAAGATCAAAGCTGTTCCATCATTTATACCTGGCAGGCAGTAAAATCCTTACGTAAATCTGTATGTCCCCTTGTTAAGTTTAACATTAATCACTTAACACCACTTAGCAGCCAACCAGGGGAAGAGTGTGCTGGCCAGGCCCAGCTGGTCCCATCTGCATCTTTGTAGCAAGGCTCCGAGGCTACATAAGAGGATTCAAAGGCTTTGTCCAGTATCTGGTCCTCCAAAAGACACAGATGGGACACAGCCCTTAGATAGTGCATCTTTGCTCCCCATTTCATCTCTGCCCCCACGGTAACTATGTCTGAATTCCTTAAGTTACTAGAAAATCTCAGAGAGCCACAGAAAACATTTTGTGCCTAATGAGGCCTTCTTGGACCACAGTGTCATCAGACACTACCATGTCCTGCTAATGAGCTTCACTCTGTGCAGTGTGGAGCTGCACTGAACTGAACTCTCCCCATAGGACAACACGCCGTGAACTGGCAGATTAAACTTTCCACTGGACCAGGGACAGTTGCAAGGCACTGGGATGGCATCCAACTTCAGCTAAGCAGAGTAGGGATTGAGAACATGCATTTATAACCAGCAACCATCAATGAGGCGTAGGGAGCCATGTGTACAGCATACACTTGGGGAAGAAGACTGGGGACTAGAGAAGAGCTGATTCCATGCCATGTAGGGCAGGCAGGACACAAAAGGACCATATCCATTCACTAGAAAACAATACGGGAAATACAGAGGCAGGACCACCATGCCTTTAAAAAAAAAACACACACACAAAAAAAACCCAACAAAAAACAAACCCCACACAAACAAAAAAACCCCAAGCTGCAATAGAAAGGGCAAAAAATAGATATGTCCAACTAATATTTTAAAGCAAAGCTTTCCCTTCTTGAGTACAGAAAATATATCCTGTACAGCCAAGGACATTTGGAAGAAGATCCAGAAGCCCTAGCCTGGTCCATAGTAGCTAGAGGGCAAATGACCCAACCCTAAAAGATGAAAAGTCTGGAATGCAAACTGCATCTATCTGACACAACATTCTCCATTTTCCTTTGACTGGTACAAGATCAGAGTCTCTGCAATGCAATGTGCCCAACCATTTCTTTAGGACACAATTTTTTTCCTGAAGTTTCCTCTATCTTCCTCTATCCCACTCCCCCCCTCCCTCCAGGCAGAGATATGTTTCTCTCAGCTGCTTCTGTGCCTGTGACTTTACTGCATGGGGGAAGTCAGTCCGGAAGGTCACCTCTTTCATCAAGTATTCTATTTGCATCCAAAATTGTATGTACATGAAAAATGTGGTCGTGTGTTGCACCTAGCTGCAGACGCAGATGAAATTCTGTGGAAAGCCTGATGCACACTAACCTTTGCAGATGGTGCAGCTATTGCTGAAAAATGGATTGCTTAATAAAGCATATCATCCGACATATTTGCTGCTTGGCTAGCCAAATAGAAGTTGTTTTTTGCACAAATTTCCTTGTCAAATTTGTCAATGTTCATGTCATTTTTGCTTTAGGTCACAGAGCAAGGTGCAAATTCTTGGCATCTTTACTAGTTGCAAGCCAATTTCGGCTATTTCTAACAATGAAGTGAATTTCTCTGAGGATAAGACACTCACTTTACGGGGAGGAAAGGAAAACAGCAGGAAGCGGCTAAATTTCGGGGGGGATTTTTTTTGTTTGGCTTTCTCTTTTTCTCTGTCTTTCTGAGGGATAGTGTTTACATTCATTTACAGACCTTGTTAATTTATAGCAGATAGAAAAAGGCCTCCTAGTCTGTCAAATAATTTGTTTTGTTCGACTATTTGGTGCAAGATGCACCACAGGTTTTTTGCATTGGTGCACAGAAAATGTGTCTCTTTGTGCAGGAAAACTTTCAAGAGAGAAAAGATCCATTCCTTTGACATTCACAGATGTGGAGGGCAGGGGACTTTCCCCTTCCAACTGCCTGCTAGAAGAGTAAGGGTTTAAGCCTCACAACTTCTTACTCTAAAAGCTACATAATGTACCTGTTTTGTTTGGTTTTCTACCTGCTTTACATTCTTTGGCTCTGCCTACATACACATTGTGTTCCCTGCTCAGAAGCACTGTCTTCAAGCCTGTTCCCTTCCTCATGGGTTTCAGACCTTTTTGCTACATGGCTTCTTCCCACACATACTCATGGTGAGCAGCCCTACTCAGAAGCAAAAGTGCAGATACCTATTACCATGTTTGCTGTGGTAACAACCTCAGCTTGGGAGAAGCTTTTAAACATGCAGCATGCTCGTACTGCTCTGCCATCAGGAAACTGCACCAATCCCAAGCACCTGGGTGCAGCCCATCAGGAGGGCAACAAGGAACATAAGCTGCTTATGTAAGCAAATAGGGTGCATGAATGGAAGGACTAGAGCCCATTCAAGCCCTTTTTGCACCTCATGACTAAGTCAGCTCATAGGATCAAGGGCACTTCTGGGCCTCAGTGGCCCCTCAGAAGACCAGCCCCATCTCCTTCAGTGGTGCTGCATGCACTTTGGGGTAGAGAGCTACATATCCAGCCAACCACTCTGATATATCACAGTTTATCCAGCCCTCTACAAGGAGGCCTGCAATTTATGTGTCAGGCATAGTATTTATTTTGCATTTCCCTTTTTGTTCAGTACCACAGGGGATACAGTGTTTTCCACTTACTGGTAACAGACGCATTCCTCTCTGGGCTGTGCTATATTCCTGCAGCAATTATGTCTCTCTTTGGTGGATTAATTTCTCCCTGAATTCCCACCCCATACAAAGTCCTTTATCAAGTATAACCTTTTCCAAAGATGCACTGTTTGCCAAGTGCATCCTCCAGCAATCCATTTCTATAAAAGGAGGAGTTTGCTGCAGGACACAGGCATTTGATATAATCCCATTTGCCTTCCAAATAGGCTGCTCCTTCAGAAAGTACATTCTTCTTCAAGGAGTATTTTGTTTACAAGGTTTATTTTGTTAGCAGGTGTATTCCCACTAGTAAGTTTTCCACTGCACCATTTTTTTTTAAAGGTCTTGTTTGGTAGCCAGATAGCCGAGACTGCCTGCTATAAAGCCAGCACAAGTGATTAATAGCAAAGTCTCTGCCATTTTATTATTAATAGCAGTGTGTTGACTCAATTAAATCCAGCCTGCTTTTTTTGGCAGGCCTTTGCAATTATACATATCATTATGGGCTACAGCCCAAATGCATCCTGGGAGTAGACCAGAACTCCACATTAACTTTTTCTGGCTCTCTCTTTGCAGGTTGGCCTCTGTAACATGTGGGCTATAACCAATCCAGGCTGCTTCAGAGAAGGCAGAATAGAGAAAGAAAGGCAAATGGCAGAGGTGGGGATCACACCTAGACAGGGCATGCTCCCCACAGCCATAACCAGCCTGACATGCACATCCTGGATCCACCCCTCCACACTGAACCCCATAAACACAGTATAATGTGTCTGGACAGTACCCGTTACCAGCAGGGGTGATTTTCCAGCATGCTGAGGGGAGTGTTCAGCAGTTCCTTCCAAAACAGACTTGTAAGCATTTTGGACTGGGCTTCAAGAGGCACTGAACTGAGGTTTGAGCCCTTATTTTGAGACAGGTTGCAAGTTGCATTTCATGGTGATGACAGGCTCACCTCCTAGTAAAGCTGGAATATCCCAACCCAAATTCTGAGCTCCCCAATTCAAGAGGGACAGGGATTTACTTGAGAGAGCCCAATGGAGGGCTATGAGGATGATTAAGGAACTGGAACTCCTGTCTTATGAGGAAAGGCTGAGAGAACTGGGGCTGTTTGGTCTAGAGAAGAGAAGCCTGAGAGGGGATCTTATTAATGTATATAAATATCTGAAGGGTGGGTGCCAGGGAGGAGGGGCCAATCTCTTTGCAGTCCTGCCCTGTGATAGGATGAGGGGCAATGGATGCAAACTAGCACACAGGAAGTTCCACCTCAACATGAGCAAAAACGTCTTTACTGTGAGGGTGACGGAGCACTGGAACAGGCTGTCCAGAGAGGTTGGAGTCTCCTTCTCTGGAGGCTTTCAAGACCTGTCCAGATGTGTTTCTGTGTGACCTGCCCTAGGTGTTCTTGCTGCAGTAGGGGGGTTGGACTCAATGATCTCCAAAGGTCCCTTCCAACCCCTAACATTCTGTGAAAGCATGCTGTAGGCACATGCTAGTGCTGAACAAACTGTTCCTACCATTGGAAACATCTCAATTAGTCTACTGGAACAAAAGCTAGCCATGGGGCTGAAGCATAAGACTAGAACAGACCCTGATCACAGAATCATTGAATCACAGAATTATTTGGGTTGGAAAAGATCTTAAAGATCATCTAGTTCCAAATGCTCTTCCATGGGCAAGGACACCTCCCACTAGACCAGGTTGCTCAAAGCCACATCCAACCTAGCCTTGGACACTTCCAGGGAAGATGGCATCCAGAACTTCACTGGGAAACCTGTTTCAATGTCTTACCACTCTTATAGTTAACAACTTCTTCCTAATGTCTAATTGAAATCTCCCCTCTTTTAGTTTAAAACCATTCCCCCTTGTCCTATCATTCCATGCCCTTGTAAAAAGTCCCTCACTAGCTTTTCTGTAGACCCCATTCAGGTACTGGAAGGCCACTGTAAGGTCTTCCTGGAGCCTTCTCTTCTCCAAGCTGAACATCTCCAATTCCCTTAGCCTGTCTTCATAGGAGAGGTGCTCCAGCCCTATGAATGTGGCCCTCCACCCTCTATATGTCATTGCAGGTGACTCTTCTTTTCATACAAAATCCTGGAGCATTTTCTGTAGTTTCCAACCTCAAAGAGATCTTCAAAGGAGGCTTGGGTGCCTAAATGGTCAATGGGGAGATGCAGAGATGAGGGTAGGATGCCTTATCTCGGGTTTTGAAGGAAGCCAGGTTCCGGGGACTCTGGGCAGCTGGTGGACTGAAGCACTTCTGGTTTTCTCATAGTCTTTTGTGACAGCTCATCCATACAATGATGTTCTGTTAATAATGGCAGAAAGCTCCTTTTGGACACAAATCTTATTAGACAGTATCCAGCACAGTGAGAGTCTGATTTGAGTTTTAGTCTTTGCCATCACCCAGGTAACAAATCACAGCCATGAGGTGCTGGAGGAACAATCATTCCTGGCCCTTTGCAAAAGCAGCATATGTTGCCCAGCAGTTCTGACCCATCACTGTCCTTTGCAGACTGGGTGGGCTTCATCGTCCTGCTACTGTCTAACCAGAACTGGCAACTGCAGTTATATCCTCTGGTATGTGTATGATCTGATACCTCTCACTGTGACTGCTGGATTTTTCTTCCCAAGCCCACTGCTCTCTATAGTTGCAGATCTGGATTCATCTCCCCAGTAGAGCCTAGAAATATCCCACCCTCTTGGAAGTACCAAGGGCATCACCTGTCTTTCTGCAGCACTAGAGGAGATCCCACCAGCCACAGCTGAAGCCTCACACAAAGCAGTAGATCCTGTTTCACATCACCTCAACACAGAGAGCTTTGCAGCTGAAGGCTTTTTCCAGCTTGTGCTGCTTCATCTTCCAGAAGCCCATTAAGACAGGAGGGCACACTGTGCTTTCCATCCCAGCTTGGCCTGTCTCCATCCGTGTCATCCATCTGGTTTATTTGCTGGCATCAGACAATCCACAGCTGTGGGGGTCTTGCTAAATCAGGGTGGAAGAGTGCCTTTGTGGAAACAATTCTGCTGCTGGACAAGGAGTGCAAAAGGGCTCTGCTGCCTATGGTCCCCGGCACAGATCTCATCAATTGCAGAGGACTTTGTTTTTGTACCCAGCTCCAGGCACTGAAGAAGCTGATAGCTGCAGAGTGGGACTGCAGCATTGAATATGGGTCAGAGACCTCATGTGTACCACAGAGAAGCTGCTTCTGGCTGTCCCAGACAAGGAACAGTCCAGTTAGCACCAGCAGCTGAGCTTTCCCCTGTGAAGGAGGGGATGTTTTGGTATTTCTATAGACCCACATGGTGGGTGGATTCCCATCACTTCCCTTGCTCCTTCCATCCCAACAGGTGTATTTCCCAACCCAAGGCCAAGCTTTGGCATGGAAAGTCCACAGACTCTCACACTCCATTTCTGAGGACCAAAGCAGAGCTTTTGAAGCTCCCTGAGGAATCTCAGCAACACAAACACACACCACCTCTGACAACACTGAGTTCAAGTACCTGCAATGTGTCTGAGAAAGAACCAGGGAGTCCTGGTAGATAGGGTGGGAAGCACACATAGCAGTAGGGAAGAGAGGACCAGGAGGATTGATGGAGATCTTTGGAGGTTTTGTACAACCTGTGTTTCTTCTCAGACAAAAGAGGCTGCAGATCCATGGCTGTGGCTTACAGGTATGCCTCTCCTAGGAGCATGTCTGCTTTGCCCTTGCCTATAGCTCTAAGACAGACAGACACAACAGTTCAGCACCCAAAGTTTTATTATCTAGAGCACCATCACATCTGCTCTAGATGTGGGGCTACTGACTTCCAATGTGATGTCAGCAGTTCCCTCACTTCAAGGCTTTTTTAAGGGCAATGTTAGACACTCAGAGAAGTCAAAGTTCTTGAGCCCACTGGTAACAAATGAGAATGCTTATTACCTCAGTAGGTAAGTCTGCCTTCCTCTGAGAGTTCCCTAATCCCAGGATGAGCAACCATGAGAGAGATCATCAGAGATTTCTAAGGGCTGTCCCTGTCACCCCAGGACCAGTTAGTGGGAACTGAGCTGTTACTGCTTCTCTGTTATCAGTTACGGCAGGAGCCTCCCTGCCTTGTGGCTGAGGCTGCGTTGTACCAATGACTCACAGAACATAACTAAACCATGTAAAATGTCATCCTGTGTTTGCCATTAATAAGGTTTCCATTAATAATACAAATTTCCAAGAATACCCTGAGCCTGAAATGCAGCACTGTGCTGCCTAGCAGAGCCAATCAGGATGCTCCAAGTCAAGCCATGATGAAGTAATTTTGCTTTCCAGGAAAGAGCACTCTTTGTTGCTGCAGGTGGAAAGCCCCGACTGCAGCACATATGACCCACCTCAGATGGGATAAGACTTCCTGTGACTTAGAGGATTCCAGGAAAGCTTTCACACTGGGGTGCAGAGGTTTTATTTTTAAATATCACAAGACCTGATTCTGCTTAGTTGCTTGTGGGCAATTACCCACTGATGTACAAGGGGTTGATCAGCTGTAAAAGCAGGAAGACAAGAACTAGAGCTGTACTTAGGAGAGCCACAGTCAAGATCAAACAAATTCAGGACCACAGGTACTCCTGTGATGCCAGCTGACAGGGATCTTCCACCACATATGAAGCTTTTCGATACTTGGTTTATACAGGTGAAGTTTTCCTTCGTCCTCAGCACAAGCACACAGGAAACCATAGGCAGATTTAGGCTTGCACCAAACGCACATCACCCTTTCTGAAGGCAAATCCAAAAAGCACGGGGATGTGGCTGCCCTTCACACACATAAAGACAAGAACTGCCTTGCCACCAACCAAGGCGCTGCACCCTTTGCTCCCTGCACACACGGTTACCTTATCTGGAGGGAAATATTCTCCACTCTGGTATGCAGACAAAGCCATTTAGTATCCCTGAGGGCATCCACTCTCACAATGCACAGAGCAAGGCACCTTCCCTATTTCAGCATTGCCTGTACAGATCCTGCTCTGTGCTTACAGTCATACCCAACCTCTTGCTGTCTGCACACATCTATGTCCACAACACCCATACCCCTCAGGAAGCAGGTGTGCAGACAGAGGGGCTCACACACACCACCCCCAGGAGGAGCTCCAGGTACTGAGAGGTAATGGTCCCAGCTCAGAGAGTCTGGTAAATGAAATAATTAATTTTCTGACGAGCATGAATAACACGCAGAGGCAGCCACCCAGATATGGTGCAACATTTCCAGCCAATATCCATGCGATCTGGATATTTGGATTCACCCATCCTCAGCTTCTGCTCTCAGCAGTGCTTATGGCAGCAAAGCTGAGCTTGCTGCACTGGCTGGGAAGGCCTCCCAGACTGGGGTGGCTGGCCTGGATGGTGGAAGACAGCTGAACTGTGGTGGTGCATAGCCCTCTCCTCCTTGCCACCAAAGACAGAGAGACCTTGCCAGCTCCCATCCTTCACTTACCACTCCCACATAAAATTAATTGCCACCCAACACCCACTCCCCACTCCGATCTCTAGGGCAGAACTGCACAAGCAGCATCTGTCTGTTCAAATCTGACAGACCTCCCTGGTGGAAAATGTAAGGCCAGTCCCTGATGCAAGGTCACTAATTCTCTGGGTTACAGATTAAACTTCTACAAGCCCCTGATCTCCCCCATAGATATAGACTATAGCTATATAGCTATAGACTCTCATCCTAGAGGACAGAGGGAGAGGGGAGTTTAGAGAAGGACACAAGACGCTAGGCAAAACAGTATTATTGGACAGTGGTTCAAATTGCACCTAAAACCAGAGTATCCCCAGTTACAGAAACAGGATCTTCCTAAAGACTAAGGTAGACAGCTATTTGCTTCTGTGTAAAGCTTCATCTGGTGTTGCTTTAGCATAATTTACCAGTATAGACAGAAAGACAAAGAATGAGCTTACCATTCTGGAGATCTGAGTCCCATTCCCAGCTCTATCTTCAGCTTTGCATGTGATCAGGGACAAAACACCTCTGTTGCACAGCTGTAAGATTAACAGATAAATACTTGACTGTTTTGGCTGTAAGCTCCTTAGATTACAAGCTCATCAAGAACTTGGGTCAAGACCTAGCCCAAGACAGCACTAGTTGACTTATATTAAAAAGAACCCTCACTGCTGTAGCAAATGCACAAGTACGAGCGGCTACAGACTTGCAGGTCATTTGCACATTGCCCAAAACATGCATGTGTATCTACACTCCTTGCATGGTGCCACACATGTCACATCAGCAGTCTTTGCACACATCCCATTTCTTAACTGTTTTTATCTCGGAATTCACATGAGGAAGAAAGTACCTGGCACAACCCTTTCCAGAAGACCTGAGGCCAGGAATTTAACTGTATATTCTCAGCAGGGAATTTGCAGAGAATTTTTGCAGGAGTTCAAGTCTGAACTGAACTTCAGTATGACAAATTCAGCTTTCTGATGTGTAGTTGGGTTTCATCAACCTGCTGGTTCTGATCCTTCCCAGTGCACTTGGATCTTCCCTTTTGTTCATCCAGTTGTTAGGCTTAGAAATAGGCCTTGGCTTCTACTGGAAACAGGCAACTTCAATGCTGGGTGCGTGTATGAGAAAACTCTTCATTTATTTATTATTTTTTCTCCGAGAGAAGCTAGAAAAGGAACTCAAAGGAAATATCTTACTGTAACACTGAGGCTTACAAGTAAAAGCAGAGTCATGGAACGAAAAGCTAAAAGTCCTTAGTCATGCTGAACTTGTTTTTTCAGCTCCTCAGGTTGTTGCCCATCCACAAAGACTCAGTATGTTGCTATTTGTATTTGCTAATAGGTCCCATAAAAGAAGGATTCTTGTGTAAGTCCTTGCCCCAGTTCAGAGTACACCAAGAAATTCCCACGGATATATATATAATACAGAAACAAACAAAGATATAAAAATATCTGCCTAGTGAAAGATACATCTGCCTTTTCAAAGAGTGACATGCTAGTGTGATGAGAAGTTAGTCAAAACCTTGGGTTTAAATTCCAGCTCCACAGTCTTCACACTGACATGACTCCCCAGCCTTGCATAGATGGGCTGATGCTGCTCTGCCAGAGACCCCAGGAATAAAAAAAACCCAAACAACAAGAACACGGGTGAATTTTTTAAGAATACCAAGAAGTCTCAGGAGTGCAAGTCAGTGAGATGTTTGCTCCTAAGTCCCTCCTCTGCTTTGGAAGACTTCCTGACTTCCAACCCCAGGAGTAAAATAAAAAGCAGAGGATATATAAGGCTGCTAGGCTAATGAAGCTTAATTTTTTCTACCCCTCGTTTATACTTTGGTTTCATTCAAGAGTATTGATTTCACATTCCTGCATCTTTTAGATATGCATATACACAAGCACATAGATTTCATATATAGGCAAATGTACACACACAGACCTAGGCATGGGGGTGTGTTTATGTGTAAAGCAACTGGGTATTTACAAGCTGTTTCTAAGGTTATAATATACATTGCTATTATGAACTGCTTCATTAACCCGTCAATCAGATTGTTTTCTCTCTTTCACCCCTCTCCCGTGTTACTCTGTGTATTGGAAGTGAAGTGTGTGTGTGTGTGTGAAGTGTATTATTTCAGACAGTACAGACACGCAGACACACATGGACGCACGCCCAGAAATTAATATGGTTTCATTGCTGCTTCTCCAGGAGCTTGGCTCTGCCCTACCCTCTGGACTTCACTAGCCATGGAGATGCCTCACACCATCATTTATCACCCAGTCCCTGGCCAGTGGCACCAGGGTCCTGGCATTGCTTCCCCAGGCAGCCCAGCTCCTGTGCTGGTGGAGGGGCCATCTCTGCTGTGTGTTTGCAGTTTGGAAACACTGCTGATGGGCTAGTCCCCAATAAACCCCCCAAAAGTGCTGATGTGCTGAAAGCAGCTGACACTGATGGATCTGCTCTCATCTTGCCTTTCAGTCCCTCTGCAAGAGAGGAGAGAGAGAGGAAGAGAAACAAAGGCAGAGATTAACTCTTTTGTCACAGAGCTCTGCAGTTTTACAAGGCAAGATAAAGCTGCTGTCCAGGTTGGGTGCAGATGGGACCAGCTCAGCACAGTCTGTCTGATTCTCTATGGAGTCCAATCCGGGGGGAAAAAAAGCCTGAACTGCACAATGATTTACTGACAGGGCCAGTGCTGCCTCACTGAGCCTTGTAACTTTCCTTGCAGTTGCAACCACAAGCAGAGTGACTGGTAAGGATGCCTGGACATAGTCCTAGGCAACTGGCATCGGGTCACCCTGCTTGAGCAGGGTCAGACAAGAATATCTTCTGACATGTCTTTCTATCTCAATTATTCTGTTTCTTCCTGACCTGAACACTGGCCACTAAACCTACACCACCACTGGTACCCACACTGCTTTAAGAAGAACACACCATCAGTAACCCAGACAGACTCACCTGGTCGGATTAACACACACAAGTGCAGATCCCTGAGGCATGGCACGCCCTGCTCAGGCACAAGGCAGGCTCCTGTGGATGCAGGCTCAACAAACACGGACATCCAGGTGGATTCACACATTCCTGTGTATGAAATCATGCAGCCGCTTTTGCTTTTTCTGTGATGCAAGGCATCAGGCTCCCCAGATCAGGTCCCAAGCTGTCATTTGTGATACCCCTTACTACAACCAGTCAGAATGTTTTAATATTATTTCATTTCATTAACCTAGGTTTTAGCAAAATTGAGCTCTTTGGGGAACTGGATCCATTTGGATCAAGTTTTTCTTGAGAACACTTTGGTGCCAAGGGGCTAACATATGAACCCCCATTCTGCATTTTTATATCATTCAGCTGCATAAGAATCATTTGGAAGAGTTCCCTCTCCTCTCACTATGCTAGAAAGAAACTTCAGCAGCTGCCAAGGAGCAGGACTGCCACCTTCCAGACCTCCTCTCAGCAAAGGACTAGCAATGTATCCACATGGATGTGCCTTTTCCCCACACACTTGCATACAGAGTTCAATGCAAACACAGTGAGAGCTTCACCCTGTCCCTTTCAGTACCTTTGCACAGCTGCATTCAACACTGACAATATCACAGGGACAGTAGGACCCCAAATTCTCACCAAATGCCCTCAGAAAGGCAGACTGTACTACATTAAGCTTAAGTACACAAGCAGAAGTCTGTATTAATACTGCAACAAAAGGGTAACAACAATAATACTAGTGCTAATTCTTATTGATAAAAATATTAAGCAACACTCTTATTCTTATGGAAAATCTCATTTAGTTGTAACTTTTCTTTGATTTGGAGAGAGGAGGAAGAATACTTTTTCTAGGTCATTCTTAAAAAAAAAAACAAAAACCTAAATCTACATTGAAAAATTGATCCTTTTCCAGTTTCAACAGAAACTTCCAAATTTCATCTTAAAAAAAAAAAAAAAGAAGACAGATTTTAATTAGGAAAAAGAGACACACCCTATGTCACAAGAAAGCCATTTTCCCATTGGGAAACACTGCCGAGCTCTAACACTGCACAGCTCTAATTCCTACCTGGATTTTTCAAGCCCTGTTTGACCTGCATTTGTGTTGCACAGTTCACAAGTATTCCCAGCAGCTTCAGGCAAACCAGTCACTGGGTAAAGTACAAATTAGCATGAATAAAGGGGGCAGGAGCTGGCCCCAGCTGAACTTCAGGGTTGTTCTGGGGTTTCTGTCAGGACTGGGGCTTTCTAATGCTGAGCCTTATGCCACTTTACAAACAGAGAAAGAACCTGTCAGATCTGCAATCCATCCATCATAAAGCACATCAGTAAAGACAAGTACATTACACTTGGACATGGACACACTCCAAAACACAGACACGTCACCACAGCAAAAACTCCTGCTCTCACATACACTCCGCTGAACATGCAATCCTTCCCGAAACACAAACAAGACTTTCAAGCCAACAAACAGAAACTGGGGGGATGGGAAGAAAATTCTTAGGATTTTAATTTTTTTTTTCTAATTCCTAGAGAAAAAAAGTCTCTTAACATATTTTTAAAAATGCACACAATATTTCATGAGGAAATCTTTACAAGATTTTTGCCATATCTTTTCATTTTTTGTGTATCATCCCATATTTCCTTTTCATGAAAATTCTGAAAGCTAAATCAGACTCCCAGAATCTAAAAGGGGTTTGCAGAATACTGCTCATGTCTATAGAACTATTTAAAATTAAATCTGAAGTAGAGGTTCTGTTCTGAAGCCTGAAAACAATTTTGAAATTTCAAAGTTTCCCACCGCACAGAAATAATATCACCATGTCAAATGCAGACAGTCTAGGAAACAAACCCACCAAGGAATTATTGATCATCTCTTCACATGTCCTTAATAAAATCTTGCTCTAAAATCCATCTACAATACGCCATCTGACACACACTGAGATGAAATATGGTGTGTGCTCTCAGCATCTAACACTCTGATGAACCATTTGTGAAATCTCTGCAGAATTTCACATTCCCAGTAGCATACTTTTCTAGGGGAGTGATTTTCAACTTTAATTTAATCTGTGGGCTCTTAAAAAAAAAAAAAATCAGTCTCTAAAGGACTTAAAAAAACAATCTGCAGGTTGTTGTACAGCTGGTTTGAATTTGCCTTTCTTGGCAACTTTTTCAAACTTACTGAGGAACAGCCCAAGGTATCCAGGGGGACCCCATGGACCCCAAAACCAGTATTTGCTGCTGTAAGGACAGGCTACATGGTCTGCCTGAATTACAGTCATGAAGGTTTCCAGGGCCAGTGTTAGCCAGAGCCAGTAACCTCTGAACAAAACCTGCCTCCCTCTCCATCTCGGAGTGCTGACAGCACTGAGAGGTGCTTAAGCAGGACACTTGAGCAAGCGCCTGCTTTCAAGCACCTGAAGAGTGCTGGTGGAGGGATGAATTCCTCATGTGCTGCAGGTTAGGCAAGTGCATAAGCTGTGGAGAAGTGGAGACCTAAGCAGTCACCACCAAGCTGCTCCTGCCAGCAAGCCCTGCAGCCAGGGAGAGTGCCTAGATGGGAGAGGACCTGCTCTCTAGCCCATGCACCCATCTCGCTGCCCTCTACTCCCAGTGAGACCACAAGGGTCCATTTATTCTAAGATATGAAACTTGTGTTTTTTCTTTATTGTGCTTTAATGAAACCCTGTTTATTCTAGGCTTTTAATTCTTTCCATCTATTATGTTTAGACAACTCATTAACAATCATTTGTTATCATTAGACTTCAATTTTAAGCTCCTTTTCCCAGAGGAGGCAATGCAGTGCTTTTAAACATATTTGCATCATAAACAATTTCAGAGCCCCGTGTGCTGTCTATTACCCCAGCCTTTCCTCCCTTTCTTACTAGCCCTTCTGCTAACTGGAAGGTGCTGAAAGAGCCTTGCTGGGATTTTGGCTGGGTACAGAGTGATGCACATTTGCCCTGGACCTGCAGCCGTGGAGGGTTCTGCATCAGGACAGCAGCCTGGTGCATTAATAGCAAACTCCTGAAATCCCAGCTCATATAATGGTGAGCTGCTCTTTCCACTGGGATTAATGACTACATGCTGCAGCTGAATTCATTAGGACCTGTTAAAGATAGCTTGCTAGCTTGGGATAATGCGTGGGCCTTATTCTGCTCATTTATGGCTGTTCAGCTCCACTGGATTTAGTGAAGTCATTCCTGATTTGCAGCAGGGTCCCTCGTGTGCATGCTAGATAAGCACTACGTCACACTTTGCATTCATTGACAGCTCCCAGCGGGCAAAAATCTGATCCCTGTTATGTCATGTAAATCCAGATCAACACTCACTGAGGCTGCAAGGCATCCCTTGGATATGAAGTGGCATCAGCATGCATGGAGTCTTGCCTGTATCATGAGACTTGCTCTGGTAGAAGGCAGGTCCCTTACGTTGTACAGAAATCAGCAAAAGAGTTGCCTTTCTCCTCTCATTTTTTTTTCCCCAAGATTTCCTTGGTGTTGTATTCATCCTATACTGCTCATCACCAACAATGACTAGTGAAATGCAGAAATAAAAAGAAACCACTGACCTGGAATATTTTTATGCATGTTTTGATCTTTAAAATCTCATTCTAAATTATGCTCAAAAAATATTGGATGTGCCAGCCATGTCACTCTTTCCCACATCCTGGTGAGCAACCCAACGACACATCTGTTTAGGAGAAGTTTATCTCTTATTACTGACATAGCTAGATCATCTCTGTCAGTGCCAAGGCTTGTGCTGGTGCCAACGCATTATCGCCATTGTCTTGATACCCTGGGATTTGGCTTTAAAGCTCATCTGGTGGTGCTATCCTGTGTCCAGTAACAAGACTGGAATGTACATTTTGAAGCTGTTGTGTTTCACTACAGCCCCTGCATTCTTGAATGGCAGTCCAAAAGAAAAATGTTGCCCAAAGGCCTCTGTTTTGCATAGCTCTGTGCTCAACTTCAATGACTCTGAGGCCATTCACAGGCCTTTCACTTGTCCAAAAGCCCCTTCACACCAACTAGTGCAAAGGAGATACTGCGCACAGTCAGATTTTGCTGGCTAGAGTACACACACAGGGGAGCAGCAAGCTGGGCTATCATACCTATTGTAGCTTTCCATCTGCATGTCTGTAAATGAACGTGGGGAAAACTCCATAGATAGTATCGTGGACTTTTCATGGAGTTTTTACATCTCTGATGAATTTTACAGCCCGTGCTAGAGATAACAATGAGCCCAGCTGCAAGGCTCCACCCTTCATGCTAAATAAATTCCTGTAATTTTCTATCCTTCCTGTTGTTATTCTGATCCAATTAAAGTCATTGCAGTTAAGTGAAAAGTCATGATTGGCTAATTGGATTTGAGAAGGCAGAACACCCATCAGGGGCCAGGTTTAATTTAGGTTTCCTTAAAATTTCTAAAGCCAATGGCAGGCTAGAGGAGGCAAGCTCCATCCTTGGTTAGCTCCAGCTCAGAGAAAAGGGATTAGTCAGCTGCTGAGTGAGCTCCCTGCTGCCTCATGTCCATGGAGCTTTCCAATGCCAATGCCCACATCAGAGCCTTTTCCTTTTAGGGAACCTGCCTCCTGCAATGGTCCTTTACAGATCTCCCACGTGTTGCTGCTGAGTCTCTTGTCCACGGTTTTATTCTGCGCCATTCACCATCTCTCCTGCTTTCTGCCATGGTTTTGAGGGGTACTTCTGTGCAAGTCATGTACATGATTGGGCCTGCAGTTTTGGATGTGGGACATGACTCAACCTCCTCTGAAGTCAAGTGGAAGTTTTACCCCTGTGGTTGAAGAGGTTCAGCCCATGGAAAGCTCTAAACACTTCTCCAAACACCAAGTAGCCAACTGCTTCCAAGTGCCCTAAATGCAGACCCCTGGAGATCCAATCATGCAGTGAGGTAAATATGATAAAAGACCAGTTCCATGAGTATTTGAAAGTAACCAGAAGCCTGTGAGAGTGCTAACATAAACTATTTTAAAATTGGTGCACCGTTTCTGCTAAAACCAGAAGGTTCACTGAAAGTCATTAAAGTAATTTATAGTATCACAGATCCCAAGTACCTTCTGAATTTTAAGCTTCTAATAAGTTTTCAGACTGTTTATTCTGATTTAGTGCCTACCTTGGACATAGAAACATTGAAAAGATAAACTGAAAGGACAGCTGACATTGTCATATGTTCACCTGATTCTAGGAGCTGGCAGAGTTCTCATTAAACTTGCAATAAAAATAGAAGAGCTACTAACACTACCATCCAAACCTGAAACAAACCACTTGCATAGTATCAGTAGCAACCAAGACATGTATCCTAACAAACATTAACAAAAGTAATCAACAGTTAAGACAGAACTCGGATTCTCAGTTTCTGGACACTTTCTTAATACTGTGTTGGTTTTTTGTTTGGCTTTTTTTTTTTTAGGGTCATGC
Organism: Chaetura pelagica; assembly: GCF_000747805.2. Lineage (NCBI taxonomy): Eukaryota > Metazoa > Chordata > Aves > Apodiformes > Apodidae > Chaetura > Chaetura pelagica. Next base: position 4,697,239 of record NW_009953758.1, on the reverse strand, counting down.
CTGAGCATTTAGGAAATCTCAGGTGTTTCCAAGTCTTGTGCCCAAAATACAAGACATTAAAGATCACTGGCCATGTTAAGAATCCTGGCTATTAATATTTCTAAATATTTGCAGCATTAAATGCTGGGAAGATCTACTTGTACTGACATACTTCTGCTCCTATTGAAACAGAAGAGGCAAAGAGCATCAGCCAAAGAAACAGATGCCTTCTATCCTACCTGTTGCATTTATTTTTTTTAAAGAAAGCATTAGTTTTAATTTGCTTGACAACTGTGTTGGAGATATTCTCCCTGTCCCTCTATTTCTAACCTGCCTGAGTATTTTTCAGGGCTCATTTCAGCTGACCTTTTTTGGAAGCCTGGCTCTTCCACACAAGGATGTTGCTACCGAAAAATTTTCAGCATCATCACTGCTTTTACACAAATGTCTAACACATGCTTCCTTCCCTACGGTCTTGCAAGTATTGGACCACAAGCCAGAAATTGCAAGAACCCAAGTTCTCAGCTTCTGCTGATCTTGGCATTGACTGCCTTTCAGAATCTGGCCCCTGAGGCTTCACAGTTGGCTCCTGAAAAGAAAAAGGGCCCCTCCTTAAAATCACAGTCCGTACAACTTTGTGTCTTCCATGAAAATTAACATGCTGGACAGCAGATGGGACAAACACATGCTAGAGGCCAGATCCTTATGCTGGTTACACCAGCATCAACTGCAAACTTGAGGGAACAAGGGCAAACAACAGAACTGGAGCAATTTACAGGAGCAGTAGGTCTGCCTGCCTGCTGGCTAACAGTAATAGTTTGGATTTCCATGGAAAGAGAGAAAGAGATAAATAAGTACCTTTATACAAAATTTAAGCCCACTACAAATGCTTCCTAAGAGGCCTCATGCTGTGACACTTCATATCTGATTCAGATGCTTTAAAAAAAAAAACAAAAAACAACCAAAAAAATCCCACAAAAAAACCCCCAAAAATGCAAAAACAACAACAAATAAAAAAAAAACCCACACAAAAAACCCAAACCCACACCACTTTGCCAATAATAGGCTCCATAACAGCCTTTGGAGAGCAGCAGTGCCTCCAGGGATAAAGAGATCACTGATTTTTCCCTGCTGCTCTGAGTGCCTGATTTACACCTCCTAAAATACCTGCTTATCATCAAAAGAATTATAGGTGCAATCTCATAGGAGTTTCTGTCAGCATCCTGCAAAAGAGCAAAGCCCACAGTGTTCAGATAGTGCACAAAAGAAGGGTGCATGATAATTTACAAATGAAGTGTGTCCTCCCTGGAAAGCCTTGACCGCTTTGAATGGAAGACCTAGATCCTGGATCAAATTTCTCCCCCTGCCTAACTGTCCCCTTGGTTCTTGGCCTCATTAATTTGAGGACACTCACCCCCTCTTAGCATTTCTCTTTCATAGCTTTTGTCTGACCACACTCAACTCCAGAAGGACCATACAACTTTGTGGTTCTAGCAGAGTCCTCCTTTCCTCCTCAAGTTTTCACACTTCCTTCTCTTTGAGATATGTCTTCAGTTCCTTCCATTCAAGTTACACATGAACATTGCCCATTTATTCCTTTGTGCTTTTCAAAGGGAATTGGCACTTAACTTCCTAAGGATGTTGTGGAAATTCCAGCTGGACAGAGAGGCAGCAGGGATTATCTGCCTAGGTAGTCAGACCTGAGAGACACACTTGGATTGCTGACAGTGAATTCAGAATAAACACCTCTGCTTTTGGATCCTTCAGCAAGTGTAATGCAAAGACTTCCATTCTCCCAGGTCAAACGTGTCTCCTTCATGGACAGGCTCTCTGGACACATCTGGCATGTTATGAAATTAATTTCCACTGAGCTTGATCCAATGTTCATCAAAGTCAATAGTGACATATCCTGGGTCATGCCAGAGGTCCAGTAATGCTCCATACCTTCCCATATGCAATCATTTAATTACCTCCCACTAATTACCTCTGCAGGGAGCTTTAAGATGTTCAGTCTGCAACACCTCTTCCTGGATGCTTCCTGGATCAAGCCTTTGTCCAGGAGAAGGGGACTAGCCTGATCCATCTTACAAGGGAGGGCTCTGCCGACCCTTCATTGACCCACAAGAGACTCAAATTCAAGCAAGGGGAAAACATAGTTATCATTATTTCTTTTGATCAGGAGCTGCTTCCTGAAGGACTCTTTGGAGCAGGGCACTCTGGTCACATCTGTGCATACACGTCTGTATGTACGTCCAAAGACAACCAGCCTCACAGGTTAAAGAGGACTGATACTCTAAAAAACAATAAAGCTCTCAGCTCAACCTTAAGGAAGAGGCAAAAGCAAATGATCAGAGAGAGCAAGAAAGCAAGAGAGACAGAGATAAAGAGAAAAAACCAAGGGGAAGATGATTTTCTATCAACAAAACAGCAGGGACGAATTCTAGTTCATCTCATCGAAACGTCTCCTTCGTGTGCAAACACCGCCTGGAGCCAGCACTAATCTCCCAGATTAAAGCCTTTTAATAGCAATTAGTCCTCTCTGCACTAACCCACTGGACACTCCACTGCATATTTGGGAAAGGGGGGAGGCTGGAGGTAACGTCACCAACAGTTTAACTCATAAGTGCCCTGATGTGTCCAAGTGCTTGTCTTCCACACATGTTTGCACAGAGGTCAGGATGGAGTGGTGGTGAAACCTGTTTGGATTCCAGCAGAGAATGGGATCAAAACAGCTAGACCTGGGTCATGCACATGTAAATACTCGGGTGAGCTGGATCAAGCCCAGATCCATGAGGTGGAATTTCAGAATGGCATCATGGCAAGCCAGAAACATTATCCAGCTACAGTCAGAAGCACTGACCTACCACAAGCTCCAAGGGCTACCCCAGCTGGCAACAAGAGACAGTCACAGGCAACAAGATGTCCTTAGAGCTACCTTCATGCTACCATGCTGCTGAAGCAGCCTTGCTACTGCTTCTCCTTAAGACACCTTCCACCATCTCTGGAGAAAAGAAGGAGGAAAGATCTTTTTTCACTGTTTTTGGTTGGTTCATCTCCAATCCCATCCAAGGCCTTGTGTGACCTCTCTGTGAGTGTTTACAAGAAACACGAGCTGCTGCCCCATCTGGATCTGGCAGAGGAAGCAGCTCCCACCTCCTGCACAGGGTGGGAGGGAGCCAGATCACTACACCAAGAAACCCAGGACCAACAGAAAGGACCTCAGATTGCATACCAGCCCTCATTAATAAAATGAGCAGCTTGGCTGAAATGGCTGAGAGGGGGGAGAGGAAAGTAGAGGACACTGGTGCGAAACAGCAGTCTCTGCAGAGACTCTCAACTTCCCAAATGACAAGCCAAGCAGAATTTCTTGGAAGGAGCCACATCAGCTGCCCTTCGAGCTATTAGACCACACAAACAGGACAGAGAAAAACCTTCCATGAGGTGACTGTAGGGAGGGGAGGGAAAACTACCTTAAACCATTATTATCCTCTCCCCCATGAGCAGTGGGAGCTGCCAGAAGCCCTGCACAACCCTGTGGTGCCCCCCACCCTCTAACACACACACACACAACATCCATAGGGGTAGTGCAATTACTATTCAGGCTGGGGGCTGAAGATAGTCTCCTGGCCCTTCTTCTAATGTAAGGTTATTGTAATTGATATGAAGGTAATTGATAATGTGTTACGGTGAATAATGTCTTCAATTTTCTGCTAAATCCCATTTTTGTAGCCATCTGGGCTCCTCCAACTGCCCCCCTGGGACGCAGAGTAATAGATAGTAATTATTCTCAAGTCATTTACTTTTTCAAAGTGTTTAGTGCTTATCTGTTTTACAATTAAAATGGAAACGACCCTGATTCACTTCCTTTCTTTTTTATTTAAATAGCATTCACACACACACACACACACTCTCCTACACTCAGTGGAGCCTGGAGGGTGTGTGCCTGTATGTGTGAGTGCACGTGTGCCTGCATATTATTGTCACACAGAAACATACAGGACAGTTATGTAGTTCATCATGCACCTGCACTCCGAGGCACTGTGAGAGTACAATCACAAGACACTAAGAAATACAAATTGCGTTCCTTCCCCTCTGCTTGTCCCCATGGTGATGCTCAGAGCAAATGCCACATATACCCCACAGAAACACCACTGGAGGGGAAGCATCCAGTGCACAACAGCACTGCAGTACCTCACAACACACCCCAGAAACACACCACTAAATACACTTACCTATGTCTGGGGACTGCACAATTCCACAGGATCAGCCACTGATCTAGATATCAACTGCAAGTGCATCAAAGCAATTACATTTCACCCGAATATGGATAATCTGTATAAAGATAAACCTGCAAGTTGTAACAACACAGACTGTTACACCTAGAAGAACACAGTTAGGCATATAAATGCAGAGACCCATATTAATATACAGTAGATGCCAGAATACACATGTAAATAAATTAATGCGAGCTATTAAATGCTCCACCAATGAGAAGCATACTTTGCACTGCAGCTAAACCTATTTCAGTATATTATCCAAAACTCCCTGGTGTTAGCAGAACCCCCTTGGGTTCTTCCTCAGCTTGGGGTATACCAGGTGAGATGTAAATGAGCATATTCATGATGCTCACAGGGAGCCACCACGCTGGATTTAAGGATTACTGTAACATTTGTAGCCTAAGCCTTGGTAACCAACACATAGGACCGTCTGCAGCTGCAACTCCGGCAAAGAGGGCTAATAGGAAAATGGTCCAGAAACTGTCCTGAGGCAAATATTTGGATGAGAAAATCAACCCATTTGGATCTGAGCTCCAAAATGCAGAAATAAACCCAGGGGAAATGCTGCTGTTTCTATGATGGTTTGAGACAGAATCTGAACCAGGGACTGTGACAGATCCAGGCAAGAGCGGCCTGTAGAACTCCAGAATGAGTCTATGCAGCTCATCGCCACAGTCAGTTCTCTGCCATGCTCTCCCATCACCTTTACCATCCTGTGGGCTGCTCTGACTGCAGAAAAATTTACTTCACTGCTATCCTAAAGTTTCTGCCTTTGCCCCAGAGCACTAAAATGACTTGTTCAGACAAGTATAGTCTGGTGTTGAAACAGAAGCTGAAGGAAGGAAAGACTGTGAAGTTCCTGGGACAACCCTCCATAGTATTTCACAGATTCCAGGTTACAAGCATTTATCCATAACTCAAAGATAAAGCCTTTTAAAGATGACTGCTCATGTCCAGTTGAGATTCAGATCAAATGAGTGGCTGGCAGGAAACCAGGAGATCCATCCCACTTTTTTGCTCCCCAGTTAAGAGCATTTGTTGGCGGAGACTAATACTTATCCTGAGTGACCAGGATGAGAGACATTGCCCCCCTGGAATGGGTATCTTAACACCCTATTTCCTCTCCAAAAGCCAGGGTACAGAGCTATTGCCTATTCCAACAGATGGATGAGTCAATCTTGTGAAATTAATTTAATACTGAATATATTTTTTTTGCATGTCTGAACAAGCAGCTTCCACAACCAGCCCCACAGCCCATGTCACCATTGCCCCAGCAGGGATACAGCCAAGGCCTCCATCCCTTCTTCCAGTAAGCCACTGGAGTGCTGCTGTTCTTTGCCCCCAAGCAAAGGCTTTGAGCAGGAAGATTCTGTAGGTCTTTCCTTTGAGTTTGTAACTGTTTGGGGCTGTTCAGTTATTTTGTTTTTTCCACTCTTCCCTCTCTCTGTTTCCTTTTTAATTCTTTTTAATGACTTTCCGCGATGCAATCGGCAGAGGACCGCACAGAGACTGCTTCCCCCTGCTGAGAGGGAAACAAGACTAAGGGAAAAGGGCACCAAGGGAACTGTTCACATCCTCTATTCATCTCTGCCAGCCCCTGTTCCCTGGTGACTAGCCCCATGCAGCCTGGCTGTGTTGAGCTAGCATGGAACGAAGCAGAACCTGTGCCAGGAAAATCTCAGCTGGCACCATGGGGTCTGGCTGTGTCAGGCGTGTCAAAGAAAGCCAGGGTATCCTGACCATGAGTGTGGCCCATATGGCCCTGCCACAAGGGCAGCAGTTTGGGCTGAGGGGGAAAACAGGTTGTGGTTAACATGAACCCAGCAGAAGTCCCCTAAACATGCAAAGTGGCTGGACCCCATGGCTCAGCTATTAGGGAACACACATGAGCGCTGCAGCTCAGGAAACCTGCTGCTTGGAAGCCAAGGAGCTTGGCAGAAGCAAGCTTAAGACTCCCACAGTGCTCACAAACTCCCTAGACCAGGCTTTCCCAGGCAATACCATCCTTTGTTCCAGCAGCTCCCTCAGCTCCAACCTGGGAATGAGCTTGGCAGAAGCCAGATGGCTCTTCCTCCATCTGCTCCCTGGTACTTGGCTGCATATACATCAGGGAGCAGGATGACTAGCTGGGCAGGCAGAAGTGCAAGGTGGGAGCACTTTGCAAGGAAGCAAAGTTTGCTCCAGCTGGTTGCATTTGGTGATGACCAAACCCCTCTCCCACAGGCTCTGCCTCAGCCAGTGGCAGGGAGTGCCTCACCTTGGCAAACAGCCCCCGTGCTGCATTGCACACAGGATGGCTGTGCAAAAGCAGCTGCTGCCATAGTGGGCTTTCCTGATTGCCAGGCTGCTGCTAACGAGCCATGCACATACCAGGGTTGCAGAGAGAGATGGAGAGAGCTCAGAGCTGCCAGTGGCATGGGCTGGAACACAAGAGCTGGTGAAAAAGCCATGGACTTACTGCATTGCCTCTCTGCGGGGGACACCTGTTCCAAAGGATCCCTCCCCTAGGAGGTGCTGGTTTAATCCTTAGTTTTTCCAGCACTAGAGAAGAGCTGTGATCTCTGTTGCACTGTTTAATGGTTGCTTGATAATCAATCATCTTCCAACCAGGAAATTTCAAAGCATTTTTCATCAGATAGCTTGCTAGTTTTGCTTTCTGTTGGGGGAATACATACCATGTACTACATGTTTTTCTTTGATTCTGAAAGTTTTCCACTGGGAAAAAGAAAAAACTTCAAAGTACAAAATTCTTTTGAAGCTCCCACTGCCCTGTCAGGTGCCAGGCAGATGAGAAGGATGGAGAGAAATGCATAAACATAGGATGGAAAAAAGCAATGCAATGACCCATGTACATACCTGTTGAGACAAACACAGCCAGAACATCCTCTGCTGATGTCTATTCTGAAACACCTCCAGCCAAAATCCCAGCAGCAACATGGTTATCTCTACTGGTGCTTCTTTGCTGTGAGAAGAAAGCAAAGGCTTTTACTACACAGTCTCCCTCCATTCTGGGGATACATGTTTCTTTCTGCTTGTTAGCAGGTGGGCACAGAAAATGGTTGTGTACCTGCTTTTTTCTATCATTCATTTATACAATGGGAAACTGAGCAGTTTGCACTCACAGTCATCTCCTCTGCTTTCCCATAAGGGAAATGTTTCCTCAAAGGCCCTGGTTTCCAGCTCCGTGCTCCCTCCCTGGACACTCTCCAACAGATCAACACAGCTGTGGAGCTGCAGCCCTCAGCACTGGATGAGCTGCCACTGCAATATGCCAGGAGCTGCAGGGATCTCATGTGTCTCAGCAGTGACCCTGGCATTGAAATAGAATCATAGAATGGTTTGGGTCAGAAGGCACATTTAAAGGTCATCTAGTCCCAGCCTCCTGCAGTGACCAGGGACATCTTCAACTAGATCCGGTTGCTCAGAGCCCCATCCAGCCTGACCTTGAATATTTCCAGGGATGGGTCACCTGCCACTTCTCTGGGCAACCTGTGCCACTGTTTCACCATCCTCATTATAAAAAATTTCCTCCTTATATCTAGTGTTAACCTACCTTTCTTCAGTTTAAAACCATCACACCTTGTCCTATCACTACAAGCCCTAATAAAATGTTCATACCCATCTTTCTTATAGGCCTCCTCTAAGCACTGAAAGGCTGCTAAAAGGTCTCCCTGGAGCCTTCTTTTTTCCAGGATGAGCAACCCCAGCTCTTCATAGCAGAGGTGTTCATCCATCATAATTTTTGTGGCCCTCCTCTGGACCTGCTTCAACAGGTTCATGTCTGTCTTATTTTATTCCTGACTGGTTTCCATTCTATTATTAAAATCACCAATATAAATATTGATCAGAAGTAGGCCCAGCCCAATCCTCTGCAAAACCCTCTCCCTTTACAGGGAATAGTTACATCATAGACTAAGAACTTGTTGTGTCCAGACAGTAGCAACCAGCATGGGTAAGAACCTGAACTGTGTTGGACCCTGATCCAACCACATCCCAAATGAGTGCAAAGGAGATATCATAAGGAGGGCAACGTCTGGAAATCAGCTCTGAAAAATCAGAAAAGAGGTTCAGCCAAAAATGGCTGACAGTTGGAAACTGGTATTCAGAGCTCAAGCTGGGGTAAAAATCTGAGGAAATCCCAGGACTGCACTTCCAGATGAAAAACTTGTTGACTGCCATCCCCTTTCCGGCCTAATGGACTGGAAGAGAAGAACAGAGAGAATCTGAAACCCTCAGCAGATTGCTTCCAGGTCTGGCTTTTGTCTTGCAATACACAGTACGTGTGGATGCAAAGCAGCAGCAGGGGAGAATCCAAGTGGTAGATAATGTGCCTTCCTTCTGCTCTGCCATCCTATAGCACTTCTTCCTGGTGAAGAAAACCAAGAACAAAAAGATTTTAGGTTGATACAATAAGAAAAAATATAAAGTGGATATTGTAAAAGTTTAAACTTCTTGCAAAGTGTTGGACTAAAAATGTTTCTAACACAAGAATAAGACACTGGCTTTATCAGAAGCTTTCATGGCAATATCATAGTTGAGAAAACACATTTTTAATTTTAAAAAGTACTGGAAGCTTTGGAGGAATCCTCCATAAAAAAAATTCAGAAACAGCCAGATGTACAGCAAGGAAGTACCCACCTCATAGGAGAAGGGAGAAAAAAAAAATAAAATCCAAGTATAGAAGCTTATCTGCAAAGATACTTAAAGCACTGGATTGAAATAGCAGCACCAAAGCAAAGGGTAAAAGAGCATTTACAGCAAATGACACTCTTCCTGGCTTACTGCAACGTATTTACCAGTCAGTCTTCCCCATGATACGTGATGCAATCTCTGGGTCTCCTGCAGGAGTTTCAGGGGTTGCAGATTGACAGACTGTTCTAGGTGCAAAGCCAAAACAATTACATCCAGGTAGATACTACACAAACTCAGAGGGTTGCACAATCCCAGGGGCCTGTCTGGAGGGAACAGAAACAACGGCAGCACAAATGCTCCTTGAACAAAGCAGCAGGGAGATTTGGCAGATACCAGTGCAGTGACATGCTGGACGGTAGCCAGAGGGTCCAGAGCCTGACATCTCTGGTCTGTGCAGTACAACAGTAACCTCTCCCAGCCACAGAAGACAGGCTTGCTGAGGTTTTGAGAAGCCAGATAACAGATTCTCCCCTTACAAAGCAAGACAAGCAAAAAATAACCTATTAGCAGACCCCATAGCTCTTGTAAGAGCCAAAAATCAGCAGGCAGAGAAAACATTTGAAAATATGTACATTGATTCCCTTATGCATTAACATTCACATACAGCAGGGACTCTCTGCCTACCTGTCTTGATGGTACACATCTATTCATAGGGGTTTGAAACTAACTTGAAGCACCTCTCCCACTCAGTTTCACATCCTCTCAAATCATCAAGCCCTCCCTTCTTCCCATTTTTCAGCAGATGTTTTTCTCAAGTCAAAAATCTTTTCAGTGTATTTTTAGAAGCTTTTTAAAAAAGAGTAAGGTAAAAATTGCCATAAAAAGAAAACCCCCCTCCCAAAACCAAACAACAACAAACAAAACAAAGCCAAAGCAAACAAAAAACCCAATAAAAATAAGTAATATTGCAATTGACCTCATCTAGTCTGTGGGTTAATCTGACCTGAGATCCCTCTTCACATCCTGAAGCACCAGGATAAAAACATCCTTAAAGAGTCTCTTCATAATCACCACCTGGGAAGATCACCTTTCTCCCAGAGAACTTGTCTGATACAACGGAAACCAGGAGAATGCAGACCAAAGGAGAACAATGTAGAAATTCTAAAGCACTGTAAGACTGTAATTTTTGCATTCCCCAGTCAGGCCTTCAAAACAACCAGAAAGGCATATGCTTGCTGCTGTAGACCATGCCAGAACAAGGCTCTTATTATCACTATCACTCTCAGTATCCATGAGCAGAAAATATCACCAAAATTTAATGTTCTCAGCTCAACACAATGGGACAGCCCCAGCCAGGATTTCTGCAGAGTACTATACAGTCAACCCTCAGTTCTAGGCTCTTCAGAAACATCCTAAGCAAAACCCTCCCACAGCTTTGCTCTCCTTTGCACTGGGATCTCTCCCCCAGGGAAGAACCCCCAGTTTCAGCATATTACACACCACAGCAATAAAGTAGGACCAAGGCCACTCTGGGAAGTCAGTGCATATGTAGGGGTTCGGTTTAACAAGATCCATAGCAGGTACAGGTAAAACAGTAGCTGATCCACAAGCAGACACTCCTCCAACATACAGTCAGAGACTGAAGGCCCAGGGACAAGCTTAAAAGAGTCACTGGGCCCATGTGCCAGACTGGACCCATATGGTCTCAGAGGGGCAAAAATCTTGGCACCATCACCTACCTCTCCATTCTGTTGGAAGGAACAAGATGTAAGGAAAGCTGAGACAAACTGCATTGGTGAATTTGTCTTCCTGCCATGCCTCACTCTATCCAGGGCATCAGTTTCGCAGGTTTGACGAGGGATGCATTCTCCACTGAACTACCTTCACAATGAAGGAAAGGCAAATACCACGAACACAGTCTCTGCTAATACTTATTAAGACCAATGCAAATCCACAGAGCCATGTCCAACTCTAGAGCAACAGTCCCAGTTCAACTGGACCAGTCCAATTCAACCTCTCTCCCTCCAGAGCCTGTCTTGCTCCTGGGAGCAAACCCCAGAATTCAGCCAAAGGCCACACCTTCAGCTCAGCAGGGCAGCTGTGCCCAGGACTCGGGGCTCTGCACTGAGGTCAGCTGAGGTCAGGCAGGAACTGAGAGGGAGCAGGTCCCCCTCTCCTGCCAAGGGCTGCACGGGTCTCCACTCTCCTTCCCCCGGCAGGACAGCAGGAGGCTCAAGGCGCCCTGCCCCATCCCTTCCCCCTGACCTCCATACTCCTCCACCCCTGCAAGCTGCTGGACACCCCACCCACAGGAGCCAGATGCCACAGCCAGGTGGGTGCCCCTCCTGCCCCCCATGCCCAGCCCCCCGCCCGCAGCCCAGCCTATAACCCGAGCCAGGGGCCTTGGCCAGTCCCCTCCAAGATGACTTCAGCTGCATTCCAGCCAGCCTGGCAACCTCCCGCACACACAAATAAAAGGAAATGAGAAACTCGGCAACAAAGAAACTGGCAGGGAAGCCACAGAGGCACACAGGAACGGGAAAAGAGATTAAACACAGGCTCAAGAGCCCCAGCGTGCTGAGCCTTCCTCTCTAAAGCCTCTCTTTAACTTTGATGGGGGTGCACAGGAGTCCTCTTTTCAATTGAAAAGACAAGAGGAGGGGCTGGATAAAAGGGATCCAGCATTATCCGGAATTGAGAGCACAAGAACATGCTACAAAGCTAAAAAAAAAAAAAAAAAAAAAAAGCTAAGTGCAGGCAACCAGCTTCCCTGCATACCCTTCCTTGTTGGAAACCAGGAGCTGGGATCTGAATTTGAGCAGAGAAAAGATCAAAGAGGAGACATTACAGGAGTAAGTTTAATAAAACTTCATGCAAAGTAGCTTGGTGAATCCTCTTCTCAATTTCCTCATTGTTTTCGTTTTCAGCAATAGGAAAATGGGTATTTGACACCCTTAAATTTATAATGGCAGAGGGATTTGTGTTGATACTACCTAAGAGTCCACTCCAATATATTAGACCACATAATTGTCTTTCTGTGAGTTAGCATAACTCATGAACATGCTGTGGTGCTTAGACTTTTGGCTGGCAGTGAAACTATTTAAGTCCATCCATTGCAATACTGAGATGGACTTCACCTGCAGTATATACTCCAGAATCTACAGTACACTGTGAGGTCTGTGGTAAGACCAAGTCAGAACCTTGTGCTTTGAACATCCTTAGCTATGGCATTTCCCATATGGAGTATCTATGTTGTGGAGCTGTCTGATCATGGATGCAGCACTTACCTTGCACTTCATGAATCATTAAACCTCAGGCACTGCTTAGCTGGATCTTCAGTGGGGAAGAAGACAACGCTTTCCATCAAAGGGACAAACAAAACAAAATGTTTCTTTCAGAAAGTAAATAAGAAATACCCAGAAAAGCCCCTCACAAACCCCTCTCTCTGAATGAGAAACAACACAATCCCCATGCAAAGTCATGGCAGGGCAAGACAACAGGCAAAGAATTTGCACTAGGCCTGAGAAGACACCAAAATAGTGTAGAGCTAAAGTCTGGTTCCTTGGATGAGTTAGTCTCCCTTTCTGAAACACCCTTGAAAATTAACAGGATTGTTGGTAGAGAACCAACTTGCTCCTTCCAGACACACGTATATTACGTACATGGAAGATGATCCCGCTTCGTATTCCTTAAAAAATAATAGCAGATAGCAACATCAAGGGGGACCATGGGACTCAACAGCCCTGTCCCAGCTCTGAATGCTCTGGCTGCATAAACTACCTTATGAGGACCCAGGCCTGTGTAGCAGGACTCCAGGAGCTACCCTGGAGGACCTTCTCCCAAGCAGACATCATCCCAAGAGCACTATCCCCACTGATAGGAAATTATCTCAGTTCAAGAGCAGTCTAGCGTCATAGATGCCTGACTGAGCATCCACGTATCATCAACCACCTTAGTAGGTGGACTGGGACCATTTACACAGAACAGCAATGAAGAAATGGATTAAGACTGGGACAGTAAGCTCTGCTGGGACTTGAATGCAACAGATCTACTGGATGTCTCCTCTGCTGTCTGGCTCTTAGGGTCATAACCAGTGCCAAGAAAGTGGGGTCCCAGCCTACCAGGAAGAAAAGAGACATATCCTAGCCTACTTGCCTGGGGAGTCAGTGAACCGTGGTGACAGGAAATTTTGAAGTGCCCAGCCATTTTGCACAAAGGAGTGGGAGGCCAGTCAGATAATCACCCCTTGCTTCAGGCACTGGACAACAGGTCTCTGTTCATACTCTGTATCAATGATTGGTTCATATAGGATGTCAGAGGAGCCAAGTGGTTTGAGGTCTACACCCAAGCTGCTTCTGCTGAAAAGAAGACAAAATGAAGAACATAGGTTCAAATTATAGTATGGGGTCTGCAGCATTCAACATCAGATAAGAAGTTTTCCTTCATTAGTTCATTCACAAAGACATGTTGTTCTAGGTTCCTTTAAATCCCAAACATTCATTTAACTCAGATGGACAGAGGATTTAAAAGTCAAAAGGCTGGATTCCTGGCTGTATAAACACAATGGCTCCCAAAAGAGCCTTACGCTGAATCAGTGGGCAGGGAACATTTTCCAAAGTAGCCATAACTTGGAAGGTTTAAGCAGTGGGACAGTCTTTCAAGACACTATGAGGTGATCAGCATAGAGCTAAGATACTTCTTTGCATCTCTGCTACTGTGTCTTGGTGAGCCTCTAACCTGCTCTGGACCTGAACTTCCCCACCTGCAGAATGCAAAATTATTCCCCTGTGCTTTAGGACTGGTCCCTAAGCCTGTTTTGCCCAGATGGGAATTTTCCCAAGCAAATGACTTTCCATATTTGCACAATCTTCCAACAGGACCCATGTGCAGGAATGATTTCACCTTCATGGGTCCCACCTCCAGTACATATGCTCACCTACGTTCAGCAAAGTTGAGTGAAGCAGCAGCAGCTCAGGACAGAAAACAGGAGGAGCTGGGTCTTACCTCCAGCTTAGACTTTCTGCAGGATGTTGAGGCAGAGCTCTGAAATGTTCAGTTTTCCTTTCTGTAAAACAGGTGAGCTATACTCTTACCCTCCCTTTGCCAAGGGGGTAACACTTTCTCTCCCACCACTTCCAGCCAGATGGGTTGTAAGATGGGATCATCTCATTCACAGCTTCTGGCCCACTACACATCTTATTTAACCTGCAAAAATACCAACCGAAAACTGAGCTCTGTGGCCTGAATAAATGAAGCAATTGGAGCTGCCCTGGCAAGGCTGCATGGCAGTACTGTGGCATCATCACATCTCTGTCTTCATAGGATGTGGGCTGCAAGCTGACTCTGCTTAGAGAGAACATTAACTACACCTCTTTATTATTGAGAAGATATTTATTGAAGACATCCCTCCCTCTCTCCAGCTTCTCCTTTACCTTCGCGGAAAAGTAAACATTTAATTTTTTTTGTTGTTAATAGATTTAATGTTCATTTGTTGGTAGCCTAGGGGCAGGAACGCGTGACATTTCAAATAATTGTTGTTTCGGGGGTATCCTCTGGAGGAAAATGCTGCAAAAGTGTGGAGAAGATTTAAGTAAATTACTGTGTCAGCTTCTATTTATTCCTTACATGACTGCCAGAGGCAGGGCTGCAAGATAACCATTAGAGGCCCAGCCATAAAACAGAAAAGCAGAATTTCAAAAAGCTAGAGTGCCATTACTGGAAAGTTAGTGTGTAACATGTTAAATTATCCCCAAAGTAGGGGGAGGTAGGAGGGGGAAGGCACGTGTCTAAGAGTGAGAGAAAAGAAAAACAAAGAGGGACTTTATCAGTGAAAGGAAGGAATTGCTCCGTGGGGAAGAAGTGAAAGATTTGACAGACAGACAGACAGATAATGAAAGAAGGAATGAGGATTAGGACAACCCTTGAGTCCAGCCCTGAGGGCCTGCCATGGTGCTTGAGGGCCTCTGGTGCAGTGTTCAGTTTTGCAGCTCTGTCTGAGAGTGTTAAGGTGGGATGAGCCAGGAAGAGGAACAACTGGACACTGTATCTGAGATGTTTCAAAGCTATGTGATGACTCAGCTGAAGTGGAGTGAAACTGCTCCTTTTCCTATAGGCAGAAAAAGTTGCAGACCAGCCAAATCCAGTTGCCTCTGTGTTAGCACCAAGCAGCTTAGGCGTAGTTCCTTCCAACTTTGTTGCCTTTGCGTCTCTGGGGCACAACCAGAGGCTCTAAAGAGAGTCCAGTTTCCTGCCCATTGAGGCCTCTTGGCTTTTCTATCTGCTTTTCACTTTTCTTCATTTTTTACCTTCAAAAGTTATTCTATCGTCCCAGTAAGGATGCATGTCCAGTTTGATCTGATGCTGGGTGCAGTTCCAATCCAAGCACGGTGGCTCAGCTCCAGCCTTATATGCAGACACTTGTGGTTCCATCAGGAAAGGCCTTTGTACTGAAAAGAAGCAGTGAGGGCAGAAAGAACTATAAAATATATTGCGTGTTCAAAAAAATATGACCCAGAACTAATGAGAAGCACAGAGAAAATACACTTGCTGGTATTTGGTCCTTCTAACTACATGGTCCTTCTACAAGGGTGTAGGCCAAGGAAGAGAAGAAAGAGGTACGCACTAAGATACTGAACCAGTCCACAGCATGGAACAGTGTGAGGGAGGCATGTCAGGACCCAGGACACTATTCCCTGCTCTCCCTATTCCTTTGAATGCCTGGCAGACACTGTGAATTATTTGAGGCTAACACTACTTTGTCTATAGAAGGCAGAGAAAGTTTGTGGGAATTACAGCCTTGGCTATGCCAGCAATCTCTAGGACACCCCAAAAGTTTCTAGATGTTGGCTGACTAGTGGGAAGGCAGATGTCTCCAACCAGCACAACCAGCTTCATGCTTTCCCTCATCAGACCCTTCCCCTTTAGAAGCCCCAGCTCTGCTAGAGACCACGGACACTGCTGCAAGATGATGCTTGGCCTGAAAGTTAAGCAGTCCTTGAAAACAAAACCATGGAAGCCTGTCTGGAAGGAATGGCAAGTGCTGAGGTCCTGACAGTGAAGCTAACAGAAAGGGACAGGAGCTAGCTCATTAGCCACTGGGGACAAGAGGAGATCCTGTGAAGCAGCAGGCAGGTTGTATATGCCACGTGCAGGATTTTTGCTGAAGTGTCTAACACAGCAGGAGAATGGCCCCATGGCCCTTTGCTGTAATCAGGCCTGGCCCTT
The DNA here is from genome assembly GCF_000747805.2 of Chaetura pelagica. NCBI lineage: Eukaryota > Metazoa > Chordata > Aves > Apodiformes > Apodidae > Chaetura > Chaetura pelagica. Next base: position 4,681,127 of record NW_009953758.1, on the reverse strand, counting down.
CCAGTGTTCTCACAGCTTGGTCATTCCTTGAATCCCCACACCTAACACTCCTTGTCACATCCATTCCTGC
>NW_009953758.1:4675637-4681040 GCF_000747805.2 Chaetura pelagica | reverse complement strand
TGCTGCTCTGGCAAAGCTGTGCTTGGCCTTCACCAGCCTCCCCATCAGCTTCTCTCTGCTCCTGGTTTGTTACTCACACTCTACCGCTCGGCGCTGCCTTCTGACTCGTTGCCCAGAAGCCGCTGGTTCTTATTTTCTTTCATGGTAATTTATTTACATCATGAAAAACAATTAAGTTCCAAAAAGTCTTATTTATCCCACAGATCTAGTTTTATCTTCTCCAGCATCACTCTTCATTTGTTTCTGCTATTGCTTCATTTTTCCTCACTCTTTTGTCCAAGGCAAGCTCAACCATGTGTGAGCCAAGGGGCTGACAAACCTGGGACTAGGGCTCTGTAGCCCCAGCCTCTCCAAACCAATGGCTCTGCTCCCACCCTCTCACCCAAGAGGATGGGAGTCCAACCACACGCTCAACAATAAATAACCAGGGAGATATTTTTTTTTTTATTATAACGACTCACTAGGAAGACTTGCTGGTTAAATCATTGCTAACTCTCAACCTCCTCAATATTTCTTTGCTAATAGACTTCAGGTTTAATTGAAGGATCTTCTCTGGACTCTGTCTAAGGCACCATTTTCTCTTTAACCCCACCACTCACAGCCTCACAAAAGCCAATCCATTAAGGGTCTTCATTAGTTTGAGCACCAGCCAACCACCCAAGCGGCAAAGGTCAAACACAGTCACCTGTCACAACATGGCAGTAAAACTACTAATTGTATGGGAACAAATGAGATAAAAAGATGGTACTATTATGCTATTTGATTTATTTTGTTTCCAAAGAGTCATTTAAGTCTAATTTACTTTGCAAGCTGTAGAGTGGGCCTGTGTGGATACAGATACTTGTGTGAGCAAATGTGGGTGTGTACAAGCGCACGTGTGTGTATCTCTCTCCTGTGCACATATACACATGTGTGCACATACAGGGGTCTGAGATGCAGGTCTAGGGAACTGTAAAGCCATGGTACCAAAAAGACTTAACATTTAACCCTTCATAGAGGCAGAACCCTCTGTCACAGCGAGATGGCTCTGCAGTAGTGGCACTGAGTCACATCAGCTCTGCCACTGGTAGCTCCACTGCTCCATTGCCATGCCCAGCTGCAATGGCAACGGCCAAGGGAGCCAGTGCAGGTCCTCATTTTGGAAGGGCATTTGCCTTAGAAACCTTTTTTTGTGCTCAGGAGGAGAAAGTGGCCCACATGCCCTCTGGTGGACAGATGTCACTTTGCAGCTCTAGAATCCAAATGGAAAGCTGGAAGTGGCCATATTTGCAGGCACAAAAAGAAGGCATCTCTGTAAGAAATTTTTCAAACCTTGTTTTCTCTTCAGCTTCTCCTGGCAATCATGTTCTCAGCACATGTCTGTGGCTGCTAACTGAAAAAATCTGGAACTTCTGAGACACAGAAAAACACAGCCTAGCCTCACTTCTTCATTTTATGTGCCAAATCAATATGGTCACCTTCACCACCAGTTCCCTTAACCAGATGGGGTTAGCATTTTTCCTGGAAGAAGATGTAAATACTACACCTCCTGGAATAAAGACCTTCTTATTCAAACACAAGAACCAAACACAGGCTGTGTAGTTGCTCTTCAGCACAACAGACCACACATCCAGCAGGGTCAGGGCAAACTTCCATAGCTTTTAAAAGACACTGCTGATTACAACTTTGATCCTGAATATAGATCACTAAGAGTTCTCTGAGTAGAGGTAAAAGATTTAGAGGCCTTTAAAAGAACAGATCTCTTCGTGCTCATGCATCAGGGACACTGCCTTGGCTTCTTTGTGGTTAGGATCAGCTCTTTCAAGGCAATGCAAGGAAGACAGCAAGGGAACACAAGCTCTTACAACATACAAATGTGGGGAGACATAATCACATCATAGCAATGAGACAGTTTCCTCCTACACAACTAGCAGTGTGGTATGATACATAGCCAGACTTCATGAGTAGAGTTCTTGGGGGAGTGGCAATATTTCCATGAAGGCAGCAATATAATTTCTGGCCTTCTTGAAAGGTTTCTGAGCTTCTTTGTTCATCAGGGATTCACGCAAGTCATCATGATCAAGATTTCCTACTATGTGTTGCACAGCCAATAAACAATCACAATCAAATAGGAAAAACATTAACTTGAAACATTTCAGAGCATTATGAAGCCTATTTTCAAATGCCTGCTTGCACAGGCAAGCCATTTAATTATGATAAACCCAACTGAACAGAGGCTGAGAAAACCAAGACTAGGAATAAAGAATGGGCAGATGGTTTCTGGGTGAGCATAGCTGAGGAAAGAACCTGGGGAAGATGAAAGCAGATTACTTCATGGTCACTTCCAGTGCATACAGCAGCAGAGATCACCCAGCTGAAAATACAGCTAGAATATTGTTAAGATAGGACTGGAGAGGGATGCAAGTTCCCCTCTAAAGTGGTAAGAGCATTTCTGCACACCTCTGGCTCTTTTGGCTGTGTTGGACTGGTATGGTCCAGCTGTTTAGACATGGCTACTGCTCAAGGAAGAGCCAGGATCACACCAGTCAAGCTCAAACATGTTCTTGTGTTCACTCCAGCAAGCAGACTAGTCAGACGTAACTTGTTCTTGGCATGATGGGAGATCACATGGGCATCTGTGAAACATGAAAAGAAATATATGCCATCCCTCTCCTGTTCTGGAGCTCCCAGAGTCCAGAGATCATCTTCTATGTTTTCTATCCCTGCTGAATACAGGGAGGGGCTTGATCACAGCTTTAAGTGCAAATTGTGAACATTTAGATTAGTCAATATTATCATTAGGGACCTGGATCGCATGTCAGCTATGCTTCTGCTCCCTTTCTTTCTCAGCTTTTCTCAGCTTCTCCCCAAGGCCTTTCTCCTTTCCTCCTCCTTTCACTTTACACCCTTCTCACTGCGTGATTCCCCCAGTGCTGAGATCAGCCACACCACACTGCTTATCTTCAGCAGTCATCAACATGTTACAGAGGATCCCACCAGCCCAAACTTGATAGCCCTTAGCTAACAAAGGGCTCATGAGAAAAATATATTCCCTCAGCCTGCATTTAGAAAAAGACATTTCCTATCGTGGTTGAGAAACAGACTCCACCAAGCTTGTGACGCATCATCACAGCTACCAGCAGGATCCCACAGTGGAGCTGATTTCTGGGAAGAAGGGAAAATTAGTATTTTTTTTTTGCTAGCAGTGGGTCCTTTGCACTGTGAATGTATCCAACTAGCTCTAAATTGGCTTCAGACCTGGAAGGAGAAGGAAGGGGGTAACAAGAGCATTAAAACCCTTCTTTTTTCTTTTTTTTTTTTCCCCTTCTGTTTCAAAGGTTACATTTCAATTCACCTTTTCTTCTGTCAAAATTTGAAAAATAATAAACCACACAGGGCTTCCTGAGACTTTTTCCCCCCCACTCCCCAGATATTCCCATAATACAAGAGGGTAAGCAGCATTTCACAGCTCCAGTGGAGTCCAAATTAGTTTTTCTGGCAACTAAAAGCAGTGTCTCCTCCACTGTGCACACACACACACATCGCTGCCTACAGCATTAACAGATCCTGCCTGAAGTGCAAAGCCAAGGAACCAAAAGGATGCAATGCCAAAATTAAAACTGCCTTGTAGTGTTAAAGGCCCTAAATACACACTACATTATGTTATCAGCTTTGATTACACAATCTCAAGTCTATTTCCAAGGAAACAGCTCCTTAATCTAGGGCTTAGGATGGTGTTTCCTTAATAAGTGGCTCTGCCCTTACTTTACTTCCTTTGTTCACTGTTAGGTGCTATGCACTCTGCTCACTGCACAAACCTTTTTCTGAAGACAAAACTGTACCTTTCTTTCTCCTGCATGTTTTTGCCACTCTGCTCCACTCCTGAGCACAAGCAGGTTGAGCAGAGGAGAAGACAGGAATACTATTTAAAATGTTTGTAACCAAAGACTTGTCTATAAGGAACACAGATACAGAAGTCTAGAAGTTTTCAGATCTTCACCAACCTAATGCTGACCACAATGTGAAAAAATGCTCTTTTTGTACTATTGGGACTTTTTTGGGGGGGATGTGATGAGGGGAGAGACAACATTCTTGGCTTGCTATTGCAACATGTAAGAAAACTATATGCTGCCCTCCCCCAGAATCCAAACCAAAAGAAAAAAGACCAGGCATCACACTGTCAAGAATAATTGACTGTGCAAACACAATTTAGGAAGCAGCAGATTTGCAGAACAGTATCTTGGAGTGATGATGAATCACATCCATGAGTCAACTGTGTCAAGCTTTTCAGGAGGAAAAAAAAAGCAGCTTCCACACCAGGATTATGAAGGGTAGTGCCCTTTGCAAGACACGGGAATTACTCTTCCAACTATAATGTATCCCAGAAAGGCCTCCTTTGGTGGGCTGCTTTCCATATGGGGCAATTTAAGCAGCATGGAAATTTACTAAAGACTCTGAGTCCTCAAGAGTGGGGAATAAATGATCAGGTATCTGTTAAGATGAGATGGAAGACCAAAAGAATTGGAATTGTTTAATTAAAAATAAGAAATTAAGGAATTACCTGGCAGCAGCTTACTAGTGGGTGAAAGATGGAAGGAATATTTTTTTTTTTCCATGCCACTGACAGATACAAGAAATTATGGGCCTAAACTGCAAGAAAAACTTACTTTGGAAGCAAGGGAAGAACGTTAGAAGAATAAGTACTGTGTGAGATATGCCTGGAACGAGGAGGATCACTTCACTGGAGGTTTCTAAGGACAGATATGACAAACATGTCAGGACTGCTTAGGTAACTGTGATCTTTCCTTGAGAGCAGAGGCACAGGCTAAAGATCTCCTGAATAAAGCTCAGTCCTCATCAAATTCTAGCACTGTGGTTTGGAGCATGGAATGGTAGTTCTGTTTGGGAAACAAATAATACGACATTGTTTCAAATGTTATTTCCCAAAATATACAAATTCCTTAATAGCTATAAAACTTCAACTAAGCAAACACCTAGCCTGCAAGATCTGAGACTGTGTGGTTAATGTCTGACAAAACTATAAGCAACAGAAAATAAGAGTTGATAAAGAGGAGTTTGGCCGATCCTGCCAACAGCTGGTACTTGCAGTCTCCACTGTAACTCAAGACGTTTGTACTGATTGAAGAAGCCATGGATTGTGGAGCTGATGAGAAAGTCCCGAAATTACTTTTCACACAAAAGTAGGGATGGGCGAAAACTCCAGCTCAGGGTCAGTTCATCCCAACGATCCCTGACCTCTAGGCTGATTTCGTTTGCCCCTCAGTGGCCTGTCTGCAGCCAGCGGGCCTCTCCCGACCGTGAGGCACTTCCCCGTCCTCATGTCACAGACCACCAAGCAGCTCTCCCAGCACCTCCGCACACGGGCCCCCTCTGCCTGCTCCTCACTGACGCTCTGCAGCAGCC
>NW_009953758.1:4668254-4675531 GCF_000747805.2 Chaetura pelagica | reverse complement strand
CCCCGCGTCCCCCCCGAGCCCGGCATCCCCGCGTCCCCCCCGAGCCCGGCGTCCCCGCGTCCCCCCGGGAAAGAGATCACCCCAGGCATCCTGCTGCGGATGTGGAAACTTGCCTGGCCCGTGATTTCTTCAGGCTCACCTCTCCTGGGCTGAGGAACCATTTAACTCGGAACGATAACTGATTCCAAAACCAAACTCTACATTATAATTTAACCCTGCACCGATTTTTGACCTAAAATTATTATCTTGAATAAAGGTGTCTCTACCATTCATTATTCCAGGGAAAAAAACACACATAACTCTGTACTGCTGCAAGGAAACTTCTTAACATCATTTTGTTCCCATTGTAAATGGCACCAGGTCATTAACCAAGCTAGTTAAGTAACTCAACAATTTGCTAGCCATCCTGCCAACCAGAAAACCAGGCTTTTACTTGGGTAATCAGATAATTGCATTTTACATTTTCAAATAACCCTTAACAAGCAGGAACTAATTAATGTCCATAGCACCCCAATGAGCAATGAATGCTTCCTCCCAACTTACAGCTGGGGAAACTGAGGCAAAGAGCTTTGTCCCAGGCTATGAAACCCAGCCAGGGCAAAGGAAGAGCTAGAAGAAACTCCTCAATACCACTCCAGTATTCACTCCATTCCCTGGGAAACACATGAAGGATACTTTTACCCATATGATGAAGCTACCAGCAACCACTGAATCATCAACTAAACCATCAGTCAGCCTAATAATTAGCCAATTAATTAGCAACCACCCAAAGCAGATTCATTTACTCAGAGTTCCATCTAACACTTTACTAGCAGGAAAGTTGGATGGAGGAATCTAAACAAGGAATGGAATAGCAGAGCTTTACCACACACCAAGTCCTGGCCAACTTACAAATAGGGCATAGTGGTCAGCTTTAGAGCCTAGCACTGCAGCTGAATTTCCTAGTAGCTGATGCACACAGGCCCCCATTCCCAGGTCCTGGGGCAGGATAGGCATCCCAACATGCTTTCCAGGGGGCCAGAGGCAATACACCCTCTTAAATATGCACAGAGAGCAGGCAAAGTTTCAGCCGTACCTTCACAAGCTGCTTCTGAGTTTGCACTTTCAGTGCAGTGCAGTGTTGGGAGCCTAGTAAAAAAAGGAATCTGCCTTTATCACATGGGGCTTGAGGTATTAGCCATGTTCCTGTTCAAGCCCTTCCTATTAAAGCCATTTTTCCATCTGCAAACTATCAGAGATTGGATTCCTCCTGAAACAACCGAGACATCATATGGAGAGCAGGGAGGGAATCTCACAGCACAAAATGTGGCAAAGCAGGAAAGTTGAGGAGTTTCCACTCAGGGTGGCTGGGGAATATCACAGGCCCAGGATTACTCACCCAATCAGCCTAGGGTCAGAGAGCAGCTACAGAAAAAGCCAGAAAGTCTGTATGAAAGAGAAAGGTTTTCTTTGCAGGTAAAGCCTTCAGTATGAAGCACCTGGAGAGATTATAATGGAGGACATAAAACTGTTATTTTACGTTGTTTATTGTTGTTATTATTATTATTACTATTAACCTCTGAGTCTACAGGGAAAAGGAATTCATGTCTTCAAGACCACTCCATCAGCTAGCCAGGAGCCTTCAAGTGTCCAGCTAAAAATTTTGTGTGTTTTTAGCATGGAGTAAAAAGGAAATAGCAGCCAAATTTTTATTTAAAGCTACTTTAGATTCTTAGCCCCTGCCATCAAATACTGAAGGACCAATTGGCAGCACTGGGAAATCAGGAAAGGAGTTTTTAATCCTGAAACACAATGTGGGTAAAACCCAGAATCTTGTAGTTTATCTTCATTCAAACTTTTCTTCAACATTTGAGGGATTTCAGTAAAAATTTCTCCCAACAGGGAAAAACAATTAAAATTATATTGTCTCCTGAAAGACCAAGGCCATATCAGTAGTAGTTTTGCAGGACAGTGCAGAGAGCATGACCTTGTGCATATTCTGCTTCAAGTACTTGTTGCAAAAAGATACTTTCTGCACTAATTAGTTTCAATCAAATTGTTATTTTTCTCCTTTTGAAACAAGATGGTTTATTTAAGCATTTTGATCAGGCTTGAAGATGTGAGTCCAGGCTCATACTATGTAACTATGCCTTATCAATTTGCAAACGATTAGTTGACCTCTGCAGCCTCTGTGAACTGCAGAGTGAAGAGCCACCATAAAGGTGGTGTCATCCAGTTTTGCCTCCTAGCTGGGGCAGGCTGCAAATGGGGCTTCCAAGCAGTATGTGGGCTTAACTAATGGGGGATCACTTCCTATATCATGATGCACTTGCAACAGTGACAGAAAGTATTTGCTTTAGGCTTACCCCTCATGCTAATGCCATTAAAATGGTGTGGCTCAGCAGTTCCCAAAGGGATTATCATGAGCCTCCATTTGAGGAGCTCCTCATCTGACCAGCCCCTGAGCTGCAACTTGATCTGCAGAATGGATGTCAGGCTCACCAAATGCCCAGTGGGGTCACCCACATTCTCAAACTGCTTCTCCCTATGGAAAACCTTCAGCCTGTTTTGCAAAAGAGAGTGAAAAAAATATTTATACAGATTCTCTCCCTTCTCTAGCCTGCAGAACTGCCAGGCAGCTTCTTGGGAAGCCAAGCAATCCCCCTGCAACTCCAAGGCCCACAGAGTTGTTTGTCCATAGTGCATAAGGAGCAGGCTAGTAAGGAGGCCAAAAACCACGAAGAGGCCTCCTGCAGCAGAAAAACCTGTGTGAGGATATGTGAAAAATAACCCTGACTTGCTAATCCTAGCTGTGAGCAAACAATTAGCAGGAAGCAGTGGCAAACAGGAAAGCTGATTTAATTATGTGACACTGATACGGTCAAAACAGTTTGTAAAAATCTGTTTCACAAAAGCTGTTGTTCCCCTCGGGGCAGAGAGAGATTACCGTGGCTCAGTGTCTATCAAACATGGGAAGAGAATAGGGCCAGGGGCAATGAGACAGCTTCCGAGTATGAAGGGCCCTTCTTCTTCTCCGCAGCAACCAGCAGCCTGCCAAAGAATTCCTGTAAGCTCTCGGTGGCTTTGTGTGCCTGCCCGGGCTGTGGGCAGCACTGCAGCAGGCCTGCCTATTGTCGGCAGGGCTCAAAGGGAGAAGGGGAGAGAAAGGGGGAACTGGGAGGAGGAAGAGGGCTTAAGGGGGCTTGTTGTTATCAAAGCCGCAGAGGTTATTGTGCTGGAGCAGAATCACGCTGCTTCTGAGCCCCTTCAGTGTGGCTGTTAATGGAGGCACTGCAGGGACACAGAGGGTGGGATCTGCTCCATGTGTAAACTCGCCGGGGTCTCCCTCTGCACACACTTTGCTGGCTCACACCCTCTGGCTCAGAGCAGGCGTGTGCAGGGGGAGGCAGGTGGCCCTGCACTCTCCTTCCTGTATCCACCAGCATCCAAAGATACCTGTCAAGGGAGCTGGGCTCCCATACACTCCCACCAACACACCTGCTCACACATTCAGACACACACAGGGCAAACACCTGTGCTCACACACATAGATGTGCCCACTGGCCGCTCATGGAGTCAGAGAGAAACACAAACACATCCAGACCTGCAAAGGCAACAGTCCATCACTGAAGGCATCTACAGCTGGACATACAGGTATACCTGATGGCTCATCTGCATACCCTCAACAGTTGAGTGCAAATCCTTAACACAAACACACAGAATCATAGACTGGTTTGGGTTAGAAGGGAGATTTAAGGTCATCTAGTTCCAACCCCCCTGCATGGGCAGGGACACCCTCCACTATACCAGGCTGCTCAAAGCCCCATCCAACCTGTCCTTGAACAATTCCAGGAATGGAACATCCACAGCTTCACTGGTCAGTCTGTTCCAGTGTTTCAGTACCCTTACACTAAAGAATTTATTCCAAATGTCTAACCTAATTCTACTCTCTTCCAGCTTAAAACCATTACCCCTCATCCTATCACTATACATCCTGGTAAAAAGCCCCTCCCCAACTTTCCTGTAGGTCCCCTTCAGGTACTGGAAGGTCACTATACAGTATCCTCAGAGTCTTTTCTCCAGACTGAACAGTCCCAACTTTTCCAGCCTGTCTTCATAGGAGAGGTGCTCCAGCCCTCTGATCATCTTCATGGCCCTCCTCTGGCCACACTCCAAGGCTCTATGTCCTTCCTGTGTTGAGGGCTCCAGAACTGGACACAGTACTCCAGAAGGGGTAACGCAAGTGCAGAGTAGAGGGGCAGAATCACCTCCTTCAACCCACTGGCCACACTTCTTTTGATGCAGCCCGGGACACTGTTGGCTTTCTGGGCTGCAAGCACACATTGGCAGCTCATGTTGAGCTTTTCATCAACCAGCCCCCCCAGGTCCTTCTCCTCAAGGCTATTCTCGACCCATTCTCTCCCCCCCAAGTCTGTATTTGTGCTTGGGATTGCCTCAATCCAAGTGCAGGACCTTACACTTACACTTGTTGAACTTCATAAGGTTGGCATGGGCTCACTTCTCAAACCTGTCAAGATCCCTCTGGATGACATCCCTTCCCTCCAGCATGTCAACCACACCACACAGCTTGGCATCATCAGCAAGCTTTCTGAGGGTGGACTCGATCCCACTGTCCATGTCACTGACAAAGATGTTAAACAGCACCAGTCCCAGTACCAACCCCTGAGGAGCACCACTCATCACCAATCTCCATCTGGACATTGAGCCATTGATCACTATTCTCGAAGTGCAACCATCCAGCCAATTCCTTATCCAGAGTGGTTCATCCATCTAATCCACATTCTTTCAATTTTGAAACCAGGATGTCATGCAGGACAGTGTGAAATGCTTTGCACAAGTCCAGGTAGATGACATAAGTTGTTCTTCCCTTGTCCACCAACACTGTGACCCCATCATAAAAGGCCATCAAATTTGTCAGGCATGATTTGCCCTTTGTGAAGCCGTATTAGTTGCACATAAACCCATCAGATAAACCCATGGACAACCATATGTAAGCATGCTTTTTCTGGCATGTACAAATGAAAAAGTCTCAAGGGCCTGTCTCAGTGATCATGAGCACATGGTAGAGTTAGCACAAGGGATGCCAAGCCACATTGTTTTAAAAGCTTCATCTGCATCAGAGGAAAAGAGAATCTGAAGGCCCCTGGAGAGTGACAACCTCTGGAAAGGGCTTGTGAGCAGGGGTGTGTTGACAGTAGTTTTGCATATACTGATGCATCATGAAGTAAGAACCTCCCAAAACAATTTACTCCAAATGCCCTGACTGACCAGAGGAAGGACCTGATACTGAAACTAGGACATGTTCCAAGGGGCCCCAGAGTCAGGATGAACAGGATGGAAGAGCCAGAACCCTGTTCAAACTCTGGCCTGACTTGGATCAGGGACAAGTGAGCACTGACACAGTTCCCAAAGCCCAGCTCATGAGTCCCACAGGCTCCATGAGGGATCCAAACTACCAGACATGAAATCACAAAATAAACTTTTAATGGGGACAAAAACCTCTATCTCCTTATCCCCAAAAACTTGCCCAGAGGAAGTACCAACCAAAGCCACACCAAGGCACTGTGCCAGAGGAGTGTTTCACTTGTGTATCAGACCCCAGAAGCCAAGATCTTCATGGATGCAGGAAATACCCAAGGCCCAGTCCACTTCTTACTCTAGTCTTGGCTGTAAAAGGAAATCTCTGTGAAAAAAACAAACAAACAAAACAAAACAAAACCAACAAACAACCTCAAAGTCATCTTCTCTCTGGATCAGGAAATTTTCCTTATGTTCATGTCAACCTGGTTGGTAGAAGTTTTGCTCCACAGTGGCCAAATCCACACCTGACCAGGGTTCTGGTCAAAACAGCCTTCACCCACTGGGCATGGATGGTGGGAAGCTGGTGTGTTACACAGCACCCAGACTTTCTCCTATTCCCAAGGCAGCCTGAGTCATCAGTCCCAGGGAGAGGACTCACCCTTCAACCCAGTGCTGATTCACTGGATCAATCCTAGCTGCACCCTGCCCAGACTCACCTACACGCTCACACGTAAAAGAACCATATGCACACACACATACACATGTGGGGTGAGAGCAATTCAGCTGCACCCAGCACCTCCTTCTTCATCCCTTCTCCTCCCACTTCCACCCCATTGCCTAGCAGGTGCTGCTGAGCAAACCTCAGAAAGCAAGCAGGGAGCTGGGAAGAGGAATGAAGAGGTACCCCAAGACAGAGAGCAGCAGCCTTGGACTACCCTGGTAGGAAAAGTATGGGGGCTGAGGCTGTGGGGGAGGGGATGGAGGCAAGGCAGGAAGGGCTTCTCATTGTGAGGGAAATTTTATTTTTAACAGATGCTAAGGCAGATGGCACAGAATTAACAGAAAATGGGAGAGGAAAAAAGAGGAAGAACATTACTGGCTCCAGAGAGAGTGGACATTAAAAAAATAAAGAATAAGGGAATGAAAACAAGTTTAAGTACTCTCTCCAGAGGAGGGGGGGAGGGAAAGCGCAAGGCAGAGCAGGGACGAAGCAGCGTGATAATAACCAAAGGCGTGAAATTGCAAAAGTAAAATTTGTGGCACTCGGGAGGGGCTGATAAGGCCCCAGCTTCATTGCAAAACTCACTCAGAAATTACTGATGTGATGTTTTAGCCTTTATCATTAATAATAATCGAGAGTAGGGAGTGGGGTGGGGGTGACTGAAACAAAGAGGGAAAGAAATCGCGTGAGCATCTGAAACCTGGGGAAGGAGGAAGAGGCAACAAGGGGAGAAATGTGGGGGGAAGAGGACCAGAGAAAGGGGGCTAAAGAGAGAAAGGGATTAGAAAAAAAGGGAGAGCTGAAAAAGGAAAAGGAAGGCTTGCCAGCCAAGAGAAAAAAAAAAAAGAGGAGGAAAGAGCTAGAGGAGGAAGGTTAAAGGAAACAAGGAGAACAAAGGGGAAAGAGGCAAAGAGGAGTTGGGGAAGAAAACTTTAAAAAAGTAACGGGGGGGAAAGTTGCCTGCAGGGGAGAAGAGGGTGAATGAATGGAGAAATGATAGCAGAGATGAAATAGAGGGAGAAGACAGACTGCAGGACAGGGAGTAAGAGAGGGAGAGACAAAGAGATATGGCCCTGCCGCTGTCCTCCCAAATTAATCGAGGATACATCAACCCAAGCTACTAAAACAGAGCTATTATGAATGGGTTAGTCACAGGTGGAGTTAAAGGCCTACAGAGGGATATTAGCCAAAATTGAGTGGCTTTTAATTTCTTTCTAACGAGAGATTGTGGCTGGGGAGCCAGACACTGCCTCGG
>NW_009953758.1:4652978-4668206 GCF_000747805.2 Chaetura pelagica | reverse complement strand
CTGAACCGCGGGCAAGCTGACCTGTGCGGCACACGCAGCCGGGTGGAAAAGGCCCACGTGAGCCGACCTGCGCGCTCCGTGCCGAGGCACAGCACGGCCACCCGCCGGCACGGGGACACGGGCAGCAGAGCTGGCAGGGCCCACCAGGCTGCTCTGCACCAGTGCAGGGACGTGCTGGCAGACAGAGGGATGGAGCTGCAGTGTCTTGCAACCTGTCAGCGAGCTGGGGGGATTCACCCTGCCCATCAGGGCTCTGCTTTTTACTGTGAGGAAGATCTCCCTGCACTGCAGCCTGCTCGTTGCTCTCCTGGAGGGACCAGGGAGCTTCGACACAAGACTAGGACATCTGGGTTCTATTTCTGGCTCTGCTGCTGGCAATTCACCACATTTCTCCAACTCCCCATCTGCTATCTGGAAATAACGTGGTATTGTTAAAACTAAACACTTAAAAATGATTAATCAGACCACCTCCCCATTCCAAAATCATGAGATTGGTTTAAAAAATCGTGACACCTTCAAGAAGGATAGGGGCATGTGCAGGAGGACTCACATGTCAGAGAACCCTGTCTGTGGGACTCTAGTTCCCATGCTTTTCTACACGATTTAGAAAGAGCTTTATTTATTTTCCTGAGCTTAAAGCTCACAGTTCAACTGGCCACATGATGTTGGAATGGTGTGAAATAAATCTCCAAAACTAGAAATACTAAGTAACATGTGTTTGGTTTTTTTCCTCTAGAGCCATGTGCAAATTTTCCATCAAAACCTCTTATTTCCCAAAGCATTGATTCATTAAAACCAAAGGGAGGGGTCAATTTCTAACAACCATCTCTCCCTCAGGCAACTTCAGAGAGGGAAGGAAAAAAACCCCACAAACAAACCCCACAAAAATTTGTGGAACCGTGGCAACATCCAGCTCTGACATTCTCAAAACAAAAATATTTTCTTTATAATTGAAAATTATTTTTCATTTTTAAGTTGTTCTAGAAAATTTAGGTTTAAAAGGGACTTGAAAATAGTAAAAAGTTGCACTGGGAACAAAATATTTCATTTGATGCAAAACAAAATTTTGGGGCTAGGGCACAGGGAGAGAAAGATAGGGTCAGGATAAGAATTGAACTATTGCTTGATGAAAGGATTACATATTTTTACTACTTATACCATTTAGGAGCAAAGGCAACTGCAGTTTACAAATTCTCATAGAAAAATATTTCCTGCCTAGTTCCAATTTCCATTTACATGAGATGTCTTAAGGACTGCAGATAGCATGTGCTAGGTATTCTTAATGCATTTATTTCAGCCACTGTTCATACAATCCAGGCTAAATAACCCCTACATGTGCTTTCATCTCATTCCTCTTCAAATACTTACACATCTTCTCCTTTTCCAAGCTGAACCCAACCTTGCCTGTGATGGATGTGGAATTCACTCAGGAGTGGATGTGCTCTCTAGATGTGAAACAAAATCCAGATTAGCCTGAAAGCCTGTGAGAGCCAAAAAAAAGCCACTTCTGCAGAATAGATGTGAAGGCAGCAGGAAGCACACTCCTGCAAATCAGGGGAAACTCACCTGACTGTGGCAGAAAAGCATGGTGGTACATGTGATTATACAGGTGGTGCTGTTTATGGAACATGTATTACACATGTGCTAAGTCATAAAACCCCACAGAAGCTGCTCTTAGTGTATGGAACATCACATGAAATCTCATAACAACAGCCATGTTTCATGAGCAAGAGTCACATCTGGAAAACATCTGCTAATTCATCTGAGAAGAGTTCATAAACCTGAGAGACAGCCAGTCTTAGTGGAGAAGTAGATGTGTATCACTTCTCTGGATCTTACTGGCACTTGAATGAACTTTATCCTCCTAATGAAAGAGCTTTCAAAGAGATAGGACAATGTTCACACAAGGGTGTTACCCTGTCCTGGGGGCAAAGGACCCAGAGGCAGGGTTGCTGGGTTCCAAGCTCAGCTTGGCTTCAGCACTTTGCCTCCAGCTCCACCAGAAAACAAAAACAGGTGCCAGGTGCATCTGGTTTGGGGCTTTCATTCATTTAAAACTTTGCAGGCTTTCTTTCAAAGACACACGAGAAAGATCATGTGTGTTCTTCTCTTAGTCAAATAGTGAGTTCAACTGCAGTGCTGGAGTCTGGCTTTTCCATCTTCTGAGCCTCCTTCACATTTCCAGCTAGAGAATCTCTTATCTGCCCATCAGGGAAACACTCCCATAGCAGGCAGTTCAGCCTTCAGGGACAATTTATTTTCTCACTGAGATAGGATGACCTTAAGAAATACCTCTATAGTAGACAGAAAAACAGTATCTTAGGATGTCCCAGAGAACAGAGGAAAGCAGGCATAAGTGATCAGAGGACAAGGAAAACACACAAGCACCAGAGAGGGGGACAGGGCCTCAGAAATCAAGCACCAAAAAATGCCAGTGTACATCCTTACTGAGACCCCAGATTTCCAGCAGGTTTTCCAGCTCACTCGCTCAGCAGGAGCACTGGCTGAGCATCCAGTGTTTCTTGTTGGCAATTCTACTTCTGGCTCATCTGTCGGCACAGACCAAGAACCATTGCTCGTTGTCACAAAAGCCTTTTTCAATATGCTCCTTTCCCCCTGGGCTGCCAGCTGAGACCACTCCCTGGAGAGCTACACCCCTCTCAGAGTCTATTAAAGCTCAATTACTGAGGACTGACTGGTCTCACTGTTTGGCAAAGGGAGGTAGGATGCTCTTCTCCCTCCCAGGGTCAGAGCAGCTTCACCATGGCTAGGCCAGCTCACATCTATGTATCAATTTAGTAAGATCAAATCAAGTAGGAGAGATGGGGGAGGAAGTCAGTGAGTGGACAAGCTGTAAGGATACAGCTCAGAAAGCCACCAGTGCCTGCCTAGGTGTCACCGTTTGACTCAGACCAGGACACTAGGCAAGACTGGCTGGCCCAGCAATGACAAAGGGCATATTGCTGATTTACACTGCAGGCACGATAGAGCCATCTTGATTTACATCTGCAGGGACCCCTGGCATCACAAACCCTGTCCCACCAGCACCTTCTCATGGCAGCCCAGCACAGCATCTGATCTACTGGTACTTTCCCAGTGACCAAAACCACCTTCGTCTACATGTTGCACTTCCACTCTTCTGTCATGCTGTTCCCCAGGAGGTTTTGCATCTCAAAGTCCTAGCCTTCCTCACACATTGGCAAAGAGTTGTCATCAGCACCAACACAAAAGTTTCTATCAAGGATAAACAGTTTCCCTCCCACCTACACCCTTTCTCCTTGGATATGTCCTCTGGGGTCTGAGTCCATAGATGGAGGGATGCAAATAGATCAGTCATATAGATAGTGGTTGTTTTTCATTTGTTACTCAGGGTATTTTGGGCAAAGAAAATAAGAGATGCTGAAAAAGTATAAAAGCATTTGTTTCATTTGTCACCCCTTAAAGACCCAAGTTTTCCAAAGCTGCCTTACACCTGTGAAGAAGGTGGGGGTGAGGGAAAAGAGGACACACTGTTACTCTGAAGGTCTGTCTTTGTTAGAGCATGTCTCCATCACAGTCCACAGGACTCTGAATATCACACAGATCAAGAGGTAAAAGCCTCAGGTGCCTCTGGAAAGGATCCTTTATCCTCATCACACAGGCAAGGAAACTGAGGCAGGGAAGAAGCCTGGCAGCCACTTACAAAGCCTCTCAGACATATGCCTGAGAACTAGAGACAGGCGAAGCAGGGTCCCCTAAGCACCAGGCTGCCTGTCTTCCTTGGTACACTGTGACACCTGCCACAAGCTTAGAAATAAGGGAACAAAAGACAGGGAACTCATCAAATACAAGCCATTCACAGGTATCACAGAACAGACACTCAATCCAGAAGGGTCTGCACAACATCCCATCTCCAAAGTGCAAATTACCACTCATCTCTAAGACAAACTTGTGACCTCTGGTAGAAGTCACATACCCAGCACATTGAGTCACACAGCAAGAATATGCCCTGCTAAAAAACTCCCCTATTCCCTGTCTCTGGTAGAAGTCAGGATCTGTGGGAATGCTCTCCAGAGCTTCTCCTGTAAGCCATCTCTGGTGCTGAGCAAGGCGAACAGGATGTAGCAGCACAGGGAAACATGGATGGTCCAACCTTTCCAGCCCACAGGCACAGGGCAGAGCAGGGCTGGCACACTCCTTGTGCTGACAGGAGATGAGAGCTCTCTTGAGTGCAGAGGTGAGCTGCCAAAAAAATACCTGAACACTACAGCTTTTCCTCTTGCCTTGATTAAGAGAGCATACCTGGCCAGTTTCACAGGACAGAGAGGAATCATGTCCTCCAGCTTCCTGCCTCTTGGCAGGACTCCAGAACATCTCGTGCTCTTTCTCGCTGGGACCTTCCAAAAAACTTCTATTGCTTGGCCAAGAGGAGTGAGGCCAGCAGGAACTGATACTTTTGCAGTCCCATCAAATGTGTCAGTTTCAGACTGGATACAGATGTGGGCATTAGATCTAGCAAAGAAAGCATGGGTTGAATGAACATCATTGTCCATGGATGGAGTGGAAGGAATGGGAGAATCGACATATATTCCCATGCAGGCTGGGCACTATGGATGATGACGACATCTGTCCAATAGACACCAGTTCTACTGGGACTGTGCCTCCAGGGTACATTTTCCAGGATGGCCTGGTGTGTGTCCAGTTCCCTAGCAGCCTGTGGAGCCTATGGCTGCATGACCAGATCCCAAGGAGAAAAACTGATATGCTGTGTACCCTATACTTTGCACAGGCAATCACCTCCAGAGGTGCTGGCATCTTTCATTCCTTGGTAGCACTGCCATACTGGGCACCACAATACCCTGGCTCCCAGGCACACTTGGTATACACAGCCATAAGAGCTGAGTGGGGCCTGTAAAGAGGACACTGCTGTCACAGTCCCTTTAGACCTTGGCAAAAACTGGGGTGTTTGCTGCAGATGCCCAAGATCCCTGCAGTCAGAGCTCAGGCTCATCTGCTTCAGCCAAGAGAAATTGTACCAGGTTAGTGACTCTAGGAGAGCTTCAAGAGTCTAGGCTTTGTGCCGTCCCTGGTTTAAAACCTTCAGAGCCTCAGAGATGCATGTGTTCATGTTGGATAAAGAGAAGAAATAGAACCAAAGAGGCACAGGTCAAGCCTGCCACACACCGGTGAGGGAAACATCCAAGGATACAACACGTACCAACAGGGCTGCCCAGGTTTGAGCAGTCCAACCCTTTGTGCATTGAAACCCTGCTGAAGAGTGCCTCAACTTGCAGTAGAGTTGAGTAGTGACTGGGGAATTCCAACAGCACACCAGTGCAGGCACAAGGTCAAAGGCTCTGCCCCATGGTGCAAACCAGACGGGCAGGAAAAGGCAGGTGAAGCGAGGTGAGGTGGCTGATACTACCCCGCAAGCTGGTGGAAAAGGAGGAGGATTTAATATTCCCCTGTGTGCTTCCCATGGCCATTGCTTCAGCTGCCTGCCACTGTGGTAGGAGGATCTGGCATCACGAATCACCTTATCCCTGACACTGGCATCTGACACAGCCAAGGAGGGCAACAAATTTATACTCAACTAACACCATGGCCTGATGTGCTGCCTAGGAAGCCCTGTGTGCTGCACTCCTAGAGCCTTAAGGCAACCCCTTTCCAAGAGAACAGAGGAAACGTACTCTTCCTGCCCCCACCCCCAGACATCACTCCCTGGAGCTTTATACCCAAAGGACCACAGAGTTGTGGGGGAGGGACAGGGACACAGAGAGAGATCTCCTGCCAGGGGCTGGGGGGAGGATTAAAAAAAAAAAAAAGAAGAAAAAAAAAAATGGAAGAGAGGCAGTGAGCAGAGGCAGAGAAAGAAAAAAAGAAAAAAAGGAGTGGGAAGGGAGAAAGTGAGAAAAAGAGAGAGAGTGAGAAAAATGACAGGAGCTGAATTTTCGGCGCCCTCACTTTAAATCAAGATAAAAGACTGAAATGGAAAATAACAGTCCAGAGAAACCCCTGGACGGCTTTGGGCGTTAATGGAAACACATGGCTGAAGGCTGTAGTGTTGTCAGCTTCCCCGTGCTCTGACATTCCTTTCTGATAATCCGGCCTGCCATAAAATTAGAATAGCAAATACCTCCTGACAAAGATGCATGTTTCCCTCTATTGTGCCATCATAAAAAAAACTCCGCTGGTGACTCGAGGAGCCGCAAACTTCAATTTAAATTTACAGTGCGGCGGAAGGAAAGTGATATGCACTCAAAAATTTTAATAACCTATTAAGTTACGACTTCAATTTCATTTTATGAATATTTTCCTTGGGGAGCAGTGCTATCACAGAGAAAGATAGAAATTTAAAAAAGATAAATAGTGCCATTAATCTCCAACATTTCTCTTCCATTATCCTTGAAAATTAGGAGTTATTTTTGTTCAGATCTTCATGTAATTAGCTCCCTACACTTGATTCACTAGCCAGAAAATGACCATGTTCAGAAAATTAAAAATTTGTCATTAAGTGGAATTTAACATAATATCATTTATCTTTATCTATTCCCCAGCTGACAGCAGGAGCCTTGGAAGTGATACAGGCTTCTGTGTCAGAGAGTAGAGGCAAGTCCTCAACATGAGAGGGAGAGCGCAGGAGTGTGGGGGGGAGGCTACAAGGATGTGGGAGGGTAGCAGGAGAGGGGGAGCATGTGAGACAAAAAGAAAGCAGAAGCTGGAGTCATGGAAAGAGGAGGTAAAAGGAGGAGTGGGAGGAGAGGAAAAATGAGGGAAGGAGTCAGAGAAGCAGGACAGTCAGATAGGGGAAGAGGTGGAAGGGGGAAAGGAAGAGGAGGGCAGGGAAGACTAGCAAGGCAGGGATATCTGCTGGGCTTAACACCAGAGCTCAGAAAAGGCCACCATGAAGCCATCTGGGTGTCACAACAAGAGGAGAGTCAGGGGTCTGGTGAAATCCTGACCTAGCAGGAACCCTGAGTGTAGTCACTGGCTTCAGCTGGGCTGGATGAACACCAAGGCACAGTTTTTTTGCTGGTGGGTTTCCCTAATTCACCTCATACAGAAGGGAAACCAAGGCAGAGAATAGGTCTTTTACTTGTCAGAGGTGGTGATACTGAAAGCAAGACTTGGAGACGAATCCAGCCCAGACTGGCAGGCCCTTGTGAGATCTTCTGCTTTCTTACTTTGCATTTCCCTCAACTAATCCTCTGTGCACCAGAGGTGCAGCAAGTCTAACTCTCCAGTACAGGCTGAAGGAGACTCTTCAACTTCCGAATCCCTCCCATGGACCAAAAACATTAGCCTCCTAACCATCTCATTTAATCTCTGTCTCTCCTACTCTCAGTAGCTAGATCTGATAAAATATCTCTCTGGAGAAAATGAAAGAGAATAGGTGGAAGGAAGGAGAAGAACATCATAAAGCAAACACTGTGGGCAGGAGCTATTTTAAATAACTGGCTAGCTAAAAAAGCCAAGGACATTAGCTACTCAGCAGTTCTATCACAAGAGCTTGTGCTATTTTAAGCAAATCTCTTTGCTTCTCTATTCTGGCTCAAAGTTTGGGGATTTTTCCATTCCTCCCAAATAAGTTTTGGTGAGTTTTATTTAGCTGCATTCCCTTCTATATATTTATTTTCAAACATTTCATTCTTTGTTTTCTTTATAAGCACAATAAAATGTGTTGGGGAAAAGCCATAAAGATTTGCACTTCATCAGAAGTAAGCTTAATGAATTTGCACGCTGCTATATATTCTTCTGGGCAAAATGTAACATTTTTGCACAACTATCTACTGCACAGTGCATGGTAAGTTATAGATCTCTACAACAAGAAGGCATAAAGCAACAGAGGAACATTCTAGTGCAGACACTTATCACTGTGCTCTATGGTCATGATTTTTAATGCAGCCTAGGGAGTTAGGTACAAAAAATTCTCATGCAATTCTCATGCAAAATTTTTCAGTATTCTCCCCACAGGTTCCTGCAAGCTACAGTTGACAGCCAAGAAGTTCCAGCCCACATGCATCAACCTATTTATTTCTACCTGTAAAAGGACCAGACACGGTAGGGTCACGATACTCATCTTGTAGCTGGACATGCGAGGTGTTGAAAGTACCTCAGCACTACAGCAAACCAACAGCACAGTTGAGCATGGGACCCAACCATCCTGCCTCATTTCTACAGGCAACCACACACTGCCTCCTCTCAAGCTTTCCACAGCCCAGCTGAGGGATGCAATGCTGCTTTATGGCCCAGGCAACTTCCTTATTCTGGTGCACATGTAGCTGGAGCTGCCTAATTGGCAGGGCTGGGTAATCATAAGTCTGTCTGCTGGTTCTCACTAGGTATTGGGTATGGCTCTAGATAGATCTTTAGCTGGAGTAAACAAAAGTTAACACCTACTGTAGCACTTGCCACCATGGAGTGGAAGGGCTGTTTCAAGGGATCTGCTTTAGGACCCATTTTATCATCTCAAATCTACTGCAGGCCTGTTCTCTGGTCTGAGAGCTGAGTGGAAATACCCAGCACTCATCATCTGCCACAACACTGCAGAGCAAACTCCCTCCAGCCAATGATCTGAAATGCCAATAATTGCCTTGTCCCTTCAGCTAGTTATCTCCAAACATCTGCCTGGAACAGTCACCAAACTGGAAAGCAGGAAAGCAAGTAAACAGGCAAAGGGGGGGAAAGGTTGATCCTTGTGGGGCACCTCCCCATGGCAACAGCCATCCAACCCACAGAAACTCCCATGTGCATTTCCCTCTGTCCGTGCTGGGGCTGGCCCCTGAACACTGATGGGGGAAATCAGGAATGCAATTCCTCTCACTGGTCTGTTGCTCAAGCCTTTTTGTTCTGCATCCCAGAGTGTGCTCTCTCCACCCTGGCCTTCAAACAACCCTCTTCTCCTCAGGTTTCCTCCCTCACACCCTCTCACTTAGCCTCTTGCTCCTCCTCTCCCATCCCTCCACACACTCTTCCTTTTGCCCTTTCCCTTCATTTTCTGTCTTTGCTCTGTTTCTGCCCTCTTTTTTCTCCACTTCTAGAGCTGTTTGATTCATGGTGGTCTCAAAGCAGAGGCTAAGGCCCCTTCCTCTCTTACCTACTTACTGTATGATTTACTTTGCTCCCTCATTGCTTGACTCAGTTGCTCTCCTTGGCTGCTCCCCTTAAAATCACATCTACTTCCTATTTGCCCCCCACCCCCAGTCTTCATCTACCCACTTCAACTCCTTTTTATACCCTTACAGGGTAAGCCAGACCAATCTCTTCCTCTCCCCCTCATGGAGCCCTGGCCCATCCCCTCCTGCCTCTCCAGTCCCTTTCTCATGCTCCCCCTCCTCACCAGAGCCTCAGCACTGCAGCCTTAAAGCAGGATAAATGGATATGGATATCGTACAATAAAACCTTCAGAATGGAGAGTTTTGTGCAAGTGAACAGCAGCCAAGCCTGAGAGACTGAAAATTGGATAAAGGGATTAAAACAGTAGCACATTAACAGGAGATTTAGAGTGTAATAAACTCATTTCATAATAATATGTGCGTTGGGGCTGGTAATAAATCATTGTGGGATCCCTGCCTTCCGCGGTGCCGGAACGAGGCAGTGACCCGAAAGCGGGGTAGGATTTCAGCAAGATGTGGATTAATTTCACAGGGTTCTTGGCCAGGAATAGAGCGGCTGTGCCATCGCTGTACAGCTGCTGCTGGCTTTTTACAAAAAAAAATAAAAAAAATAAAATAAAAAATCACAAAAGGCAAACAAAACCAAACAAGAGGACCTGCCAACACCACCTGGCACATGTGTTTGTGGAGAGGAATGGCTAAGCAGCCTTCACCACCACGGCCCCAGAGACCAACCATAAGTACTTCTCAGTCAGCTCCCCAGACAATGTCCTGACCCCTTTTCCTGCAGACTTGTGGGGTAAATATGACAAAACAGCAACAGGAAATATTCCAACTAGACAAAAATGCTAGACTAAGTTACCACATTATGGCCCAAATAACTTTGCCTAAGGCACTAAAGTCAAAAGAATGTAACCACCACACACAGTAGATACTAGCATGGTGTGTAGCCCAAAATGCAACCTTAGGACAGGTGGGGAGGAGGAAATGCTGAGCCCTCAACTCATGTTTGCTGTGTGAAGCTCATGAAAAGTTACAAAAGAGATGAAGTCTCAGACTGAGAAAAGCAGCATGCTGGAATGTTCCCAGAGAAAGAATACAGATGGATCCAAGCCATAATGTAATTAGGAGAGGCAAGGACTTTGCAGCAAGAGGTAATAAAGGAATAAAGAAGAGGAAAATGCAGTACAAGTGTCCTGGAATAAAAACCAAAGGGCTTGAGGAGACCTTGGGGAGACAGAGAGATCATATCTCGAAGAAGACTGGGGAGCAAAAAAAAAAAAAAAATAAATCTTCCCAAAAGAAGAGTTACTGAGAAGTTCACAACAACCAAGGCCAGATGACAGGGGAGCTGGGCTCTACTTTCTTGCCACTGCAGCCATGGAACTTGCTTGGATGGTGAGCAAGTGGGGGGGAGGGTGTCTCAGGGGGTGTCCTGCCTTGCTTTACTATAATACCCATAAGGGTGTGCTCCAGTGTCTGTGAGAAAAATATATGGGGACACCTTGATGTCGATGCAATTGGACACGAAAATAAAAATTTGTATTGATGAAAAGATGGGAAATTCTCTAAGGGTAAGCCAAGGCTAACCTGGCATGAAAAAGAGGAGGGTAAATTTAGATGAGAGAAGTGGGACAGTGTGAAGACTAAGGAGGAACTGAATGGCCAGTAGGACAAAATTTTAATCTCAAAAGGAGACTAAAGGGCTGGAGACCTGCAGATTCATGCAGATTTGTTTTTGATGGTACCCCTAGGGTTACTACTACAATGTTTATTTAATCAAGCACCAAGTCACAACTCTGGACTTCCCTCAAAATATTTATCTCTATGTTGTGCTATCCAAATATAGCAGTAACAGAAAGTCGTCAGCTTACAAATCAGCCACCTGACTGCATGAACAGATTGAGGATGTTCAAACCAAAAGAGGTATATAGCTGTTCCTCAAAAAGTGTAGGCTTCCATTTAAGAAGCCTGCATGTGAGGCAGAACACTACATTCATATTCAAGTTTACATGTGTGTGGTGGCTACTGACAACCCTCCTACTATGCACAAATCCCTCGAGGAACCCTGTTTCTTTAATAAAGGGAGTTTTGCAGCATCATGCAGGTGTGAGCACACACATATGACTTTTTTACAGGATCACATTGAGAGGCAGGCTAAAGTGGCACATCTGGATTTCAAAGACAGATTTGACATCACATTGAGGGATGGACTAAGGAGAAATGCAAAACAAGGACAAAGGCAAGAATGCAGTGGAACAGAGAAAAGAGATTCAATCAGAGAGAAGGGCTGAGTGTCTGAGAGTTGCTTGAGAGATTCATTCAGTCAAGGGACAAAGAATGGGCCCCAGCACTGCTTGGAAAGTCACACCCTCAGATCTCCAAGAAGAAAGCAGAAGAAAGGAACAGACAAAACATCAGGTCCCAGTGAACTGTTACCTGAACACCCAAACTTCTTCCAAGGAAACCAAAATACCATATTTACAAAATGTTGCAAGGTTTAGGTAAAAGCATTTCATAGCCATTGCAGTGCAGAGCAACACAGCACTAGGTCCATGGTGCAGCTCTCACCCCATTCCAAAGGACGCCACCAGCCTATCTTCTTGACAAGGGTTTTGAACAAGACAGACAGCCCAGTCTCTGCTTGGGCTAACTACTGGTCACACAGGTTTAACAGAAGTGATCTGTACCTCCACACCAGTGAAAGTGCCCACCTGGGATGGAGTAGGGGTATGGCCTTGTTAGTCTGAATCACTCTGTGCTAGGACTTCAGTTTGACTCTGCCCGTTGCCTTGGCATGCTCAGAGCACAAATATATTAAGCAGGCTAGGCCACCTTCTCTGCTGCTAGTTTAAATCAGGCAGCTTAACTTCCACTAAGGAAATTCTCATAATGTCATTGGAGACTGTCCTATGCTCCCACCAGACATTTTTATTTCAATGAAACTACACTGTGTTTCAAGGAAAAAGCTTCATGAAAAGCATTCCCACCAGTCCAGTTGTCCCAGTCACCTGCTTCACACTGCTCCTGAAAGGCTAAAGGGAAATACTTATTGCACCCCTTTTTTGTTACAAACTGCTGTTGTGCTCAGAACTGAGCTCAGCAGTTCAGCTGACCCTGCAGTCTGTGGCCCTAAGACCAGTTGGAGCATCTTGTTGCCTTTACTTCTCCCACACCAAGCAGCTCTACTATAAGGCAGGGGTTGGGCTTCTTACATTTCAGCATGACAAAAAACAGAACACCTCTCACAGCAATTTTTGTAATCACTCATAAGTGTGCAGTAAGCAAAGGGCTGGGGAATTTTTCTTCAACAGAAAAGGAATGAATTTAGAAACACATTTTGTAAAAACACATTTCAGAGTTCAGTTCCAGACTGTAAATGCCATTTCTGACTAATAAACACAGGAACCAGGAGATTCATGTTTTGAAAATGCATTGCTTAAACAAACTGAGTTTTAGGAAGTTCCTTAAGATAAAAAAAGCAATAAATCTAAATGAAGGTGTTAAACCAGAAATTTTACTAAAAATGTATTTTAGTTTTCATGAACAGTGGAGAACGTGCTCAAAACCATGGTTGCTGAGCCAAGCTCAGGTAAGCTTGGCTGTCTGACCATACTAATGGTGAAAAAGAGAAAGCGGGAAGGAAATGCTCAGTTTGCTATTTGTTTTCCTCCAGTAGTAAGGGACAATCCCAGCTCAGCAATGCTGCACAGCAGAAAGATGGAAGTCCCAAGAATCCACCCAGGGTGGTCAAACAGGGCACACAAAACTGTGTGGTACATCACCATTACAGATGCCCATCAAGAGGTGACAGTCCTCAAAAGATGAGCTTGGAGCCCAGAGACTTTCACACATACCATGTAAACAGCGTCTGGCCCCCACAGCAACTCCAGCCAGGCGGGAGAGTGTCAGGCTGGTAAGCTGTGGCAGCACTGCTCTTCATCTTAATGGCTTTCAACCACTGCCATAGCCTTGCAGTGTAAATTCGTCACTGAAGTGTAAATTCACTCAGTAAATCACACCAGCTTCACTGTTGCAACATAGTACTCAAGAAGTACTAATAAAGGAGGAGAAATTGGATTTGCATTGAAGTCAACCTGTCACTTCAGCTCTCAGTCACTGCCAACCAAAGGCTGTAAGCCTCATCCAGCCAGACTTCCCCAGTAGCAAACAGGCCCTGGGAACTTGAGAAGCCAAGGAGAGAGGTCCGTGTTACTCAGCACAGGACATTCATATTGCCCCACCCCACAAGAATCAACACGACCAAGACCTGTGTAATAAAACCTGGTGGACAGTGAACCACAACAGTAAGTTACTCTGAATAGTGAACTACAGATCCAAGAGGCTATAAAATCACCTTTATCTCTCTCCTGCCAGAGTTAAGGGAGGTGTTTCCTCCCACACCACTACTAAGTGATATTTAAGAATAAGGAGAAAATTTCAGAAACCCTCTGATCAATTTGACAGGCAATTTCAGCTGGAAAATACAGAGAGAACATTTCTGAAAAAGCTGAAGGACCGGAGTTCAACGTCTCCCAAACATGACTTTCTGCCTATGACTAAAAACTATTTCTGTTGCGCAAAAAGGAACCAAGTTAGAAAAGGGGCTAAACATGACTAAACCAAACTATGTCCTTTTTTTGGTTAAATTTAAAGACTTGGATAGTCCCAAAATGACTTTTTCATAAGAAAGGGAAGGAATGAGACAGAGGAAACAAATACGGTGGGATTTTTTTTTCATTTAATGAAAACATCAAAAAACAGGCACAATCAAACTTATCCCACTTATCCTAAGGCATAAGAGTTGTTTAACATGAAAGGTTGTGGTTGTTTCACAACACTCCCTCTTCTTTACTAAGATGAAAAGTGAAATTAGAGCTGATTCATTTCCCCCACAACTGGGGCACAGTTCCAATGACCTGCAGCAGTTTCAGGGCTGCTCCTTCAGAAAGGGCCGCCTCTCAGGACACATTGCAGCGATGTGGCTGGTGAGCTAAAGCATGCCATTGATTATTTTTTTTTGTCACAAAATGCCATTGCAATGCAGCTGCATGATATTGTGAGGGCCAGAAATCACCTTCAAGACAGTTTAGTGGTATGACATGGTGCATCGTCAACAGTAAATCTGGGCTGGGAGGCAATAATCCATTCCTATGCTGATCATTGAAGACATGAGAATCAATTAAATGCCTGCTGTTAATCACGCTACCTGGCCTACAGACAAACCACCTTGTTCTGTAACCTTCCATAGTTTTATTAGCTAGCAGGCTCATATTAAGTTGATTTTTGGATAGGAGACTTGCAAAGACCATCCAGTATTGACAGAAATGGTATGGCTGCATTCAAGCGCTGATTCCATTCACAACAGACTGAACCCTGGGGAGTTCTAGTGAGTGCTTCTCCTGTGAGCCCCAAGGTTAAACCTTTGATTATAGTCATAGCACTTGCCACACGTTGGAAAGACCAGCTGCATACACTGGTCTGGTATTACCAAGTTCCTACAGGGACAGTTTCTCCCTACTTAAATGAACTGCAGGGATGTCTGCCTCAGCTCCTGTGCTATGGAGTTAAATTGAACATTTCCTTGGATGTAAATGAGCACAGACAAAACCAAGTTGCCTCACTTGGCAGATGCCACAAATACAGGACCAGGAACAGAAGAAATTCTGCAGAAAAAGCTCAAGCTGAACAGGGTAAGGTCATCCAGGATGCGGTGGGGGGGCACAAAAAACCCACCACAACACGCTCATGGATGGTTTAAAGTGGAGCATAGATGATCAGGCACATCAACCTCTCTGCACTGATGAGGCCTCAGCTGGAACGTTACATTAAGATCTGGACTTCAGCATTCAAGACATATTAGCAGATAAGACTTACTTGTGAAGAAAAGCAGGACTGGTCAAAGATCTGGAAAGCTGGAAAGAAATGGAGGTGTCCAATCTAGGGATGAGGAAGTACAGGAGAAACACCTTCCTAGTAAGTAAAAAGGAAAGCAGTAGGCCCTTCTTCATGTCAACATGAAGAAGTGAACAAGGCTTAAACTGCAGTAGGATTCAGATAAGGCATGAGAACAAAGTTCCTTGTGCTGTGAACTAGTGCTGGTGGCTAGTGAAGCACTGGAGCAGACTGGGGT
>NW_009953758.1:4608034-4652690 GCF_000747805.2 Chaetura pelagica | reverse complement strand
AGGGAAGCAATGTTGTTTCCATCACTGAAAGCTTTTGAGAATAGAAAATTAGAAATTTAGAAAATATCAATCCAAGGTAGAATTAGTCTTGCCCTAGAGTAGGGAGATGTCTAATTTTGCTACCTCCAGGCTGAATTTTTCTGCTAATCATATTCAAATTAAACTAAAACACAGCTAAGTTATATATTCTAATGCATATATTAGACCTGCAGCAAGACAGGATTAAGACCACCAGGAACTGATACCTGCACATCACTGATACTTGCTTCAATACTAGTTATAAAATATTTGAGAACCAAAGGGGGAGAATTTATTGTGATTTCCCTTCAACAGTCCTAAAATATTCCCAAAATGGCCTAATCAAAAGGCTGTAATATGTATGTCTATATTTGCATAAGTATTTCTCTATTAAAAATGAAGTATTTTTTCTTCTTGATTTTTTTCTTTAAGAATTAAAATTATCATTCTCTAAGAAGCAGTACTTTCCACAAAGGAATATAGGAATTTTATTTTAAAATACGAGAAAGTATAATGTTTAGACTTGTTCAGATTTTTTTTGTGTGTGAGAAAACCCAACCAAATGCAAGTGCTTTTTAGGTCATACCATATCTACCTTTTCCTCTGAAAGAAAATGTTTTAAGTGAGTGTCTTCTTTGCTTTGACATTTCTGAGCCACGTGTTGGGGAAGGGGCCTGGCTGCCTCAGTCCCCCACCTCATCCTAGTGGAACCATTCCTTACATGACAATAGTGCCTTTATAGAGCACAGTGCACTTGGTACAGTGCCCAGCAGATGCCAACTTGAACTATGCACTGACATTCCACTTCCAGAGCAACACAGATGTGACCTGTCACAGATTAACTCTCCTACACCTTCCTAATATGTTAAGAAACATGTTCCTTCTATGACTTTGTAAAAATCTGTTTCTTCTCTCATAGGGCCAAAATGTTTGCTGGTAGAATTTAACGGGATCCAATGGTACACAGTGAAGCTGTCTGTGGCCCTGCATGTTCCTATCAGTGACCTAATTTATTGTCTGTAGCTGGTACAACCCACAAAAATCTACACATCTACTTCCCAGGACTGTGTAACCAAGTCAGAAAAATACTTCCTCAGAATATGCATAGAGTCCATCCAGGTTCTTCCATTAGAGCATGAGCGATAGCAATAGTAAGACACCAGGGGGAGAAGGAAGAATTATGTAAACAGAGAATTATTAAATCCACCACCTCTTTTCAAAGACTGAAACACACAGCCTATGAACTTCACAACAAACAGGACTTGCACAGGTTGAACTGTGCTTCTGAGCAGGACCAACTGCCCCCTCTGGGCCACATCCTCATCTCCTGTAAATTGTTATCTCTGCATTATCCTCACAAAGCCTCCCTGAGCTGCCATCCTTCCCGCAGCTAGCTCAGGATCTGGAGCTTTCTATCCAGTGGCAAAATTCTACATTTTAATACCACTTGGTTGGTATCACCAAGTAAAAGTCTGTTCACCACATGATCTGCACTTCCTTTTGTCAAACCAGCAACACAGGTCCTGTGCATACAGATCTCACAGTGAAGTAGAGAACATACTTCGTCTGAACTTCATGGTTTTTATCACCTGAGTATTAGTCATTTTCAATATGTTTCTGTTGCATTAATGGAAAAATATGAGAGCCCTCCAGCGGTAAAAATACTACCTTTAATTTCCCACAGATGATAACCAGAAGCTGTAACCTAGGAGATAAAGTGCCTACTTCAGCTTCCACAGGTGCAGCAGCGAGTTCAGAACTGTATTTTCTGTACCTTTTCTGTTCACTTTATTCCACTCATGCTACTTTAATACCCATTGATCTAGCAGGACCATAAGAATAAGAACAACAACAATAGCTACCATCACTGATCAGTCAAATCCAGACAGTTCAGTGTATGAATGCTGTAGGAGAAACAGGAAAAGAAGGATGAAAACTTAGGGCTTATTTTAAA
This sequence comes from Chaetura pelagica, assembly GCF_000747805.2. Classification (NCBI taxonomy): domain Eukaryota; kingdom Metazoa; phylum Chordata; class Aves; order Apodiformes; family Apodidae; genus Chaetura; species Chaetura pelagica. The sequence continues at coordinate 4,650,718 of NW_009953758.1, read as the reverse complement.
GAAGAAAAATCAACCACGGTGTAGAATGCACCAATTTTCACCAGAAGTAAAGCACACCTGATTGCATTCAGTTGGAATAATGGAAGTCTCCATTTCAAAGAAAAACTTTTTTTTTATGTAGATAAGGTTTTAAAAGTTATAGATTCCAACACTGAACTTCTATCATTCAAGAGGTCAGGAAGCTAAAGAAACACTTCATTATATCCACTTGGATCTACTCCTTGATGCTCCCTGCTGTATCCACAAATAAGTTTCACCTGTAAAATCACACATTTAAAAAACAAACAAACCAAGCAGTATACCAGAAAAAGGGAGACTTTGTGTAGGAAACAAGTGTTTAAGAGCAACTAAAACGTATAGTTTCACTCCAAGCTAGTCCTTGGACTTGCGTGTCAGATTTCTCTCTATAACTCATTAAAGTTGCATTTAAACAAAGTTAATCTCAAAATAACCTATGTAACAGGGAAAATGAAAGCTTATTTTTCTTCTAAATTTTGGAAGGAAACATTTGAAGTTTTCCCACATCTCTGCTTTTGGTTGAAAACAGTTTTCAGCAAAAACACAATTCACCTGGGATGCTGACAGTCACAGGGGAATCAGGGGTGAGAGGCAAAAGACATCATACATTAGAGCTACAAGACCATCAGTGGGAGTTACTCCTTTGTTTTGCTGCACACGTGAAACTGTGTGAAGCCCTCACATAGCTGTCTCAAAACCCTTCCTCTGGGGTTCATCATTGCAACTGAAAGGCAAACAGAGACCAACGTAGTGCCAGAACATGCCATATCCTCCTTTGGAAGACAAACCAGCTATTTCCTTTTATCACCCAAATCAAAGCAGAGATAGGGATATCACAGTGGGGAATTCTCTAGAACTGGCCAACCCACTGTGCAAACAGCTGCAGTAAAGGATGCTCTTGGAGGAGACACCCTAATCACTTTGCCAGCAAGTAGCAGCTTACAAACCTCTCCTTCATGAGTCCTTCCCACCAGGTGTGGAGCTGCTCCAGCCTGGGCTTCTCACAGTCATGGGCTGCTTCGGGAACAAACTCCCCTGACCTGAGGTCTTCCAAAGCTACATAATCAGAGTCCCCTGGCAGCAAATTCACTGGCCACAAAATCCAAGTACAGTGGCCAAGTTCACCCCTCCTGGTGCCTTCAAGGAATGTTCCACCACGTTCCTCCACAAGTGCAGGGGCACAGCTGCCATCTCACCATGGGTTGCAGGGAAACTTCTGCTTGGGCACTGTCACAGTTTGACTCAGGTCCGACAACAATGCTCTCGATCCCCCCTCCCCCCAACGCAGGTAGGGAAGGAGAGAGAGAAAAAGAGAGAGACTTGGCTGGATTGAAAACTAAACTACACAGCTTTAATTAAAACACTAATGAATGATACAAGAAAATATATACAATTATATACAAATATACTCAGGTGTAGGCAAAAAGCCTCTCACCTCCCCCCACCCCAGCAACTCCCACAGCACTTCCCTGAACTGGGAAGAGTCCCGAGGAATCCCAAAGCTGCTGCTGGAGAAAGCAGAGAGTTATGGGGGTCACAAGAGATCAAGCCTGAGGATCGACGGTGATGGATGAACAGAGTCCTCCCTGGACGCTGGCCATGGACGGAAGAGAAGAGAAGAAGAAGGAAGGAAGTTGTCTTCTGTGATCTCTGACCTTCCTCTGAGCTTACGTAGATATATGGAATGGAATATCTTTGGCCAATTTTGCTGTCTGTCTAACTCAGCCTCCTAAGGGGGGGGTCACAGATCTCCCCATAGTGTCTGAGCTGGCAGAGTGCAGGTGCAGCCTTGAAGCCTCAGTAGTTAGAAAAACATTCCACTGTCTTATCAGCCTAGCAGAACACACTGTTGCTAGTTACAAGAAAGCCTACCGAAGGAAAAAAAAAAATCAGTAAAAAGAAAAATTGGCTTCATCCTGGCTCAAACCAGGACAGGCACCTTCTTCCCCACCAACCACCAGCATCACTCTCCTCCCCAGGTGCTTCTCTGCTCAGGTGTTACAGCTGTTCTTCTGTATGTTAATCACTGAGGCACATCTATTGTCCCTCTAAGGGTTCTTTGGCTGGGTTTTGGAAGCAGGGGGAGCTTCTCAGCTTCTTACCAGAGCCACTCCTGTGGCCCTTCCCCCGCTACCAAAAACCCCACCAAACCAGAAACTCAGCACAGCAACTCACAGTTCAGAAAGCATGCTTCCCTCAGTCCTGCAAGGAGCTAGGCTCCAAAGGACCTCTCATCAGGAAAGCAGAAGGCAAGACCCGCCGTGCAGATCTAAGAGCAGAAAGTGCCGCTGGCCCCTGTGCAGCAGCTGTTCTTCCCGCTAGTAAATAAGGTCAGCTCACCCTGACTATCTTCAGAACCAGTTGCCTGACACAAATACAGTAATGTTGTGCACCAAGGTCTTGCTCCTGTACTGTTCACAGTCCTGGAAAAGGAGTTTCCAAGACCCCTTCCCAGGCTTTTCCATCTGCGCACTGAGCACAGAATAAAGCAGAGTAGGAGATGCAGAGAGATTTTTTTGGGATACACACCCCACTTTCTGAATTTTCTTTCAAATGCTTCCTTTGACAAGTTTTCTCACTGATGCTCTGGGCAATGGTGTTGCACAGAGAAATGAGAGCTTGTGGTGTCCCACAGACAGCTTGGTTGGGATGGTCAGAATTCCCAAAGCACTGCCCAAACTTCACCCACTAGTTCTTTCAGATAAAATTGCCTTCTTTAGACTTCAGAATTAACATGTCTGAGATGAACACAGAGAGCTCACAGCTATATTATACCTTAGTAGTTTCCATTCTACTTTTATGCTATTCTGGATTTATAAGACTGGGAAAAGTTAATTTAACCATTAAGAGGGGAGTGCTCTCCAAGTGTAGAAAACATATAAATAGCCTAAAGTTCATAGCCAACTTAACACCATCATCTCTCACAATCAAGAGTGTAGCCCAGGAAAGGAGGGGAAGCAAAGCAAAAAGGAAACTTGCCTTGCACACCATTGCATTGTGGATGGTCTCAGTCATGGGAAACACTCCCAATCCTGAGTTGGAAAGCCACCTCTACTCTCAGTTTGACTCCCCGTGGACAGGACACAGCTGTGTGGTGTGGTATCTTGAGTTTCAACCACTTGCAAAAGGTTTCAGAATAATCTGGGCTTTACATTTTCAATCTCACTGTTGATTTTCGTCGTAACCAGCACCAGTATTCACTGAATGAGATAAAAGGGAAAAAATTCTGAGAAAATAATTTGCCAGATGTCCAGTTGACACAAAGAACTCTTGTGTTGACTTCCTCTTCCTCAGATCCAGCCCCACATTTGGAAAGCCATTCTTAATAGCTCCACTTTAAAGCTGTTCAGATAAACTCTATGCATCCTGCTGCTTAAGAATAGTCAAGAACATTAACTTCGGCCCTTCAGAGTTAAGTCCTACATCTACCCTGCACCACCACCTGCTAATACTGGGCAAACACATAAGAGAATGCCTGGATACAGGGAAGACACTTGACACTGAGTGTACATAGACATGGATTCCCTCTGAATCAGTTCAGACCTCTCCAAACCCTTATTTACTATAATCCAAGCAAGAAACTCAGAAGCAACAAAGCATTTCTGAGCCACCTCTTGGCACTGCGGAGGGGAAGACTAACACTAGGTTTTCCTCTCCCCATATTTATTTGATGACTGTCAGGTCAAAGACACCATTACCTAAATTGATATGCCCCTGCTTCTGCCATTCTACCACGATATTTATCATTGGTCTCCTCTACTCCCATTATATCCATATGATGATCTTTACCCATTTGGAAGATCTCCATGCCCAGCTATGTAGATTGGAGAGTATTTGCCAGTAATGGGAGTAATGTCCAGTTTCCAGTGCTTGTCCAAAACCTCATCTTTAAAGCCCCACAGGAATAGCAGAACACAACCAGAAAGCAGCTCTGTCACAAAAACTGTGCTCTGTTGTTCCCTAAAGGCTTACAGCAAATATACACCTCTGGACCTCCCAAACCTCCTAGAAGATTACCATCCATGTTTGTAATGACCCAGTATTCTAGCTAGGGATTTATTTTGTCCTCTGGTCTCCCATTTAAAAAAAAAAAGACAAAATATACCCCACCACTAGCATCACAGCATAGCAGCCACCACTGGAGCAGCAGCTCCGTGCAAGTCACATCAATTCCATTCCCAGGGGTGCAAACCAATTTCTCTTGTTTTTCCGCCCGTCTCTCTGGCTGAACCTCCAGCAGCCTTCAATCCCATTAATCCAAGCACTGCTGGCGATGACGAAGACTGATTTCACCAGCAAACGATCAATTTGTATCTCCCCCCCTTTTTCTTTTTTCCTTTTTTTTTTTTTTTTTTTGGTGCTATGTACAAAATATCATGAAAAAGGTGTTAGTGGTGATAGTTCCACAACAGTGAAATAATAGAGTAATAAGGCAATCCACTTTTGACCTTGCAGGACAGCTAATTCATCTATCCATCTATCTTAATTATTCCCTGGGTTACAAAAGAGAAACTGTACAATTCATTCATTCCACGGTGACAATTCCATTTTCCATCCCCAGTAAAGCACCATCCTTTCTCTGCAGTGATCCTGCCATAGACCACATCCCTTCTCTGCCTACTCACACCAGCTCACATGCAAACAGTCACTCAAGGCTTGATCCAAAGCCTATTGAAGTTGACCAAGTCAAGCCCTTGTTGGCCCAAACACACTCTAGCCTGTGCCACACCTTCCTCTCACTTTTAAGCAAAGAAGAAATCAGCAGTCTTCATAAGCCATTTCAAAAGCAGCAGTGGGACCTCTGGCAGAGTAGGCAGGTGTTCAGACAGACTAACTCTGCCCTGGGAAACTGATATTTTCAAATATTCTCTGATGTTGATGTAAAAAAGGTATCTTACAGAAAGTTGCATATTGTCTCAGAAGTCTATGAAACCTGTCCTCAGTGGATGAGGGCAAGCTAGGACCTACAAATCAGGAGAGTACATTGTGATAAAGAGTACAGAGAAGACATAGGCTAGAGAGAGGAAAGGATTCAAAGAGCATCTTCTGACAACACCACTTTACATTCTGATATATATAATTTTCTGAGTATTGTGTCCTAGAAAGACAAAGGGTAATGGTTTTAAACTGAGAGAGGGGAGATTTAGGTTAGCTATTAGGAAAAAATCCTTCACTATAAGGGTGGTAAGGAACTGGAATGGGTTGCCCAGGGAGGTTGTTGATGCCCCATCCCTGGAGGTTTTTAAGGCCAGGTTGGACAAGGTTTTGTGCAACCTGGTCTAGTGGTGGGGGTCCCTGCTCAGTGCAGGGGGGGTGGAACTTGATGATCTTTGAGGTCCCTTCCAACCTTAATAATTCTATGATTGTAAGTTAATATCTGAGTCTTAAGTCTATACAATCTGATCTGCCTATGACTTCACCTCAGAAGTTGAATCCCACAACCTTCCTACTTTTAAGCATAGCACTTATAAGTCGACTGTTTGCACACAACTCTCCAACTTGCAGGGAGAAGTTGGTGTGAATTAATGTCTCCCACCACCCTTTGAAAGAGCCAAGTTTTAGTCTTTATCTCCAACAGGCTAAGGGGTCTGTTGGAATTTGCAATGCCAGAATTTCACAACACCCCTTACAGCCTAACAGTTGCTAGGAAAACAGGAGAGAACTGGCCACACAAAAGAAGCTAAGGAAGAAGATGCTTCAAACCACTGACTCTTGGTTGTTCCTCCTGAGAGTGAAGTTGAAACAAAAGCAGCAGAAATCCCCATAAAGGATGGCTGCCTCTGATCAGGTCTTCTACTGGGAATTTTAGCTACCAATATATCCTTGAAGATTTGCACTTTCCTAGCACCCCACTTTTCTGCAGATGTTTTTAGGGTCATCTTTGGACTCCACAGCTCACTCAGTTCCTCTACTAGGCATCTCCAGATCCCTTTTGGACTCCTGAGCAAGCCAGACTCTTCCCCTCCTCACCCTCATCTATCTCACTTCCATCATTTTACTCACTTCTTACTACTCAAGCCTGTATCTCTGCTTGCCTTTTCAACACCCAATTTCCCTTATCTAAAAATATACAATCCTCCCTTCCCTCCTTTGTAAGCAGGTCACCTGAGCCCGATTTCCTTGCCTACCTTGTTTCTTCACCTCTGTCATGTTTGTCTCCAGTCTGTGCTGCTCTACCATACCAAATCCATTCCCTTTTTTCACACCCTTGTCCTCTTGCCTCCTGGACTCCTCTGCTTGTCTCACACCATCCACCCACACTCCTGATTCACATTAGAAAGCAACTTAATCTTCCACCAACTTCACCCTGCTGATATATCCTCTGGTCCCTTATCTCTTTCTCTGCTCTACCCCTCATTTTCCCCTTATTGTTATTTTACTGTGGTCTCTACCCCATTGCTTCACTAACCTACTCTGCTTTCTCATCCCCATAATCCTTTATATGAGTAGACATCCTATTTCCCTTCTTTGTCATGTCTAATCTAAGACTAATCTCTTAAGAGAAATGAGCATATGATCTTAAGTGCAGTTTGTACAGTGCTTTGTCAGTGTACAGTGATTGGAATGATTGTTATTAATACATTACTAACACAAAGATATCACCCTGGGTTCAGGGATCCCTAAGACACAGATTGCTGCAACCAGCTAAATACATAAAGGAAGTATTAGATCTGCTTGCCCCTTTTTTAACAGTTTTCTTTAAGTCTGCCCCAGCAGCTCCTGTCAGGAACAAGATCCTGGGCTAGAGTTTAAACAGAAAGACAATACTCTGCATCTCAGAGTGTGGAACTGGAGCCTAAAGTCATACACAGGCAAGGCAGGAAAACCCACCCTACTGACAATAACTATCCGGGACACTGCATAGATGTCTTCAGACCCCTTAGCACAGAGTTGCCTACTGACAACAGCTCCTCTGAAGACTCAGAATCAGTTGATGAGAGCCTGGCACAGAAATGTGAGCAGAATTAAGGCCAGCTGGGCACAGCCCAAGATACCACTGAGCAGTCAAAATATCAAAGCAAAGATCTGAAGGTAAAGCCTGGAGCAGTGGTGCTGCCTCACTGCCATGTGTTCAGTGCCTCAATGTGTGTTTCAATGGAGCCTGCAAAGTATGCCCAGGCTTTTGCGAAGCAGCAAGTAGACACAAACACAAGATCTACAGCAAATAATGTCCTAGTAGGACTCAGAGATTGTGTGCAATTGGAACACAGGAGGCAAAGCAGGGCAAGCTGATGCACAGGTATATCTGACACAGGTTGCTGCAAGCTCTTACCCTGGAAACAGAAAAGCTAATCCCAGTCCATACTATAACTACCCCAAGACCCAGCAGAGAAGCTGTATAATGTCGCCATGCAGAGCGACACAACTGGTTTTCCAGTTATAATATTGACTACCAGCTGAGGAAGATGCATTTCAGCCCCCAACACAGGTTTCCTGGCTGACCTTGGTCAATTCATATGACATGCTTTGTAGTCCATCTTCACACAAAGGAGGACCAGAGTCTTTCATTTGTTTCTTGGCATTGTCTGGACAGGATGACAAATGACCTTTGTGACATGTCCAGTCTCCAGCATCCACATAAAGTTCACATTCTTCTTCCAAAACAGTCTCTTTGCTTCCTTGAGCTTTTTTCAGGTGTCTCCCTGGTCCCAAGACCATGGAGTTTTTGCTAAGCCACAGCCTGAGTTTTGCTATTTCCCAGAAAGTCTTCTTCATCCCAGTTCCCTCTTTTTTGCAGTATTTTCAGTAATCCTATTCCTTCCCCTTTCCTCAGAGACTGATTACCATCCAACCAAACCCCTGAGAGTCCAATCCTCCTCTTACATTCAACTGCCTTTAAATATTATGGCTGTGAACTGTAAGACACTCAGAGGTGGTCAAATGCTCTTGGTTAAGCATGGTTAGAGGATGACAAAGGGGCTGGCCCATAAGCCCTAGCATTGTGATTTTTTTCAACAACCCAGAATTCTCATGGGAGAAGCCTCATTCTCCCCTGAAGAATTAACTTTTCTGCACCTCCTGCTGTGCTGGTGTCTGTGGTATGCAGGAACATTTCCCACCTCAGGCATAGTTACTAGTTTCTTTCCTGGCACTGGATATGGAATATAGCTAGAGAGCTGAATGCTTTGGTCATCTTGATGGCTGCTGCATTTACAAAGCTTTTGGAGTCATGTACTTCCTCATTCCCCAGGAGAGCAAAGTTTCTTGCTCAGCTGAAAATTAACTTCTGGGGTTGCACTTACTCACTTCCTTTTAAATGGCCTGCAAAGCAGCTCTGAAAGCGAAGTACTACACTCCAGGGATCTCATGACCAACCTTTGCCAGGCACTCCTCAAAACAAAAGAAGAAGAGAAAGGCAAGGGGAAGGGAAGAATAAGTAGAATGGTGGCCCTGGCCAAAGAAGAAGTTTTAGAACAGAGAAAAAGAAAGAGAGAATGAGAAGGAGAGAAAATGGAATGTAGGGAGAGAGGGAGCAGCAATAATAAGGTCATTTATTACAGGAGCTACTCCTAGTCTGTGTGTATGTAACACAATTTGAGCTAATTGTATTGCCCTCACTTTGGGGACGTTGCTGTCTGTCTCTGAAGCTTTTTCTAATTTCCCCCCTTAATGTACGATTTCAGAATCTTTCATTCTAATGATTTTAATGCAATCAGCAAAACTATGCATGTAATTGTCTTTGGCACAGCACTCGGTGGAGTGGCACTCAGGGACAGCTCCCTGAACCCAGGACTCCGGCAGGAGAATGCAAAACAGGCCTGTTTTCAATCACTGCGGCAGAAGGCAGCAGGCAACGTCTGCGAAAGGCTGCAGAAAAAAAACATTTGTCGGAAGACAATGACAAAAAAGGGGGTCTCAGCTCGGTGCTATTCAGAGACAATTTGTAAGCACGGCTGTTGAAGTCGATCCAAAGGCTCCGGAACAGCTGGAGCTTTGCAGTGATTGATAAGTGCGCCCAGGAGAACTTCATTTCTGCCTGAATGAAGACAAAAGCCCCGCGATGCTGGGCGGATGGGTAATGTCACTATCATTAAGTAGTGAGAGTGGATATGCCAGACCTTCAGATGGGGACACAGTCAGGGCTATGAGGAGAGGTCAGGGCACCCTCCCTTTCTTCCCATCACCGCCAGCTCTTTCACCTCCCTGTCTACCCCCTCCCCACGCACACTTTCAGCAGAAACACCCCCTTTGCTATTGTAATTCCCATATAAAAGTTCCCCTGGCTTATAAGTACCACACCATAGGTCTCTCCCTCTCCTCTTCATGACTGCTGTGAATGTGCTCCTTCCAGACCTACTAGGGCTAGTTCTGCCAGTGGATGCTCCAGGCCATTCAAATGCACCTTGTTCACAGACTATGTCACCATTGCTCACGATCCTACACTTTGAAGACACTATGCTTGAGAGCCACCTTCAGTACCTATACTTGGGTCACTCCCACAAAAGGTTGTCTCCTTTCTCCCTGTATTGCTCACCAGTATCTTCTGAAACCCAAAGTTTTCTGAAGTCTCATCCAGCTGAAAATTTTGGGCAACCTTGAGAAAACAGTGAAAGCATCATCACAGGAGAAGAAAGCACATGAAATACAAAACCCATCACAATGGAACTGAACTGGCATCTGCGTGCTTTGCACACAATCTCATTTGTCTTAAAGCTTGCTTGGTTTTTGTTGTTTGCTGACATGGTCTCTTTTTCCCCTGCAGAGTTACCAGATCTCGCATACAATAGTCAGCATGAAGAGACTGGAGACAAGTGAGTAGATGATAATCTCAACTTGTATTCTGTGCTTTTCTCATAGTGCAGAAAGAGCTGAAAAATACAACCCAAGTTGTTCTGAAGCAAGAAGCAAAATTAAAAGACTCTATTCATCAAATTACCCTTGGTGCTGCCTATAACTAGTTTACTCAGTTTTTGTGTATTCAGTAGTCAGGACACCAAAGACCTCTGAAACTCTGAAACACAAGTGGGAATCAGCAGTGCTGCACAGGAGACATCAGAAAACAGTCCACAGCAAAGGTGACACTCAGGCAGGAAGGGGAACAAAATGCCTGAAGTCGCTCCAAGTCTGTGTCACAAATTCTCAGAGGATCTAACAAACCACCTCAAACACCTGATCTTTCCATTCCAAGTACTGAACCCAACTCTTTTCTCCTGCTGTCAGGGGCCAGTCCAGGCAATGCCTGAGATAAAAACAAAGACCTCTTCCAAAAACCCCACAGAATCTTTCCTGTAGCAAGAAACAGTCAGTCACCTTCTGATGTGCTCTAAGGGGTGTGAAGGCAAAAGAAACAGGGAAAAAAGGTTTCTACTAGCAGACAGCCTATCACTATTCTGCTTCCTGCATGTTATGTTGGGCCAACCCTCTCCCACACAACGTGGTTAACTTCTGTTCAGATGACCTGGCCTCAAAGTACAGAGCTGCAGCTGCCCTGTGGGGATCATGGTGAAGGACACCCTCACCCAGCCACAGCTGAGACTGCCTAATCATCAATGGAGATGACTGAAGAAAGATGAGAAGTTTCAGAGTCAGGAGGTCTGGGACCATTTCCTAACTCTGTTGGCTGACCTGGACCAAATCTCACTCACTTTGCTATATTTTTCATTTTTCCCACTTTTCTGCCTCCAAGAGCTCTACAGTCCAGGCTGCTGTTCATCTTTATAGCATCTACAGCAACAAAACTCCACACTGTGTTGGGACTATAACCTGCCCCAGCCATGACATTTCCAAGAATTCTTACCCACCAGCACTTGCATGTTCCTGCCACATCACTACATCTTCAGAAGCTCTAGCAACCACCTATTTAGAGCCCAGGATGCATAAACTCACATTTCTGCTACTCAGTGACATCTGCATCAGTAACCTTGTCTCTCATTAGGCTGTTAGTTCTTTGGGTAATGGAAAGCTTTGTGTCCATGTTTGTACAAAACCCATCCATATGCCCACGGTCTCTCAACCACCACAGAAGCAGCAGCATGCCCCACACAGCTCCAGAACACGCACAGAAAGCTGCCCAACATCCCTCTGTGTGCCTTCTGCTGCTGGTGAAAGCAGGGTCAGCTGACATCCCCCTCAATCTCTCTCTGCTTTCCAAACTCCAGGAACATTTTCCTGGAGTAACATGTTTGTTTGGGTTTGCTTTTTTTTAACTGACTTACACCCAGCCAGCCAGCATCTTGCTCTCTGCAGAGGGATGGGATAGCACAGGCCAGAGAGCAGCAGGAAAGCTGATTCCCATTGGCCTGCAGAGGAGCACCAGCCCCTTTGCTATTTGTACACATCCTCTGGAATATCCACATTAAGCACTGTCCTTGCCAAAGCCACCACCAAAACATGCACGTTGTTTCCTAATCTCACTGTCCCCAGATCTGACACTGGCTAGTTGTTCTGCCTTCCTGCTCAGACAGCTAGAGACTTTTGCAGAGCACTGCAGTACTGGGGGATCTCAGGTGGTCAGGTTTTGGTGTGAGCTTTGGGGGGCCCCTTGTGGACATCCTCCTGAGCTAGAAGCCACACTAACTGCAGCAGAACAGCTCTTACAGCCTCTTCAGAGAAGTTACAGCAGACCCCTTCTGGAGAGGGAAGCAGAGGTACTCAAACAGCCTAGTGGTCCCTGTCAACCAAGAAAGGAACAAGATCTTAAAGTCCCGGTGCTCCTCTCTTCCACTGAGCAATTCTACACCTCCACTCTGCAGATAGTTGTGATGATACAGAAACCCACTTCTGAAGGCAGAGACTTATCTTTTTCAGGGCCTGCACATTCAGCAGTGATGTTACCAGTAATGTGCCAGAGTAAAGCTTTAGCAGTGAGCAGAAGCAAGATACCTAGCTTTAATGAACTGATCTGGACTTGCAGAGACTTTATGCCAACTAAGATCCCCCAAGCCTCCACTCAAGCTCAGTCAGGCCTAAGCTTCCAGCAAAGTGACTATCAGTTGCAGTAACATGTTCCCCACAAGACACTCCATTTCTCACAGCTACCAGGTTCCAGCTTCTAGGAGGAGGAGAAATTGCCCAAGCATCTAACTACTGTAAGACTCCCTGTTCCTGTTTGTTGGGTTTTTTTGTCACAGAAAAGGATTTAGCAAAGTTTCCAATTATATTTTCCCAGTCTCCCACACCAGTTTGAGATATCTGTTTAGCCTGATCCTACCAATGACTGTAGTTCACCTTTCAGCTGCCACCTTTGCCACAACTGACAACACCATCAGGTCCAGTATAACCTTCACATGGAGATAGAGTAATGGTATCAGATTCCTTGGATGTGGTCATACTGTCAGGTACAAGACCTCAAGGCCTCTCCTGGGATGCACACAGTCTGCATCACATCCATTTGAGCATAAGGACCTTGGGTGTCCAAGAGCACCAGGCACAGGAGCTCATGGCCAGGCAGACTGAGACAAGCTGCACACAGGTCACACACAAGACATTTCCAGGGACAGTCAAGAGGTGGTCTGTGCTTTTAGACCTGTACAGATACAGCCTCTATGTACATGGCAGAACCAAAGGTCATCCCATGACCTCAGAGCTCTGTTCTGACCTAGACCCAAACAAATGGTACATGGTGGTGCCAAGTTTTGATCCCTTCATGGGCTTCCCTGCCCTAAGCCATGATGGTAGGTCCAAGCAGAACTCAAAACCTCATCTAATTTCTCTTTGTCCCCACTCTGATCTGTGCAGTAATAAATGGTGATGAATCTTGACAGAGAACATCCAAGTGTCTGGCAATGTGGAGGGCAAGTCAGCCTCTGCTATAGGAGATGATTCTGGGGCTGCATCTCTTGATGACCCCAGAGAATTCAGACTGCCCCGCTCCCTCCTCTTGAAAGGTGATAACAAAGGTGTGAGTTTCTAAGCCTGACTGGCTCATGGAGTTAAAACCCAGTGAACCTGACCAGATCAGTGATAAAGCCAGAGCTGTGCTGAATTGGTCATTCTCCTGCTCTTGCCTTCTCTTGCCTGACCCCTCTTTGCATGGTTCATAGAATCGGCAAAACTCCTTGACACAGAAACTGGAAGACACTCGATCTGTCGGTAACAATTTCCAGCAGCTTTGACAGGAACAGGCAGAGCGCAGGAAGAATGAAAAAAAACAAAAGGAAAGGGAAAAAAGAAAAATTCCTCTTGCCTCCTTTTCATTTTTCCTTTAGCTTCCCGTCTTTCCTGATGCTGTGCAAGGATCTCTACTCCTTTGCTGCTGGACAGATGAAGACAGTCCACAAGCTGCAGAAGCTATCCCAACACAAGCCATGCAAGAGACTAATTCATCATAGACAAAAGACTGCACACAGAAGGGCACATGAACATCTTTTACTGTAAAGCCTTCACTGCTCTTGCAGCATTCCGGTTTCCTGTCAAGACCTGGGCTTGCCCACAGTGGCAAAGAGGCTTGAAACCACTAGGAAGTTCAGTGGAGAAGATGGAGCTGGTGATGGTTTTACCATTCTTTTAGGTCAGCTTTGCTGTGAGGGGGAAAGATTTCAGCTTGTTCTGCAGAGGAAAGCATGGCCTAGGATCATCAGAGTGTTTTTACCCACTGGATGACTGGCCCAATCTTTGATCTTTCCTGCTCTTATCACTGTGGCTTCAAGCCTGGTGCACAGTAGGCTTCACAGGGGATTGGAGAGGGTCTGTGACCAGTCAGGGTATATGGACTGAGACTTCTGCAGCCTCTTCTGGGCTGTAAATCTGACCCACAGCCTGACACCATCACTGTAGGAAACTGGACTCCAAAACCCATGCAGTTCTTTCCCATTCCCAAGTTCTGATGTCCTTCCCTAAGCAAAAGCCATCCTGACCAAGTGACTAGGAAGATGCAAGTACACAGTGTGATGCCTTCCTTATCAGACAACTCATACTTCAGTCTATGTTCACCCTAGCCAAAAATTAGATCAGTGTGAATTTAGGGTAGTGGAATCTGTGCTGCATCTTCAGAGATGTACCTTCTTCATCTCCTTCTCTCACTGCAGGAGATGTTTTTCAGACCAGGTGATCATTTGAAGGAGGGTTGCAAGATGGTAGGAAAAAGCCATGCCTCTGATGAGCCAATGGCCCAGAAACAATGGTATCATTACACAATGACTAACTTTCATCATGATAAAACCTGTCTATCATATTGTCATACAACCTGCACTGTCAGGTAACACACAATCTTGGAAGGGTCCATGCTTGAAAATAAGACCTTACATAACACAAGTCACCTATACAGGGGGAGAATGGGAGAGCAATAGAGGAGACAGAAGGATTGAAAACAGCAAAAATGCACAGCTACTGCATCACAGCAACTCAGGTTTTTACATTTAGCCCAGGCACCACATGGGCAAGATACCAGCAGGACATGATACAAGGGTGATATCCACCATGCAACCTTTTTCTTCAAAAGACAAAGCACATCTGGCTCAGAGCCTACACAGTATTTCATGGCTTCAATGAATCTGGGGTCTGTGGAACCATGACACACAGATTGATTTATTTTTAGCTCTTGACACAGACAGAAATTCAAAATAGAAATTTTAAACCTTCCTGCATGGTAGAAACATCATCAGTGTCTGTTTGGTCTCATGGTTAAAGAGAAGGCTGAAAGCTAACCTTAGAAGTGATCAGTGCTTGAGCTCTCCCTGAAGGCAGGAGCTTGCATCCACATCTAACTCTTGGCTGTGCCAGGATCAAGCTGTCCTGGTGCCCAGCCTCACTGGTTTTGCGTATCAAGGCACATCAACAAAAGGAAACCCAACAGGTGAAGCTGCAATTGCCCTTCCTGAGAAAAGCTGATCAGAGCTGTGCCAGAGGCAGCTGCTTGTTTCCTTCTCAAGAGATAATTACAGCAGCTAGAAAACACCATTTGCCATGTTGCTTTTAATTCATATCAGCATAACTGACATTTCCAGCTACACTCGGCAGCTGCAGGTATGGGAAGGATGGAGCTGCTCCAGCCTTAACTGCAAAGGGCTGGTAGGCTTTCCTCTCAGCCTTCACCATCACTTCCCTTTGCTTTGCCTTGACTGACTTAGCCCCCTCTGCTTTCTGTGTCTGCTCTACAAACCATTTAGTTCTCTGTAGTCAGCATTTGCACCCATTGCTGGGAATGGAAGGGCAGCCTTGTGCTTGAGGCACTGCTGCTGCTCTTGAAAGATCAGAAGCTCAGGTCTGCTGCAAGCTCTCAGACCATGTCCTGAAGAAGCTGCAAAAGCTTCCCTGGATTTTGGTGGTTACTTATTCCCAGCTAGCCATACAGCAGCTACCTGATGAGCCAGCTGGTGTGCAGAAATGCTTTTACTGCCAGTAAAGCTGCAGACCAACTGAGTGCTCCAGCAACCACTAGCGGGCTGTTTATCCAGCAAAATCTGAGATGGAGGGACAAAGAGGGAATCTTGTGCACTGCAAGGTAGAAGCACAGACTGGTCATTGGTGGGCCTGGGGAGATTCCAGAGATGGGATGCACAGACTCAACAGCACTGTTAAAGAGACAGGTAAATTAGATACCACCATAGGAGTGAGCAGGAAGAGGCTATAACAGGCCTCCACTTGAGAAAACCAGAATACCATCCTTGCAAACCTGGCAGCCACATCTATTTACACAGCACAGTCTTCAGAGCAGCTGTTGCTCCATATCACTCTTTGCACAGTACCTATCACCACAAACTCCCAGCTGAGACAGGGCCACTAAGCCATGAAGAGCAGCAGTGAAAACACTGACAACAGACAAACCATATAGTGAGACCCAATTGTTCCTAGTGCCTCTGAACACAAGTCCTTTTTAAGCACAGAATTGGCCAAAATTGCCCATGAACATATAGACCGATGAAAAACATGTGTGACTCAAAAACTAAGGAGTCTCAGCCATGGAAAAATCACAGCAGGTAAAGTGAAGAAGCAAGTCAAGCCTTCTCTGTACAGCTGCACCCTCTTGCCAGTCACTGTGCAGTGAGTATTTTAAGACTCTATCCACCACAACCACACCAATTTCAGACTTATGCCAGCAGGGCAGTTTGAAGTGAACAGTCAAGTAGCTGGACACCAAGGATAAATAAGACTTCTACTGAACCTGCTTTCACAGCAGGATACTAGAAAATTTAGCTGACCTTTGTTAAATAAGCTCAATGGGTCCCCTGAGAGATGGTGAATTACTGTGAGCAAGTAAAGAATGCCGGCCTCAGGCCACAACCTGCAGAGAGAGGTTTTTCCACACAAGAGGCTGCAACCCACCCTCTTTCCAGGAAAATGTATTTCTTTTGTACTAAGGGAGATGAGGCAACCCCAACCTACTGCAAAGCCACTTGTGCCCCAGCTACAAAACCACTCTCAGGAGTATGGAAGATGTTATGCACCATGCAGCTTTTGAGCTGTGGCACTGGAAACTGTCACCAAGGAATCCAAGCTGCCAACAGAGCACCTCTTGCCAGGAGATGTCACTGCCAGGGCTGCCTGTTCCCCTGCTCACAGGTTTGCCCTCTGGACTGCCAGCACATGCACCTTTGGGGGGCTTCTAGTGGGGTAACGGAAGGCAGGCAGCATCTGGGAGACAAGCCCATCCCAGATGTCAGTGTTGTAGGGTCCCTTTACTGATACAATATAAATCTAGGAGCACAACATGGACCAACACAGTACCTGCAACCAGATGCAGCCAGACTAAATTTCATTACTATACAGCACATTTCCTTTGGGAAATTTAAAACCTTCAAAGACACCTGTCCGCCTCTTCCAGCTTGACCAGCTGGAATTTAGGCCACCTCACCTGACTGGCTGAGGTAGCAGACGTGACAGAACAGTGCTACATTAGGTTTTTTTCATCCATGTTCTGGCTGAGGTGGATTTGATGAGACACAGAGGTCATACAGGGTGACATTAGCTAAGACATTAACATGCTACAGCAGGAGATGCAGGCATGATAGGACAGAAAACAGTATGACAAAGCTGCATCTAGAGTCTTTCACTGAGTGACTAAATGCTGGAGCAAAAAACTGATCCGAGCTGGCCCCTTCTGAGTTAACTGAGGTAGGAAAGATCCCACCTGGCAAAGATATGTCCAACATTTCATTTCTGGGTATCCACAGTTGTTCCAGGTGCCACTACTTCTTTCTTTTACAAGATCAGGTACTGACAAGGAGTAGGGAGAGGAGAAATGCAATTAGAAACTAATTTTTTCCTGTTCTCATTCTTTAAGCAACCCTTGGTTATCTGGACAAACAAAAACCTGGATTGCCTCTGATGGCAAATTTTAAAAATCAAGCCTGCTTCAGGTTGGTCTGAGCTCCCTTGATTTTTCTCTCCCCCTATCTCCTTCTGGTTCTAGCCTCTCAAAAGTTTTCAACTGAAACAGATCATAGGTTCTAGTGTTCATAAAACAGGAACATTTTTATTTTAGTTTTCAAGCCTCTGCCAATGACCCTGCTGGGGGGGTAGGGAAACAGGACCATTTGTTGTGGCTGAGCAGCACAATTCCATTTGCCAGACTCTGAAATGAGAGACTCACTGCTGATGAAGTCAAAAAAGGTAAAAGCTTCTGTGTAATTTTTCTCCTTTTCCCCACCCAAAGTCTATCTTTTCTTTTTCTCCACACACACACAACACCCCCCACTGCCTCCCCCATCTTCCAGCAGATTCTCTGAAGATGGAGAGAAGCAGAAAGGTTGGTGTCTCAAGGGAAACCCACACTTCTCAATATTCAGAATATTGAATATAAAATGTCAGAGGAGTTATCAATCTTACTTTGAAGGCACAAGGAGCTTCATTTGTTAGTGCAGGATGTGAAAGGGGCCTTTCAGAGCCATTCACTGCCTCCTCAAAACACATTTCACTACTGGAGTTTTGTGATTGCCCATTCTACAGTGTCCAGATAGGAAGCAGAACCACATCTAGTCCTGCTAAACTGTCCTAGACAGCAAGAGAGATGCAGACAAGTAAAAGTACATGAGGTACAGCATGAGGTGAGGGCCAGTTCTTAGCTGGCAGAAAACCACATAAGCTACTTCAATTAGCCTTTAACATTTGATGATGCAGCTCAAAGCATCTAATGGAATTAGGCAAACCCTCTGCTGACATCAATGACTACAGCACCAGTGAAACCAACTAAGCCTAATCCTTTTCCTTAACTGTAGGCTCAGCTCAAGACCCCTTAGTGATTGTCAGCATGTCAGCACTCTTCCTCATCTCCCTCCTAGTCCTAATGCATGCAAAGATAAGCATCAGCAAGGATGAGAGAGCAGCCTAATTCTGAGATACGCCAAGCAGCCCCAAATCAACAATCACATACTACACACAGCAGTATGGAGACCTGCATCCCAGCTGACAGCAGAAATGGAATTAGTCTCCAATGAGACCAGCAGGAAATCATACTGGTAGGGTAGCTCCTAAATATATATATATATATATAAAAAAAACAGACCTACACTCACAGACACAGAGTCAGCACTACAAAGTTTCCAAGTGAAAGACAGACAGGTCAGCCATATGACAAGCAAAGATAGGGGGCAGGACTGCTCACTGGTGAAGAAAGATAACACTGTTATGGGCCATAGGCTGCAGGTGATATATCCTGGTCAATGGGGTTCTCTTGCTTCTTGTCAGTTGCACAGTTTGGGAGGCTGACATTTCTAACCCAAACCTGTTTCCCGCACTGTGTGATCCATAGCCTTCAAGTTTACACACAGTCCCTCCCTTGGGCAGCCAGAAGGGACAAGCTTCTGTCTTCCCCTAATTCATCTCTCCTACAACTCCCTGATTTTTCCTAAACATCAGCAATTGTATTTGGGGCTGAACCAGATAGCATGTGACCCAATTCTCTCTTCACTTGCTACTAACTACTGTAAACTGCAGGTAAATCAGATGCATGTAAACTCCACTGACCTAGAAAAGATCATGTGTATATTGCTCTCTGATCAATGTTTTCAAACCTTGAAAATAAAGGTTTGATTCCTAAATGCACATTCTCTACTACTAAGAAAGTCCTGCTGCTCAAAAGCTAGTATATGGACCATCCTTGCATTTAAGAACCAGCTGGTGGAGATAAGTAAAGCTCCTCTGATTCCCAGGGAGCTATGTGGATTTTAGCTAACTAAAGGTTCAGACCCTAACTTTCATATGGGCAAGTCTGGAAGTGCTGGACTGCTGCTGTTTCCTGAAGAGCCAGCATGTGGAAATGAGGTGCAGTTGTTCCTGACAGATCACTGTGCAAAAAAAATAAAAAATCTCCTGGTCTCAAATGTGACCTTTCCATCAGAGGTCACCAAAAAGTCATCAGTGATTTCATCAGATATCAACCAACTCAATTGCCCTTACGTGCACACACAGCAGTAACAACACACAGGTCACCCTCATTTCCTTGTGTGAGTCAGTCACTCTGAGCCCAAGGCCACCAGTTAGAAGAAAGAAAGATCATCTAAGATCCTGAATTAGATTGCTGATCTTGGCTCAGATCTCATTCTCAGAAATCTGCCTACTGAGTGATTACAGAATTATACACCCAGTTTAGCATTGCAGGAGGGTGTCCTAGGGACGAGGGGGCTGCACTGCAACAGCATAAATCAGTGTAGCTCTACAGCTATCCCAACACCTCCACTCATCTTATGGATATGCTCTGACATATGTACCCCATTTATTTGGATTTGTTTGGTTACTGTCTGATGTTAGCACAGGAAAGACAATAAAGAGATGAAAGAATAATACAGACACGAGGGTGACTATTTTCCAAAGAGGAAACACTTGCTCTAGCTGTCAATGATTTACAGGGTCATGTTGTTCATTGTTGACATATTTTATTGTCATTATTTATCACATTCACTGCTGTAGCCCTAAGAACTCCACACAGGAACTTGGACTGTGTAGTGCAAGGTGCTGCACAAATACAGAAAGCTGTCAGGGAGGTACAGATACCAGAGTCCTGCCAGCTGCTGCCACTGCAGAAGATACTGCAGATTCACAACAGGACATAAAAGAGGCAGTAGGGGGAAGATGGCAGGTGTCCAGAGTGCCAGAATATTTCTCAGCTCAGCACAGAACAAAAAGATTCTTTTCACTCCATCAAGTTTATAGAGTTAAGTTCAAAAATGCTAAATGCTTGCATTATTTTTAACACTTTCTTATTGGCCACAAGGCTGTCAAAATGCAGAACTGCCTGCACAGCCAGAATCCTCAACATGAGATTATCCAAAAATAATTATTATTATTGGTATTATTACTACAGATTTATACAGGCTGCCTCTATCAAGAGAGACATTGTATTCTCCTGTGAAATAATATTTACTTTGCTCTTCACAGAAGAATTAGAGGCTTTACAGGCAAAAATATATTGGCAAGCTTCTCCAAAAGCCCTCAGAGGGAAAGCAGAAATCTACATCAAGTGTGTGCATCTGCACCTGCCTAGTCTATGGTCACTTTTGCAGTGGTGTAAATCAGGAGCAACGTTCCTGGAGTCAATGCACCAGACACTCCACTAATACAAATCAGTGCAGTTCACTGACTTTGTATAAAAACCCCACAGACATGACACAGGCAAGAGAGCGCAATCAGGCCCTGTCCGAGCTCACTCCGTGTCCATATGCTGTTATTCATTACAAAGTATGATCTCAGTGCCTAGGGGGTCCTAGGAAGGCCAAAGTCCCCACTCCACCACATTCTGCACTGATCAGTAATGACATACGGCACCTGCTTCAACAATTTGCAATGAAAGGAGACTGAAACCAGGAGTATTCTGGATACACTCTCAGACCATGAAAATACTGCCAAGTCTTGTAATTATATACTGAGCCCATACAAGCCCACATTTTTCTTTTAACCTAAGCTCCTTGTCTAGTGAGTTGATGAGATCTTGCAGAGAAACGTTTGTTTTTTACATCAAGAAGCCTCACAACTCAGACCTTCAAGCTGACCTTTCTGCCCATTTCTGGTTTCCAACTGCATCTTCAGTGCATGGCACATTAGCCACTGGCTGGGACAGCTCTCAATCTTATTTGTGCTAAATCAGTCTAGAAGGAACTAGAAGCCTGAAGAACAAAACAATAAGAAGTAAAGACTAGGTAACAAAATGCCACTACAACCCTTGTGAGTTAAAATTGACTATTTTAAAAATAAACTTTCCAGACTGGGTTTTCAATGTGCTTGAACTTGAGTCAGAATTACCAACTCAACATGCACATTTATTTTACTTACTTATTATTCAGATCTAAAGAAATAATTTATCTCTGTCAGGAAAAAAAAGTGAAATACCAAAACACACTGGGAAAGAAAACACACACCACTGCTCTGAGACACTGGTGTGGTAGCTATGTAGAGCTGGCAGCCACAACCCTTGTGAGAAACAGTGTGGCTCCTCCTTTCTCTGGTGTGTTCTTGGTTTTTATTTAACCATGTTGTTTTAGTTAAGGGGAGTAAACCAAGTGTCCCAAAGAGCAGGTGCTGCTATTACCTATACATACAGTTACTAACAAAAAAAGAAACACAGGATAAGAGCCTGTGCTGGCCCTCCAGACAGCATGAAACCTGCAGTCCAGGTGGGAGGAGAGCCATGGCTATTCAAAGCCAGCCTAAAGGCCTCTCTGAAGTACAGCATTCTTCCTGGACCATGCTACAAGTTCTAGAGAGACCTATAACTCCATGGGGCTGCCAAGCTCACCACATTAAACACTTCCATGAGGTCACTGGGAGATAGCTTCAGAGTCTGTTACAAAAGAAGGACTCTCCAGGATCTCATTGCACCTCTGTGACCCTCCTACAACAAAACCAGAGACTGGATGAGGTGGGAAGCAACCTCTGGAGTCTGTCTAGTCCAATCACCCTGTTCAAACCTGAGTCAAATAAGATAAGGTTGCTCAGGGCTGTGTCCAGGCAGGTTTTAAATATCTCCAGGGATGAAGACTCTACAATCTCTCTGGGAAATCTGTTCCAGTGTTTGATCACCCTGTAAAAATCATTGGTACATGGCTCACATGTGGAGATATTCAACCACCTCCTAACCTGATGTGTCTGCCATATGTCAGAAACAAAATGAGCAACTGTCCCTAGTCAGCATGTTACTGGTATTGTAACAAAACTACTGCAATAGTATCTGGAGCCCACCTGGAGCTCCGGGCCCTATATGCTACATCTGTCACACCACGACCAGGTAAAACAACAGGAGAGCAAGGAAACAGGATGCAAAGAGGTGACATGGTTCAGTGTAGTTCGCACAACAGTCAGGACTAAAAGCAGCACCTCTCACAGCATCAGGAGAATCATGCTAAAACAGCAGCTTTCTGTGTTCTGCTTTGCCACCAACCTTGGTGACATTTCTCATAGTAAGTACAAGCTGCTACAAGTTTAGCCTTTACCTTTTGCTGTTCATAGATCTGAAAAGGAAGAGCTTTCTACAAGACAGCTCTTGTTTGAGTGTTCCTTGCACAAGGAACATGCTCAGGCCTCTATTGCAGTGATTCACCTTCAGAACAACTTTTATTCCTGTGTTAAGACATCTGAAGTCACTGAAGTTATCTGCTCCTACTACTGCAGCATGGATTAAACATGGAAATAGCAAATAGATGCAAAAGAGGAATTTCAGGTTGACCAAAAGCCACATTTGTCTAGAGGACTCTTAGAGGGCCACAAGTCTCCTCATTAAGACTTCCAGGTGCCAACACACACCCCTGCTCATCCACAGGGCTGTGTAACTCCTCCATCCAGGGCAGGGATACAGCTGCCCTGAGAACAAGCCCTTTCCCCATTCGTACCTTCTGCCAGCACTTCTCTGGTGAAAGGCAAAGCAGAAGTCAAGTCAGAGAGAAGCAACAGCTGCTCCGGTGTCTTCCCCCAGATGTTCAGCCCTTAACAGAGAAATAATTTGTCAGCAAATGTTTTGCTGCCTTGCAGGCTTGTCTCAGAAACAACACAGTACTTACTGAAGAACTTACTCTCATCCCGCCACACTTAGCACCTAGAACCCCCTTGCCATTTATTAACCCACTATACTTTGTATTCTCTCTTGGGGTTGCAGAAATTATTCAGAACCAAGACAGGCAGAGATGCAAAGAGACACCCACCAGTAAGACAGCCTGAATGCTCTCACAAAGTCAATCTGAACGTTTCACAAACAACAAAAGTTAACCCAGTCTTCCCAGGTCCTGTGCTCCAGCACACCTCCCTGCTAGAGTGCTCTCTTTTGAATATCATTCAATTACTGTTATGATTCTCCGGTACAGGGACTGATTGCAGAGGTCAGTAAAATGGAGAATTATGATGAGTGTCAATGTTGAGATCAGGTTATCATCGAGATCAGGGCGGAGCAGAGTGTCTCATGTCCAAAGTTATAGCAGGTCAAATTATGAATGGCAAAGGACAGTTTGGGCAGGCCAATGTTAGGACCTCCTAACACCAGGTATGAAGGATTTGTAACTGAACTACAGTGACAAGAGCTAATTGCCAGAGGAATACAGTCAGGAGCAATTAAAAAGTGTTAACTGCCAATTAAAATGACACGGCCAGTAGAAAGATCAATTATGGGATTACAGCAAAGACCCACAAGTAAATAAGAACAAAGCCCACTTACAACCACACAGAGAAACTCTGATAAGGAGTTTCCAAAAGTGAGAGGAGACCTTTTTCCTTTGAGGCAGGGAGAAGACAGAGGCTCAGTCTCCCACAGCTGGCCCAACTGAGGTTCAGTGAAGTTCAGGAAACAAGGATGATTTACTCCAGCTGGAGTTTCAGCCTGGAGGCCCTTCAGTGTTGGTAGGAGTGGGCTAAGATTTGACTTACATTCTCCACGATGTTAACAGTCCCATGGTTGCAAAAGACTACCAAGAGGAGCAAGAGATGGCTGCATTTATAAAGGGCTCACTGGAAAGGAGTACAAAACACAGCTCTATCAGCCTGAGGAACCAGCCAGGTGTGAAATCCAGACCTCCTGTACTGCTTCTTTGCTAGTGTTAACACCAGTGAAACCAGGATCAGGGGTTTTAAGCTCAGCCTTGCTCTCTCCATGCCTAATTACCTGCCTATCCATAAGCACATTATGCAGTGTGTGAAAAGGCTTCTCAGACCTCTGCTCAGCACTCCAGCTGTTTCAGAGCAACAGACAGAGCTTCATGAATAGCCTTAGAGGTTTTCCCTTCTGTTTGCAGAGTTCACACGTTGCTCTTAGGATCTGACTCATCTTCTCAGCTCACATAGACCTTCTCATTCACTTTGAAGGCATCTAGCCACAACTATAGCACAATTGGGACAACAGTACAAAAATACCATCTCTCCTTTGCCCTACAAAGCCATCTAACTGAGGAGTGAGGTCAGAGCATAAGGTGAACAGGCAGAGAAACAAGTATGTAGATTTCCCTGGGGCCTGAACTTTGGTTTGTTCGAAGGAAGATTCCCAAAATCACGCATATTCCCTCCAACTGAAAATTGTTCCACATTTGCTCTCCCATGGTATCAGCCCATTAATACCTAAATGATCCCAGCTTGGAAGAAAACTGCTGAATGTCCACAGAGACTGACCACATCCACCTTTGGGGCAGAACATGTGCCACTCCAGAAGTTTTCACACATGGAGAAGACTGCAATCTGCTGCATGCCAACCCTAGAAGGATCATATTACACAGTCTTCAGTACCACAGAGGCTGCCCAAGTTTCTTTGGAGTTGCAGGACCCACAACAATTAATTTTACTGCAACCTCACAGTACACCTGCTCCTACAGCATAACCAAGACAATACCAAGATGACCTTCCAAAAAGCCTGGCTGTCTTATCCAAGCACCCACCCTTACACTGCTGGAGCACCATTTGTCCAGGCTGTCAAATGATGTCCCTTTCACTGGCTGGATAAGATCCCCTGAATCCTGTGCCGTTCAAAGGCAGCCAGTTAGAACTGCACTACTTTCCCAGCTCACCTCCAAGGTGCTGCTGTAAATCCAAAGAGACATTATCTTACCTGCCACCGTGTTACCTCCTTGACTGCCAGCAACGGCACAGGGACTGGTGAAAAATGCTGTAAATTAATTAACATCAGACCTCTTGTAGCTGTTTGTTACTGTAAACAAACATTTTAATATGCAGTAATTAATTAAATCTGCCATGCTGTCCCTCTCCTCCCATTGATCTTTCTTCAGCTTTTCTTCTGCTCTGCCTCATCTTTTTCGCTTGGTGAAACAGATCACTTGCAAACAGAGACACTGCTTTCCCAGTGGTCCAACAGCAGCGACCCAATTCAAAGAGATCACTTTCCTCTTCTTAATCAAATGCTGGTTCCTTTTTTTGCCCATACATACTGGGTTTTTTCTCCCCCTGTGCATATTTTCTCCCTTTGACACCTTCCTTCCCATTTATCAATTATAAACTTGGGAGGAATATAGGACTCTTGACAGAGGATGTAGGGAGGCAATAAGGAAATTTAAGGCCTCCTTGGAACTAAGCCTTGCTAGTGAGGTCAAAGACAATAGAAAGGGCTACACAGAGACATTGTGGAGTCTCCTTCACTGGAGACATTCAAAACCTGCCTGGACCTGTTCCTGTGTGATGTGCTCCAGGTGGTCCTGCCTGGCAGGGGGGTTGGACTAATGATCTTTTGAGATCCCTTCCAATCCCTAAGATTCTGTGATTCTATGATAAATATAAAAGTAATTTTTGGTAGACATTTAAACAACACCCCTACACTTAGCAGTTGTTCCTCAGTCAAAAAAAACAACAATGAAAACATGAAACAAAAAAAACAACACACCAACAAAAACCGTTTTGTCAGATGACCTGTCTTGGCACAATCTTTCAGCAGAATCTTTCCAATGCCATTCTACTACAGTGCAGGTTTTTTATTCTCTCAACTCAAAGCTGAGCCCTAAGTTTTCCCTTAAGCTGTAGCCAAGATGTACCAGGCACCGCTCAGACTAAACACATCACTGAGCCAAGTTTTCCTGGTAGCTCCAGTTAACATTTCACAGCACATTAACAGTCCCACAGCAATACTCCCCACACTTTACCTTCCTCCCATCCCAAAACACGAACAGAATCCAACTGTAATACTGAGATTTTTGCAAAGCTGTAGACAGAGCCTCCCAGCCACTGCCAACTCAGACCTGGTCACTTTGAACCAGAAGGGTTGGTGCTTGGGTGCAGGCAAAGGGTAAGAGAAGAAAGCACAGGATGGCAGTCTGATTAGAGCTGAAAGCACATGGCAAAAGGGAAGTGGGTACTGTCAGGAAACCTGGGGTGGAAGAAATGTTCCTACTGACCAGAGCTAGAGCTATCCCTTCTTTGACTAACCAGGCAAATGACAGTTTAAATACAAGAAACCTAATTACAACTGGTAGAAAATGCAAGCCCAGCTCTGCAGTCAGAGCAGGTTGGAAAGCATCAAGAAGCAGGAAGAGAAGGGCTGCTCCACAGCAGAGGATATAAGCCAAGAACCAAAGGTGACCAAAGCAGTGGCAATACTCACCAGACACAGTGTAGTTCCACAGTATCAATGTGATTAGGAATGCCAGAGCAGGATCCATCAGCATCCTCAGATTAGACAGGGTCTTGAAATTGGTTCAGGGTCATCAGCATGAGATGGTGCAATCAACAGGACTGAAGACAAAACTAAATCTCGACCTGAGGTGCTTCCACACAACACAGCTGCAGATGGGTTGGCCTAAAACTCTAAGCAAAGAGTGAAAGGCCCCGCCTCAGATTAAATGAAAACCCCCAGGCCAATGGGCAGAGAGTGTGTGGGTCCCATCTGAAGTTTGTTTTTGTCAATTAAGTGAACAAAGAGCTCTCAGGGCCCTGACTACAGCTTCCCCCCACTCCCTCCCATCAAGGTGTGTCTTTACACCTCATGCAGATCTTCGTACTCACTGAGAAACAATCTTGTTGCTGTGGGTTTATGTGGGGCTGCTTCAGCACGGACACAGAGCCAAGGCAGGAATATGGCATGGGGAACTTGGAGCTAGGTCACAAGTGGAACAGGGATGTGACACAGAGGACCTCAAGGACATTTAGGCCAGTTCCCTTTCCCAGTTTCATGGCAAATATCCATTTGAACTTGGCCCAACCCAGTCTAGGTTCCATCTGGCACATTCACCGTTTCATTTCCATGCACCAAAATCATGGTAATAGGTGAATGGCAGAAATGCAGGGGTTTATTAGATGAGAACTGAAATTTCAGGGTGTGTGCATAAAGATGGAGGTGGATGTTTGAGAATGAATTCATGTGTAGGTTCACCTGTTTAGTAAGTGCTATGGCAATGCAGGCTGCTTATAGAACGATTGCTCTCATTGATAGGTTGTACCATCTTCATCTTTGTGCAACATCTCCAAAGACATCAAAAAAATATTTTACTCCCAAAAAACCAAACGATAACAAACAAAAAAACAAACCACAAACAAACAAAAAAACCTGGACTAAGCCAGGACTGTGTGGAACAGCTGCTGGAGCAGAGTTACAGTTCCTGTCTTGCACTGGTTTATACTGCAGCAGGGAGAAGCTGCCTTTCCTGGCAACCAGAACTACCCAAAGAGCTAAGGCAGGGCCAGAAGCAGGGCCCAGGAGCTGTGAGCCCCTTTCTGCTATCCTGAACACTGATGTGATCCTTATCCCTTCCAGAGAACAGAATTTCTGCAGACCAGGCAGGTCTGCCAGTAGCACTTCTCAGGCAGCAGGTCACCAGGTCTGTTTCACTTCAGGGACAGAGCTCCCTAACCTCCACAAGGCTGCCCAGGTGTGCAGGTCCTGACGTTGCCTCGTACCTTTCAGACTGTAGGCTCCACCATGAAAGCTGGCACCAGTGAAGCCAACCAGAGTTGTGAGTAGCCAGCCCTTCTGAGGAGCAGGCCCTGCATTTGCAGTTTTATTATCCATTTTTCTTTTAATGTCCTGCACACTTGAGAAACCCTGTGTGAGAGTGAGAATGAGAGAGGGAGAGAGAGAGAGAGCTCATCATGCCCATAAAAGGGACAGATTCTGATTAGCTGAAGTTATAAAAATGATTTATACTTGCAAACATTATTTCTACTTGTATTGTTTGCCTGCAAGCGTTAAGATCACGTCATGGACACTCTAGCCAGACTCAGTCATCCCTTGAGACAGGACAGATGGCTAACGTCCCCTTCCCATCAAAGAAACCCCCCAATGCAGAATTGGGGTAACCAGAAGAAAGACTTCGCTCTGGCTTTTGGCACTTTCAAGCCTCATGGGAACAGTCATCCTCGTGCAGCCAAAACAGAGTCCCAGGCACTGAGAAGAGCCATCCTGATGTCGGCTTCCTCCCCTCTCTGCCTGGCATTTCCTGAGCAGGAGAAGCATGCTGAGTCCTGCCTATATTGTGCACTATCCCCGCCTCCTGCCAGCCCAGATCTGGGTTTATTTCCTCATCCGTGATTATTGTAAAGAGGAGCAGAATGAAATGCAGATGCAAAACATGCTCGTAAGAATTTCCTCTCTCTCTCTCCCCATCTGCCAGAGAATAGATTTTAATCTTTAATCCATGAGCAATCAGCGAACACTAGCGAATTGCAAATTACAGATGTTTTACTGTCTTTGGCATTTTTAGCTTCCTCGCTTCCCCACTGCCACTCAGTGTCTTTCTCGCATCCTCCCCTCTTCTGCATTCATCGAATGCCACGCGCCATCACCAAAACCATATGACACTGTCATCATTTGGTAATTAAACCTTTACTCACTTTAAATACGCAAAGCTGGCTGGGGTAAGCAGCACTTAACCCTTTCCTGACAGGCTCGGTGTGGATCTGGAATGAAGGGAAGGGGAGGATGGTAGACAGAACAGTAGGTGAGGGGAAGCACAAGGTTTGAAACCATGTCTAAGTGCTGACAGCTTTCCTTGAAAGCATCCCTGCTCTCAGAGAGGCCAAAAGAGATTACAGAGGTCTCTGCTTGTTTCCATTTACCTTGTTGTCTGAGCTGTGTGGTACTACTGACAGAGAAGAGCATAGGCTTCTCTGTTAAACAAACCCCATGGACTGCTGGAAGACACCAGGTCCCTGATGAGGGTAACCCTCAGGAGAGCCCACTGCAACTTCAATCCTGCACCACACTTTTGTACTAATCAATTACAGACTCAGCCCTGGACTAGCCCTGGCTGCTCCAGGCTGTTCTTTAGCACAAGCTAACTCAGCCTGAGATCCTTGGTTTGACTCTTTGCTGCCCGGATATAGATCTCCAGAAAAAATCAAGTGCAGGGGCAACAGATGTAGGAGCTTGGGCAACCTCTTCAAGAGGGGTGGAAAGTAAGTTTGTAATGACTATTCCTTCTCCTTAAACCCTGGTGAGGTCAGTATAGCTGAACCTCTGTGCATCTGACTTAGTTTCTGGGAATATATTGCAGTTGCAAAAGACAGGGAAGAACTTCTACACTGCTTCAATTGCAAGCTTATAAAGAAAAGACAAAGCATAGAACAACATGCCTTTAGCAAGAGCTGCTGTAGTGGCCAGGGTCTCTTGTCTTAGGGACTGGTTTCCCACAGGGGTCACAGTAGGGTCCAAACCACCAGAAAGCTCCCGTACTCACCTGTCCATGACCAATGCAAATTCCCAGCAGAGGTTACATCTCAATTCTTTATCATAGGATTTCAAGGTAAATCAGAGAGGGACAGAGTGAGCCATGACAAGAAAAAGAGAGGGAGAGGGAGGGAGGGAGCGGGGGAGAGAGAAAGGTGTCTACAATTATTTTGCCATAGATTGGCAGGGCCTGCTTTCCCAGTAAGAAGACTGCAACATTTGGGGAAACATAAATAACAGTTGACAAGAGACAGCACCGCAGAGACAGGCAGTAATTGTTTCACCTCCCTCTGTGCCCTGTCCACTGTAGGCTCCCAAGGAACTACCTTTGTATCTTAGCTCGAGGCAGCAGCTCAGGGCCCCTCTGGACCAGGAACAGCAAGAGCCTTAATCATTTTCTACAAGTTTGTCAATTTAACAAGTGTTTGCCCAAGGGGCACTTGTCTTCCTGCCTTCCTTTATTCTTCTCTGTTTGTGAGCTAGTGCATTCTAGCTGCTATCAGCAGCTTCACACAGGTCTGGCTCTAAGCAGGAGGTGGCCATCCCCAGTTTCAGAGGTTACAAACTGGTATCCTCTCCACTCTCTGCCTTCATCCCTTTTTTTTTCCTCTATCTCTTCTTCATGTATGTGTGGGCTGTTACAATCACAGAGAGAAAAAGTGGCACTTCCCTCCTTCCCTGGCTGATTCCCTGCACCCTGCACTGGAGACAGAGCTTACCCTGTGGCAGCTGGAGTTGAATTCATCAAAAGGCTGAGCTCTGGCTGTCCTTGAAAATGCTGCCTTTCAGCTGAGTCCCCACAGAACCTGGGGCAGGGAGCTCTGGTTCATCAAGACATTTTGGAGCTGCATCCTGCTGCTGGTGTCTCAGCTGAAAGCACATGTGTCGAGCAAGGAGGAGGAGGAAGGCAAGAGTGATGAAGACTGACTCCTGATGGGAAGGGGCTGCACTCCTCCCCCTAGCACCAGGGCCCCAGGCCCTCTCTAAGTGCAACAGGCTGAAACACAGAACTCTGGAATTTCCATAGTACTTCAGACCATTAAAAAACAGGTCCTGAATCTGCTTTTCTTTCTCTTTTTCCTTTGTATGCAGTCATAATAAACAGCTCCCATAAGAAATTATAAAATTTTATTTGAAAGGTATTCTTCTGTTTCACATTTCTCAGGGCAGGGTTACTTTCCCAACTGCTGTTCTGATTAGCCATAACCATTAGAACAAGTCAGCATTATCTCAAGAAAACTGTTCACTCCCTCTCACATTACTCCAAGCTTCTGTTCTCAGAAAGCACTGGACTTCAGTGCCTACAGTTCCCTCACCTTGGCCTTAACCCTAGCCTACACCTCAGGCTTGAGAGCCAAGTTACCCATCTCTAAAGTAAAACAGGATGTGGGACACCAAAGTCCAGAGGCACCAGATTTCTCCCTTACTGTAAAGACCCAGCAGTTTCTAGCAAAAAAAAAAGAGGACTTTTCAGTCTTCATATTCTGACCCAAAACCAAGTGATAGCCAGAATTGTCATCCCATAGCAAGACAGAACAGAGGCATCAGTCCTGCTGAGAACCAGGCATCTCTTCAAGGATTATGACCCTGCAGAACACATCGATTTTGGCTCCCTCAAACTAAAATTTCATTTGAAACATAACGGACAGCTCATTCTTACGATAAAGAGAAATTTAAGACTCTACAGCTGTGAGAGCCCAGTAGCATCCAACTAAACTTGGGTCTAGTAATTTGGATCGAGATGGCTCTCCAGCCTGTATTTGGGGCTGCAATAAGATTTTTATTCTAGTTTGGTTGTGAGACCACAAAGATTTAAGCTATTAGTTCAATGCCGCTGGGCCTATCATCAGGAGGGGGCTATGTTTAACCAGCAGCATTACAATAATTTTTCCTGAATGACTTGTATGGATTTCATTGCTCTGCTATTTCACCACTGAAACCTTTTTGGAAGTCTCTTCACAACATCTTTGGGTCAGTTATTGCTGTTTTAAAGACAAGGTACTAACACAGTGTAAATTCAGTTGATCTGAATCCTACAACACTGAACTAAGCCACAAAAAGGACCCAAACTTCCTGAATGTTCCTATCCTAGATTTAGGCCTAAGTATTAAATATGACAAATTATTGAAGTGTTTAGAGAAGTCATTAAAGATGGGAGGGAAATGACAGTGCTGGCATTTACTCTCCTGTGAGAAGGGGCAGGGAAGAAAAGATTAATTGCAAAGCACACTTGTGTTCCAGACATGGCTTTTATTATGGAGCTGGGTGGCGAGAACTCCGGCAACAGGACATTAATGCAGGAAGGCAGCAGCAACAATCCCAAGAAACCTCCCTGACACTGATAGTAATTTTTTTATACTAAGACTGGCCTTGAGCTTGGTACTTAGGTCAGACTCCCATTGACTACAAGGGGACACTTGCCTGGACCATGATCCGTTTGAGAAAGGCAAGTAAAAGAACAGCCACTTAGCCACTTGGGTTCACAGCAGGCAGGTTACACCTTACAGAAACCACATGAAAGGCATAAAGCGTCAAGTCTGATATAAAATCTTCCAGGACGCCCACTTGTTGACTTTCCTCAATCTTTGAGACAGTGATGAAATGCTCTGCAAAAAGCTAGAAGTACCACAACAACTAATGTTGGGATTGTCACCTCTGAGGAGATATCAGTGCGAATAACAATGAACCATAGATCCCAGCGTTTCACTTCAGCTGCAGGAAACCTACAGATGACAGTAGAATTTGTCTCTGCAAGCTGCCCTGTGCTCTCTCCATGCTTGGAACTGCATCACAGCCTCTCCAAGACTTGTTACCCCCCGGCCCTTCACATGCCAGCAGTGGTTTGTAATATCAGTCTCCTCACCAAAGGCAGACAAGTCTTTAAGAAAAATGGGTGCAAAACCCAGGAAATGTGTGTCCTTATTAATCACTGTTAGAGCTGACAGGGGGAAACAAGTCCTGGACCGTATCTGGATGCAGCAAGAAGGGAGTGAGAACCGGAAAGACCACTTCCCAAACAGTAAACAAGGCCCCGGAGCAGAGCCCAGAGAGACTCAGATGCAATCAGAGAAGCTAGAGTGTGTTTACAGGTTCCCTTCAATCTGACACAAAGATGGACAGGCAGGACCAAAGCAGATGTACCAGGGCATATTACACCTGCCACTCTGATCAAGAGAAGTCTATTCTGCCTTCCTCACCCACTTCTGGGTGAAGAACATCTTCCTGTGTAATTTATAATGAAGATGATGAGTTTAAAAAGAAATGAGCAAACTGCAATACTGGGAACTTTTGCCAACACTTGGTAAGAGAGTAGGGAGTCAGAAATGCAGATATCCACACACACACACACATCAATCTCGCCCCCCCCCGTCTATTCTGCCTTCCTCACCCACTTCTGGGTGAAGAACATCTTCCTGTGTAATTTATAATGAAGATGATGAGTTTAAAAAGAAATGAGCAAACTGCAATACTGGGAACTTTTGCCAACACTTGGTAAGAGAGTAGGGAGTCAGAAATGCAGATATCCACACACACACACATCAATCTCAGCCCCTCCTCCAGCAGCTACAGCCATAGTCTGCTGGGTGCCAGAGTCAGAGCAATGTTTTCCTCTCTGCATGTCACTGCTATTGGAGACTCAAGGCAGGAGGGAACATGGATGGGATATGCCCTTGCTCAGCATTCACCATAAAACATCCACACTGTGGAATTAACAGGGAGATGAGCAAGGAGTTTTTAGGAAACAGATCTGATTACTCCTGCTCAGTTCTCTACAGCTTTGCCATACAATTTGCTGGTGGGGCAGGGGATGGGATGCAGGGGCAAGAGCTGAGGCTGGGCAGGCAGAACAAAAAGGACTATATTTAAGGGGGACAGACAATGATGCAGGAGCAGAGCTGAAAGCAGAATAATAACAAACTTTAGAAAGTCAGTATTTGACACCAGACACACTGCTAAAGTGTCATCACTGGTTTTCCTCAAGCTTAACCAGAAAGCATGTGGCATGTCCCCTTTGATCCTGGAAGGTAACTGAAGTATTTCAGTGTAGGCCACTGTGTATCTACAACCCTCCCCTCTGGCACACTAAAAGATCATTTAGAACATGCAGCCACCTCTTAGCACACTACTCAGAAACACTGCAGAGCAATCTGCCCTACGAACTGCAAGGGGAGATGGAGACATTGCAATATAGCATGGACATGCAGCCCAGATAACTGCCATGGAAACAACTTGGCTAGCCTGGCTTCATCAAGGAGGAATACCTGCCCTAGGCCAGCAACCCAGCAGGGAGACCACACTGTTGAAGAGAACAGGAGCCCATTGCCCGACCTTTTCTTACATTCCTTCTGCCAGCCTCATCTGTTACACTGTTGTCAGGCTTTGGCCAGGTGCTTCCCACCAAAAGTATTCTCAGGATCTGCTTTCCATTTTTTCCAGGCCAAAGCAACTGAGGTTACATGGGAAGATCCAAGAGTAAGCAGCATATTGCTTAAGAACTTCAGATAGCCATGCCTGGAACTCTTGATTGAAAAAAACAAGGTAGGAAAACATTTGGAAGTATTTAAACTGGCCATCTAACAAATGGAGGCAAGAAAGTCTTAATCACAGCCTGCCAGGAAAAACAATGCAAGCCACTTCGCTTCTCAGGTTGAGAAGAGCAAAAAAGGCACTTTCTCCTTTGCCCACCTCAGCCCCTCCTACCCTGATGCTTTTAGGTATAGGTGCTCTGTGTGCTCAAAAGCAGCTTGCAAAGGGCCACGCTGGTCTCTGCCGGGCTGCCGGGGCTCACAGCAGTACCAACGATAAACAGCACCAGCAGAAAGTCCACTGGGGGAATTGCAAAAGGTCTGGAACACAAATGAACTTGTAACAGCAGGGGAGGGAGCGGTGGGAAGTCCAGCAGTACTGTAGTAGCCTTGAGAAAAGGGCCTGGCAAAACCCTAGTGAAAAAGCAGTGGCAGATGGGCTTGCACAGAGCACCACCACATGTACTGAAACCTGGCTGATGGCCCGTAAAACAAAGGTAAGGTAACACAGTAATGATCAGCACTGGGGAGGGAATAGCTGAATTTGGTGTGAGGCCAATTCACAGGTTTATTAATGATATAGAATAAAGCATATCAGATGCTATAGTGGATGATACCAAATTCTCTCATTTGTCTGCTCAGCAGCTAAGACAGGACCAAGCAAAGACTCACCACTCTTTTTATGCGTATGGTCTAATACACACAAAGTCTTCTACCACAGCTATGGCCACCTCAACCATGATTTCTTGATCATTTCTCTTTCAAGAATTAAATAAACCTCAGCCTGCTCTGCATCCAAAAGAAGAAGTAATCAATCTGCCCAAGCAAAGCTGAAGGTCATGTGCTGAGAGTTACATGAGTGCTTGACAGTTGAAACACACTATATTTAATTGTGGTTAAATCCCAACATGCAAACCAACAAGTCATGAACACCAGCTACACCATAACAACTGCCCATGGGTGCTTTCTAAATACCTAGGGAATTTATGGTAGCTTAGCTCTAATCTTTTTGTGGGATGGCATGGAGAAAGTGGAGGTGTGTGCTCTTGATGACTTTACCCTCTTTATGGAGTGCTAGAGGACAAGGCATACACAGAAACTGCCCAAAGTAGTCAATCCTCAAGGCATTCCCAAGCTCATTTCACCTCATTGTAATGTGTTTGGTTGAATCCCAAGCAGACACAGATGAAAACTTGCTGTTTCCTATTACTCTCTGTGGACATCCATACAACAGGACACCATACCAGTCACTCCCAGAAAGTGATTATCAGACTGATTGCCAGGACCTGTGCAATCAGGACTTTAATTAGTTTGGCTGTAGGTCTGTGACAAACTCATGCCAGTCACAGAGAAGCCAGGTACCCTCCCACACTGCTCTGGTGGCATCAGAGAAACCAACCAGATGAAAAAGAAGGAGGAAGGTGGCTTTTCAGCAAGCAGATGGGAAAGTCAGGTTAGAAAAGACAGTGAGCTGGCCCTCAGCTGCAATATGCAAGTGCCATAAGCAAAGAAGGGTTTAGTTCATGAAGGAGGGAAGGAAAGGCACTAGAGACAGAGGAGGGTCTCAGGAGATGTAATAGGAGTAAAGCAAGCAAAACTCAACTTGCAGGTTATGTGGAAATGTCCCAAGAGAGAGGATAGAAGCCTTGAAATTATTTAAGTCATTGGAAACTTGCCTGCATAAGGCACATCACACACAGCGAATAATAAGCCTCTGCTTCCTGCCTGGGGAAGGATAGCCAGAGGACCAACCCATATTCCCTGTGCAGGAGTGGTTCTCAC
This sequence comes from Chaetura pelagica, assembly GCF_000747805.2. Taxonomy (NCBI): domain Eukaryota; kingdom Metazoa; phylum Chordata; class Aves; order Apodiformes; family Apodidae; genus Chaetura; species Chaetura pelagica. Next base: position 4,614,943 of record NW_009953758.1, on the reverse strand, counting down.
CAGGACACAGCTGATGAGGCAGTCAGCTCTCCCAGAGCATTGCACAGTGGGTAGCAATGCAGCCAAATGCAGGCAGAACAATACTGAGGGCTCCTTGCAGACTCCCAAATCTGCATCGGGAAGTTTGGCTCATCATCAGCCCCTGATGTGAGTTCCTTCCTTTGCCCAAGCAGACTGCTGATTAACTAGGAATTAAGCTGGCATGAGACACGAGCTTGTTGATGTCTCTATAATGCTTCAGCTGAGAGACAAAAATAACTTTCATCTTGTCTATTCTGCTTCATCTTCTGCAAACATGCCTGGTACTGCCAGACTGTCAGCCAGGGTCCTCCTGATACTGCAGCTTCATGCTTGTACACCCCAGAAGGAGATGTGCAGCTTGCTCACGCTCCCTTACCCACACATACGTGTTCAACCATGTACAGACTCACATCCTCACATGTGCCCCCACACATTTCACACTCATGACTCAGGCACCTGCAAATGTATTTATGTACAAAAGTCCTCAGACTGCCTATATAGAGGCATCCATCAAATGCTATGGGGTACAAAAGCAAGATTATACTGCAAACAAAAACATACTTTCTCACTTCCCTCTCAGGCACAACCATGTCAACACAAAGGCATGTGTATGCCTGAAGACGCCTTCACTTAAAGAGAGACGCTCCTCAAATACATTTGCCACCCAACCATTCACACACACACCTCAGCACAGATACCATATACAAATCCCATATCCTTTAGATATGCCAAGACACAAATCAATATTTACTTACCCACATACAAGATGTATGCTTGCAACATGCACATTTGAACATGCCTGCAAAAGAGCACAAATACACTGCAAACTTACAGAAAACAATCCTTTTAAGTCACATTCATGTAGGTGTGTGTAAAGCAGCGTCACTGAGAAATGAATTGCTGACAATTCTATAAGAAGGGGAAGAGTTGCTTTTTAGTAAACATCAAATTATTTGTCTTGTCACAGTTCATTATTGTAGCAGAAACATGGAGTAGTTTTAAACTGTGGATATTTTTTACCCTAATTCACTTTAAAGATTCCTCACAAAGCAGTTAAAGACAGAAAAAAAAAAAAAAGATCTGCCCTATTCCCTGTACCCAGCACCCAGTCATTTCCAGCTCCACCACTGCCATTTGTACTGCAGCAGTACCAGGTCCCAGGTGATGAATCAGGACCCCACAGCACAAGTGCTAGGAGCTGTAAAGAGTGATCCTGGCTTTAAGGAGTTTACAGGCAACATACAAAATCCTCCATGCCTCATACAATATGGCAACCTATGACAGCAGCAGGGCCTGTTTCACCTGGATGAGCAGTGCCTGCTTGCACCTTTCACCCCCTGTGGTCACTTTCCCAGCCACACACCTCTGTGCCACCAGCTTTCTGGCAAACATATCTGACTTTCTCCCCTCTGGACTCAACAGCAGGCACCCAGTTCTCAGCAGCCTCCTCAGAGAGCAACAACACAGTGCAGACAGACTTGTGCAAGCAACAACACCAGCAGCAGTGCAGCCACGACCACGTCAAGTTCAGTACAAGCTGTGAAAACCTCCCAAAATGTGAAGCGGGTATTATGCACAGAGTCCAGCATGGACTAATTTTGAACTACAATACCCAAATCAGCAGTTTAAAACTAGACCAGATGTGTACCAATGACATGGTGGTCCCTTACACATTTACTTCCACCAGCACAATCACTGTTAAGAATTTGAATTTTCATATACTTAGAAGAATATTTTCTTTCTCCAAAGCTGCTAGTTCATCAGTCCTGATATTTCCAATGGGAATTTTTTATACCTTTTCTGAAAACATTTTCTTCAGAAGTCAGTGATGTACTAGTAACAGAAAAACTACATGTATGAATTAATTTGTTTCAGAATGATGCCTTATATCCTCCTTTCCCTACACCTGTCCCTGAGATATGGGAGACTGTGTATGAAGTCCAAAACTGCTGGCAGTCACACAGAACATACTTTGGCAGATCTGCCTCAAAATTCCTTCAGCAGTCATGGGCTGGTTTCAAACTGAGTAGAATTGTTTTCAGAACAGAAGCAATGGTTTGGGAAAAAGAAAATAATAAAGAGGGAAAAGTCCATGCTATAATTAAGCTGTTAAAATTAAGAAATTAAAGTTAATTTTTTATTGAACACCAATAGCAAACATTTAGGGACTACTGTTCTAGGCTAAGAGAACACTAAACTTAGAGACAAGCCTGCAAAATTTCATACAGGGTTGTGGGCATGGGGCTTATAAGAGAGCAAGTGTGGTCCTACAAGAAAAGCATCTAGTAATGCATTCTTAGAGTATTCTTCCAGGCCCCAGGAATAAATGGTATTGGCACTAAGAGATCCTAACATACATGCTAAATGAGAGAGGAGAAAGTAAAAAGAACAAAGGACAAGCCAGGGGTGGAGGGCAGCACCAGTGCAGGCACGCGGTGGTGGGGCAGAGACCACAGCACCTGAGTACGGCAGGCAGAGCCAGGCAGCAGGCTCCATAAAAAGACCCAAGCAAAGCAAGTGATGAGCCATCTTCAGGATCCACTCAGGGCCATCCAGCTGAGAAGCAATAGGAGACAGGGTCACACAAGGCTGGAGAAAACAGAGCAATATGGGTCCAGAGACCATGCAAAAGTAATGGCTAAAAGACATGACAGGAAATAAACTGCAGCCTATGCACAAGGGAGGCATGCAGGAAACAAGCTACCTACAACACGCTTCCAAAGTCCACCCAAAGGACCAGGCCAAATGCTACACCTCCAGCATAGACAAAGCAACACCCAGGTCTGAGCTTAAATGGAGTTCCTGGGCCCCAGGCCCATGGGCCAGAGGGTGTGGGGGTGTGTTGAGGCTCCAGGTGAGGCTGGTCAGGGTCATTTAAGCCTATTATTGGGGCATTCAGGACCACCTCAGGAGAAGATGGATTTGCCCAAATAGGATATGACCAGCATAAAATCCAAGCCTTGCTCAGAACTGTGTGCTATGTAGTCCATGCTGCTCTAGTGACATCCCAAATAACACTACCCAGAGACCACCAGAGCACTTCTGCAAAGAGAAGCTGAAAAACAGTCTGGGTGGGATTCAGAAAGTCTGGTACCACCTGCTAGTCTCTGGACAAGATCAAATGTGCTTTTGATTTTGTCCAGGCCTGAAGGGACAGCTTACATAATTTGTTTAACAGTCCTTCACTAAATTAACGAAGACCTGGTTCCCAGCTCTGCTGCTGTTTTTCTTTGTCTTCCATCTATTTTTGCCTTTGTTTCTCACCACTAACATAGAAATACTGTTATCCATTTTTCCTACTTATCTGTCCTGTAGTAACTCTGAAAAACATTTCTGAAAAGCATCCCATGAGGTTCTCAGATAGGCGCCTTAAAGAATAATAATTATTTCCTAAATCAAGATTTTTTAACAAAGACTAGTTTGTATTGTCTTCACAAGTAGACAGCAATGTTAACCAGTTAAAAAAAAAATAATTCTGTTAACCCCCCTCTACTGTTTCACTTTTTTTCAAAGAAACTTACACCTTTTACAGCTGTACACCTTACCAAAAAAAAAAAAAAAGGCAATACCACTGACATCAATGAAATTTTAGCACTTGATTGAATATTACCAGCTGCATACTTTTAAGAGAGGAAAATTATCTTTATATTATAAAATGTTCAGAAAACTAGTTGTGTGTTTTTAAAAAAGGAAGCTGTTTTGATTAAAAAAAATATACAAGAGTCCCTTTGTCATCCCCAACCATTGTATCAAAGTTACAGTTGAAGATATGAGCAAGTTAACAATAAATTTTACATCCTTCTCATTTGATCACCAAGGTTTGATCTAAGCTTTTCCTTGTTACTGTATTAGGCTACAAAGACACTTTTTAAAATATATGAAAGCTGAGAGTTGTGTATAATCACTTGACTCCAGGAGCTGGGACTGAGAAAAATTGCTGTTAGGATAATCATAGGGACAATACCCTAAGAGCTGTCTGGGCAGCTTCTGGAAGGTAGCTGGTAGATGAAGTTGAGAGGCAGCCCTTGCCAATGCCCTGCAACAAATACACAAACTCCTCCAATATTTCATTCACACAATACTCAGGCTGAAGCTGAGAACAAAGTTCTTAAATGCTAACAATGACCAAGGGAAATAACATCCAATCCTTGTTCAAAACACACTCCCTGGGCTAAAGGGCACTCAGTTCATTGCTGCTGTATGATTCCTTTTGCTGCTGGCTGTTGATCATTTGCTCTTGCAAGTCTAATTCATTTGTAAGGGCGTCTAGAGGTTGTGGAGTTTGGGGGACATGAGGGCGGGTGATTTCCAGCCTAGTTTACATCTGAAGGGATGTATTTTATTACAAGTCCATCTCATTGCGTCTCTTACATACGTACCTCTTCGAGACCCATCTCAGACCACCCAGCAAAACAAAGAGCCCAGCTGAGGTCAACAGAAACCAGAGAGTGAGTCAAGCTCAGCTGACTGAAGCTGGCAGGATTTGCTCTAAGGATGCTCTGCAGAGCATCTCAATCACTCCACTTACAGAAGGAAAATGAGTGCTTAACTTTCCTTTCTGGGGGGCAGCTCTGAGAAGGCTGGCAGCTCATGCCTGCAGCACAGCCAGCTTCCAGGTTGTCAGCAGAAAGCAGCAGCAGAGGCTGGCGGGGGGCAGAGGTACCAGGGCTGGGCAGGTCCTGCCCCCCATCCTCAGGGGAATGACCAGGGCTGGACAAGCACTATCCCTGACCCACCTCTGGCCCTGCCAGAGGCACAGCCCAGGGGTGCAGCATGGGGAAGGGGCCTGAAGAATCCTGAGACATCACGCGCTCCCTGAAAAGGAAAGCTGAAGTAAAAGGCAGAGGGAGCCTTGTGTGTGTTTTTATTATTATTATTTCTGATTAAAGAGGAATTCATTTCATCTTTGCCTCCTGCCAGGGGCTGAGGTGCCGCCATTGAGGTTAACGGTGCGGAAGAATACAAAAAAATTTCATTGAGGAGGATTATAAAAGTTACTAGCTGGAACATTAACAGAAGAGTAACTTGTAAAAAATGCAATATTACAATATTCACAAGGACGGTAGAGCGTGGTAAAGCTATAAAATTCAACATTAAAATCTTCTACAGCCTAGATAACCTAGTTAACAAACATTGTATTGGAACTACTTTTTTCCGTGGTGCTGAGGAGCGCGCGGAGCCGGGGGGGCAGAGGCGCGCGCGGGGGGGCCCCTCCCCGGAGAAGCGCGATCTTAGGGGGGATCAATAACGGCGGATCCAGCCCCTGATTCAGCGCTGATGAACTTTTTGTCATTAGCAAGGCGTGGGAAGCGATTTGTCTCATCCAAACCCGCAAACAGGAAACACCGATTCGTGTCATTTGTCACCAGCGCCAAGCGCGCACATAAATAACAGCCAACACTTCCCCGCGCCCGCTGAACTCTGCGGGCGAGACACCGGCAGCGCCTTAAAAAATCAAAAACATCAAATAAAAAAAAATCGAGGGGAGTCAGACTTTACTATTGTTGTTATTAGTATTATTATTGCTATTATCGCCGCTCCTAAGAATAATGTTCTCATGCAAGGACGTCAAGCTCGAAGATAAGCTGATACCACCCTTCCAAAACCGGCACTGAGAGCCGACTGGCTTTAAAGTCTCGCCACACTCGGCGAAACTTCTTTCCCTCACCAGAGGTGGGGGTGGCCCTTCTTCGCCTTGTTGTGTGTTATTCCAATGTTGTTTGCGGCCGCGTCCTTCCCCCCCGCTCTGCGCGCCCTCCGTCCTGGGGCCGGGGAGCCGGGGGAGGCAGGGAGGGAGGACGGGCCGGGAGGGGGGAGAGGGAGCCAGGGCTGCTCTGAGCCACTGCGGAGTGGAAGCGGGTTCCCTGGGGAGTTAGCAGACAGTTTGTGGAGATGTTACTCCAGAGTTTCAGACTATGATAAATATGATAATTTGTATAAAATTTGAATGGGTTCTTGTTTTCAGGGAGAATGCCCCCGATGATGAATGTTCATGATTTTCAGATAGATGGCTGATAAAAAGTGTATTGAATTGTTGAAAGCGATTTTAATTTTAATTCTCTACCTGCAGATGTCTGATAATAATAATGTCTCCTAATAAAATAGGAAGGTGTCAGTTTAAGCAGCAGTATTTCGCTTCACTTCATCCTTCCCATCCCCAGACTGTGGCAACATTAACCTCTTCTTATAAAAAGGCACATAAAATTATTATAATTACAGAGTTATTAATTTTAAAAAGAGGGTTAGCAGGATTTTTTATTATTATTAATAGAGCTCGCACAGTACCCCTGCAAGTAAATCCCCGTGTGAAATGATGGATCCGATTGCTAATTCTATTATTAGATATTGCCTAGGAATTGCCTTTCGGGTTTTTAATTAGAGTAATTGAAACTAGAAGAGGCGGGGCTAATTATTTTCATTTTCTCCCTTTGTTATTATTTAAAAGTCATTGATAATGCTCCCTGCATTCAGATCTCGGCTTCAGAGGAGACTTACAACAAAGCAACAAAGGGAAAACAGACAGATCCCCGGGTCTGCGGGCTGGAACTCCCAAGCCAGCAGTACGCGTGTATTAGGTTAATTGGGTTTTGTGGGTCTGAAGGACTTCATAGGAGACCATCCCCAACCCAGCTCCTACTGCCTCTGACATTTCATGTCACAAACAATAGAAAAAAGAAAAAAGGGGGGAAAAAAATAAGAAAGAAAAAACACCAACAACTCTGGTAACACGAAATCAATGACCTGGCAGTTACACTCTAATTAGCGCCTCCTGCGAAGCAGCCCAAAGCCAGCCCAGGCAAACCAGCGGCAGGCACACGCGCCCCGCGGGGAGGGGAGGCAGGCGCGGGCTGCGCGCTCCCCTCGCCCAGGGACGCCCGGCTCCAGCCG
>NW_009953758.1:4591480-4596123 GCF_000747805.2 Chaetura pelagica | reverse complement strand
CGCGCCCCCCCCCGCCGCCTCTCCCACCTCACCCCCCCGCGGCGGGGAGAAGCTGTGGGGGGTGCTCGGCCGCAGCCCCCGCGCCTGGCGAGGGGGGCCCGGCCCCGCTCCGCTCCCTGCGGGGCGGCCGCCCAGCAGCCCCCGGCTTCGGTCGCGTTCGCCCTAGCTATTTTTCTCTCGCCCTGAAAGAAGCAGACAGTATTGTCCATTCATCAGAAAGGCAGGAATTTGGTGCTTCTGGTTAACTCCGAGCTGGGTAATTCAGGGAGAAACCTGCGGGGAGGCCGCCCAGCAGCCCCCGGCTTCGGTCGCGTTCGCCCTAGCTATTTTTCTCTCGCCCTGAAAGAAGCAGACAGTATTGTCCATTCATCAGAAAGGCAGGAATTTGGTGCTTCTGGTTAACTCCGAGCTGGGTAATTCAGGGAGAAAAGAAAGCTGGATAAATGACTCGCTAGTGTAAATCAGTGTGGAGGGTGCAAACCGCCTCGCAGAGAAGTGTGGTTTTATAAACAACGGCATCATCTGGCAAAAGGGTAAAGAGCTGTGCAGAGCTCACAGCTTTTCTAGAGCATCACGTTGATATTTTATACATGCAGAAGAGAGGAGAGAGAGAGATACATATAATATACGGGCATAAACACAGGCTATGCAAGCACACGGGAGCCTTCCCTTTCAAATCTCTGCACAGGTGCATCTCTCCACACATTAAACGTTCCCTAGCTGTCTCCAAAGAAGTGGTTATGTGCAATAAAATATATATAAATTAAAGTCTCCTCATTTTGATGTAGAGATTCGTTTTTATATTATACTTTTCGTATATATTGCCATCCTCTCCACAGTCGAATGTATTTGGGGTATATGCGCGTAGTTGTGAATATAACATATATACTTATAGTTACGCAGGGAATCTGAGAATTGGCAATACATCTAGCAATAAGAGAACTCGTTAGATAGATAGTTGCATAAAGGACCGTGTACAGTTACATTGAGTCCCATTAAGAGAGTGAATGGCAGTCTGCGCCGTTTCGCACACGAAATTACAATTATAAGTTCCTGAGTACAGAGCAGGAGGAAAGTGTCAGAAGATGGGGCGGTCCGGTCCCCTGCCCAGTGTCCGCGACCTCCTTCCCGCTGGGACGCTGAGGGATTTAGGAAGTCGGAGACGGGGAACAGGCATTTATGCAGAGCAATTAGAAAGCGGGTACTGCTTCAAAAAACGGATTTATTAAGGGGGAAAGGAGTTGAAATTATTGTTTTTTATAAAAAATGCGCATAAACGAGTCTAACAAAGTAGGGAAGCAGAAGCAGCTTGGCGTGTAAGGTATCACACTGGAACTGCTTCTGCTTCAGACCTCGGGATTAATCAAAGAAATCGGTGCGGCTGATGAGGAGTTATTCAGCAGCTGAGCTCTGGAAAACTGCGTCCCTGCTTTCTTTATACATTTTATTATTTTCAATTGGGTTGAAAAATTAGGAGTGTTTAGAGAAAAGAAATACACATTTCTTCTTCCAGCGGTCTGGAAAGCTTTGATTTTATTTCCCCCCCTCTCCTCTTATCTTCCCTTCCCTTTCTATTTTTCCTTCCTCCGAAGTTAGCAGGGGGGATTGCAGGAAAGGATGCGTTTGAGAAAGTCAGAAATTGAAACACTTTTTGGAAGGGGATTGTTCTACTCCCCCCAGCCCACAGCATTCATGACTCCTGTTTCCACCGATGATCCCAGCCCTGGAAGCCAGTAGCCAGGGCGTTCTGCACTCTCCGACACCAGTCAGGGAAAAGGGACAGATTTGGACTCTTTCTGACAGTTTTCCTTAATTGTGCTTTTAAATTTCTCCCTGGCCGGGCTCGAGAAATGCTTCTGTGTCCGCTTGCAAGCGGAGGGTGGCACCCATTTACATGAACACTCGTCGATGGCAAAACTTTCTTAGGAAACGTGCGGTACCCCTGGCAATCAGGGGGAAGATGGCAGCTGCCAGAGGCGCCAGTTGCCATCAGCCATCCGCAACTTCATCCGCTTCCAAAAGAATCCTGAAGAACCCCCGTTTCCAGGCTGCCCATCTCCTCCCGCAATTATTTTTAAGAGCAGATCTTTAATGCTATTGAAGCAGGATCTCCCTCCCTCGTCCGGCTGGGAGGCAAAGTTGACAACCGAAGGGTTGGTTGGATGGGGGGAGGGACAGTAACTGACACGGGTGGGAGACGCCAGGAGCGGCTGCAGGGCTCCGTACCCACCCTCTGCAGGGTCCGGCCGGCCCTGCCCACGCACTCGAGGACCGCTCGGGGAATAATCCCCCGAGAGCGTTTCCTATGGACTGCCGTGCGAAAAGGAGAGGGTAGCATCTCTCCCCTGATGGCCGAAAATGTGTAATAGTGGAGGGGGCAGGGAGGGGGGGAGAAGGAGTTCTTGGGCCAATTTATTAGTTATTAAAGGACCTTCCAGGACCTACACAGCTCAGGGGCATTTCTCATTTCAACTCCAAATAGGAAAAAGAAAAAAAAAATGTAGTCAGCTATCTTTAATCATTGACTCGAGGGCACATTTCACATCATCTCTCAAATCTGCATTTTTTATGAAGTGGCCAAAACGTGTGCTGTGTGCCTAATTTTCTCTCCCTTATAGGCGTTAAGAAGAGTAATGAGAAATCGGCTGGAAATTAACTTGCTTTTGCCCCTGCAGCCTTCTCCCTTCATAAGAGACTGAAACTTGGATCCCCCTCGCACACACTTTTATATCAACTGGTTCAGAGTCCGGGAGCTGCTGGGGGTGGCGGACCAGGCTGGCGGGAGGCGGGGGGTACTGACCGCAGAGGAGTTAGGAGACAGACCCGAAAACTTCCCTTTTCTCTGCGGCTCCCAGACCATAACAGAGATGCTTGTCACAAGGACAATGGTTGTGTTCCCGGGATAAGGTGAAAGGCACACGAGTTACATCTCTCCAGGCTTTTGCACTTTCCGTCAATATTCCTCTCCCAAACCTACCCCAGCCCCCGAAACGCTCTGAAAATTCAGCGCGTCCCAGAGATCCGAGGGGGCAAGGGGTGTAGGAGGACATGTGCTTCCTATAGCTTCACATAAGGAAACGCGTTATCATTGTTGTCATTATTGTTCTTCTTATCATTATTAATGCCTGGGGCATTGGAGTTTTCCACCGACGCGGAGGAGGCGAGTAAGGACAGGCTGCCTGGAAAGGGAGAGCCACTTAATTTCCTTACTTCGCCACACTTCCAGGTCTTTTGTTGTTCCCGTAGGTGTTCCTCAGCCCTCGCCCCTCAACCCGGCAAGAGCTGCGGAGCCAGGCAGTCTGGCCGTGCCACCGTCCGGCCGCAGGGCCGGCTTCCCCCCCCCCCGCACCCTGTCGGAAAGCAGAGCCCCGGGGGAAGAGCAGGTCCTTCTCCCTCGACGTGCCAGGGAACTGTTGCTTCTGCCCGCCGGCCCACACCAGCGCTTGCGGGGACGCTGGAAGCGACTCCCGCGGCAGCTCCGCGGGGCCCCGGGCTGCCGAGGGACGGTGGGGCAGTAGGGCAGGGCCGGCAGCTCCGTGACCCCCGGGCGCGGAGGGGCGAGGGGCCGCTGCCCCCCCGCTGGGCAGGAGGCACTTGCTGTGCGGGCGGAGAGCGGAGGGGGTGCTCCTGCTCCCCCTGATCCCAGGGGCCCCCTGGAAGTGAACCTAAAAAGAAAAGTTCGGGGAGAAATAATTCTTACAGCTCAAAACAGCGTTAGTCTGAGATTTAGGAGCACCATAAAATGCCAATGGGAAAATCGCCTCGGCGCGGGCTGCCATAAATGTTTCTGCTTTTATATTCTAATTCTAATGTCTACCAACTGTTTGACGGCTCTTAAAAACCTCTTTTATCTTATCTTTACTTCTTTTATTTCTTCCTTTCCTTTCCTTTCCTTTCCTTTCCTTTCCTTTCCTTTCCTTTCCTTTCCTTTCCTTTCCTTTCCTTTCCTTTCCTTTCCTTTCCTTTCCTTTCCTTTCTTTTCCTTTCCTCTTTCCTTTCCTTTCCTTTCTTATTTTCTCCTGCCCGCTCACTCCCTTCTTCTGTTCACAAATGCTGGAAGGTTTTTTTTCCCCTCGTCTTCTGTTTCCTCGTATTTTATATTTTTTCGCATTTAATTGTTATCTCAATTCATCCATCCATCTATCCTCCCTTCATTTTCAAATTAAACGTCCCCTTCTTTTATTCAGATGCTTTTTTCTCTAATATTAGCGAAAATCAATGTCTGTCTCTCTGTCTATACATCTATCCTGATTTCCTTCTTCTCACTTAGTTCCATCCTTTTATTTCCCCTCCTTTTGCACATTAGGACGGGGTGCTCGCTGCCTCTCCAGCCTCTCGGCTTTTTTACATGATCTTCCAGTTTTCACTTCTTTCTCTTTCTGGCAACGACGACCAGGTGATCCCCCCTCTCCGCGTGTACCTCCCCCTCATTCCCACCCTAATCCACGTAGCGACTGCCCGAGCCCTGGAGGCAGGCCCTGCCACCCCAGGCTGTCCCTAAGAACAGGGCAAGCGAGGGCCACCTGGCACCCAGCTCCTCGGGCTCGAAACTTGAGGGAACGAAGAAGCGATCATCACACCGCCGCCTCCCAAAACCCTGGGAGCTCCCAGGGGCGCGGTAGTCCCGATCCAAAGAGGCTTCC
>NW_009953758.1:4586317-4590943 GCF_000747805.2 Chaetura pelagica | reverse complement strand
CCAAGGCAACCTGAATCCAACGCCCCCCAGGCACTCACCCCCACCCCGCACCTCTGGCAAAACCCTTCCCACTCCAGAGCTCTCCCACCAACCCAGCCCTCAGAAGAGCAGCCTCCCCTTGCCAGCAGCATTGGTCCAACTTTGGTAGCTCAAAGTGTTCCTGCTCATCTCACAGCCTCTACAGAGTTCCGATCCGGAACGGAGGCTCCCTCCGTCCTCTACTTCTCTCCCCTTTTCCCAAGTACTTCCCAGCTCCACCATCACTGCCAAAAGGCACCAGGTAGGCAGCCCACCTCTAAGGCAACCGTGCGGGGCACAGCGGCAGCGGCACCTCTAAAGTCACCCCGAAACTCTCGTGAAAGGGCCGGGTCTGTCCTGGGCTCAGCTACCGGAGGGGCAGACCCCAGGGAGAGGCCTCCGAGTGCCGCAGCCCCCCGGCCGGGGTCGAACCTCGCCTCTGCCCCTGCATCTCCCTCGCATGTTCCTGAGCAGGTCCCGTCCTTAATGTCCCCTCTATCTTTCAAAATAACCCTGCCTCGGGCAAGGGAGAGGAGACGCTGAGCAAAAGGAAAGGCACCCATTTCCTTACGATGCTCTCCTGGCAAAGGGGCGAGCAGTGCGTATTTCCCCTTGGCACTGAAAAGCTCTCTGCTCCCCGTGCCACTGGTGTCTGCCCTATTACCTGTTGCAGTCACTTTATGTCTCGGTCTGCGGGGAAACAGCCTGCCCCCCTCCTGCATCCCACATTCCCATCAGGAGTTTATTCCTTAGAACACTCAGTCACGGCTTCCTAAGCTGCACAAGAGCTGGAGCCCCAAGCCCGCAGCGGAGGAGGCCGGAGGCTTTCCCGGGCCGGGGGGGGGTGAGGGACAGCCGAGCTCCCGCGGCCGGGTGGGGAAGAAGTGGCTGATGCTCGCCGAGAGCGGGGAGAGCCCCGCTCCCTCTGCCTCCGCATTTCCCTGGGAACTTTCTGTTCCTGAGTTAACTATTAACTGCAGGAAAGCAGGCAATTTTCTTCGGAATGTGAACTATTTCCTTTATCCAGCAGATAGATGGGGTGATTGATTAATATGGAAATTGATATTAAAATATGGGTGGTAGGCAGGAGCACTTTTCTCTGTAGTCACAGCCGCACGGAGGAACGGGCGTCCGGGGCAACCGAGCTACTGCCGAAGCTTTTCCTGGTTCACCAAGAAACGCTTTAATTGTGAAATACATGCGGATATAATTATAATAGCTCACATGAATGCATTCTGAGCAGTGCTGAGTGAAAAGGCACACGGAGGGGGCACAAGAGCACTCACAGGGGGAGAAGCGCCGGGGGTCCCGCCGCAGAAGAGGGAGGTGTTGGTACAATGTTCGGTGGTCACCTCGGGAGAAAATGCGGGGGCGTGGGTCCCACATGCTGGCAGGTTCGGTGGGTAAAGAGTAGAGATTCATGTATATAAAGACGGTGTCTAGCCAAGCAGGTACCTTATACCCGTTTGTAGGGTACCAGTTTGCTGCGAGGGGAGAAGTGAGAGATTACAGCAAGGAAGGCTATAATTCGAGATTGGAGTTAGATGAGACTTCAGCACGGCTTTCCGATAGGAAGAGACTTGTGTTCGTAAATGCACCCACATCAGCCGTTCACTCCTTTTAGTTGCAGTAGCACCTGTGCTCTTTGCTTAAGGGTCTCAGTTTGACGCCAAGGGGAACTGTTACACCCCGGGAAGCCGGGAGAAGCCGGGTCCCCATTTATCCCGGCCCTACCATGTGTTGCTGTTCTCCTTCGGCCAACCCTGTTCCAATTACCCGGCGCATCTTTTAATTAAGAGGAGGACTGGCTCGGCGGCGACCCTCGCTCCGCCCGGCGGCTCTCGGCCCCCTGCGACCGCCCGGCCGGGCGGGGACCCTCATGCGGCCCTGGGCAGCCCCAGCCCTGTTGCTCAGCCGCCGGGCAGCCTGCCTGGCCTCCCCCCCTCCCCGCAGCAGTGCCTGGCACGGGCACCTTCTCCCGGCCCCCTCGCCTCAGCCTCCCGGCGATATTTTTCATGCTCCTTTCTCTCCCCCCCTCTCTCTGCCGAATCACATATTTCTTCTCCCTCCCCTTCCCCTCTCTTTATTTCAGGGAGGGGAGAATTTTCCAGTCCCCCTTGCGTTTTTCCCACCCCCTCCCTCCCCCCGCCCCGCCGCCGTTTGTTTGTCCTGGTGCCCGGACGATCATCGCGGTGTATGAAGTTCTAACTGGTTTGTGTCAGGCAGCTCTCTCTAAGCAGCCTGGCGTGACGGATTAAACATCAACTAGTTAAATAAAAATTAATATCAACTGCCTCCTAACTTCTAATGTCATGTTGTTTATAACTAATGAACTGATTAGGGGATAAACACATCAGGAAGACATTTCTGCTTCCCTGCTCTTTCGAGAGAGATTTGCAGAATTCAAAGTAAATCTCCCAGAGTCCCTCCTGGGTTTTTCCCACACCAGTTCGGGGAGGGAGGAGGGGGATTCCGTGGGGTTTGTTGGGGCTAGGTCGGAGGAATCTGGTGCGTGTGTGAGGGTTAGCTGGACTTATTTAAACATCGCTCCGTGGAATCACGTTTCAGAGCGGCAGAAGCCTGCGGCTGCGAGCAGGGCTCAGGCTGCAGCGAGGCGAGGAACCGCTCCAGACAGATCTGGCAGCTGCTGCAGACCGGGCTGGAGACGAAAAATGCTCATTGCTGCCGTTATTGACTTTTGGCGTCCCATTTTAATATTTAAAATGAAACTTTTTTCCCTCGCTTGAAGCGACAATCGATTATTTTTAAGTGTTATGAAAGAAAGTGCTCCCTCCACCTTCTTTATTTTTACAATGATCCACTTGTCTGGGGCAAGCCTTTCCCCAGTTCGCGTTGTTAACATTTTCCTAAACACTTTAGAAAAAGAGACAAAAACACACACAAAAACCCCAGCAGTCTCATCTTGGAGAGGTCCCAAGCTTTTAAATACTGTTTGCCCAGCACCGCCAGCTCTGACAAGACAATAATAACAGTGGAAGCTTTTTAAAACCAATTTAGCAAATGCAGAAATGTAATTTTAATGAAGAATCGATAGCAGAATGGTTCATTTTTTTCTGGGACTCCTTGTTGGAGCTGAGAGAGACTTTCAATCAATGGGGAGATGGAAGAGGGGGGTAGAAAGAGAGAAAGAAAAATATTCGCTCAGTGATGTCTTTAGCACTAGGGATTTTTCTTCTTTTCTTTGGAGCTTTGTTTTATTTATTATTTATTTTCAGTCAGGAGGTCTTTACCAAAACGCGGCGGTGGGAGCAAGGAAAAGACGAGTGGACAGATAAATGGACGGATAGGATGGGTGGGCAGACAGACAATCTCTCAGAAGCACAAAGCCAGGCGCTCACAGGCGCAGACTTCAGAGGGCTGCGTTCCGCCGCCTCCAAAGTAAACGGCAGCGTCCCCGTCCCCCAGCCCACCTGTACGCTGTCTGCGTCCCCGAGCTGAGCGCTGCCAGCTCCCGAGTGGGCTGTGCCACTGCACTGATCCCCCTCCTGCCCCAGCCTTGGCCCAGGGCTCTCCTCCCGCTCCCCCCCCCCGCAGCCAGAGCCCACCGCCTCCCTTTTCAACTTGGAGGAAGTTCCTCCTCTGTCCCGCGTCCCCCTCTCCCTGCCAGCCCCTTTCCGAGCACATTTTTATGGTAATAAGACAACAAATTAATCTGCTGTTGCAACAAGACTTCCCTACAGGTAGCCAATTTGCGGGAGGGGGGCAAGAGGAAGCAGATTCAAAGTCCAGGCGCTGTCTCCCCCGCGGGATCCCCCCCAGTCCCTTTCCTCCCCTGCTGTACAGCCCTGCTACACTGGAGCAGGTGAGTCCTTCTCCACTTTTATAAGCAGCAGCGCTGCATTTCCTTTGATTGTTATTTATTTTCCCCTCCTTTTAGCCTGTCCCGGCTCAGTAGAGCGGCGTTGCTTTATCTGGCGCTTTTTTTTTTTTTTTGGTGTTTTTTTTTTTGGTGTTTTTTTTTTTGGTGTTTTTTTTTTTGGTGTTTTTTTTTTTGGTGGTGGTGATGGTGATGGTGCTCTGGTGTGTGTGTTGTTATCTAAACCGTTTAGTTTTGGATGGTTGCGCCTAGATCTCGAAAGTCAGCGGGGGAAAGCAAGACACCCAAGCGGGGAGGAGAGAAGCGAAGAAAAGGCCGCGGCGGATCTACTGGTTTGCAGCCGTCCCGGGGAGACGGGCCATTAGGGAGAGGAGCCATGGCTCAGAGCTCAGGGAGAGCAGGTAAGGGGGGGTAGGGGGGCGCCGCTGAATATTCAGCAGGGAGGGATGAGACCGTCACCCCCAACTCCCTCCTTTGGCAGGAGGCAGCTTGCCTCTGCTCTCCTCCATACACACCCTCTTTGCCTCGCCAGATCCTCTCTAATACTTGCCATCTCACCTGCTAAACGTCTCCCTTTCATAACGGGTGCCCGCTCCAGACCCCTCGAGGGCCGGGTTCCCACCGCGTTTACCGTGAGAGCTTCGCAAAGACCGACAGCGGAGCCTCCAGACGCGAGCGAGAGCCGGGCCGAGCCCCGCGTCCTCCCTGCCCGGCCGTGCGAGCCCCCGCCACCCGCTCTCAGCCCCCGGCCTATTTTACATCCCGGTTTT
>NW_009953758.1:4583870-4586150 GCF_000747805.2 Chaetura pelagica | reverse complement strand
CGCACCCCCCTGAGACTGGGGCGGGGGGTCTGCGCGCCCCGAAACCTGCCCCGACGACAGACGGGTCTCCGGATGGCCCCCCCTTTCCCCGGTGTCAATGTTATGGTTTGCAAACAAAGCTTCAAACACAGCCCGCCGGAGAGGAGCGTGTTTCCCCGGCGCTGCCGCTCGCAGCAAATGCACAATTACGCGATTTGGTTCCCTCGAATTGCGTATATAAACGGAGCTACTGATTTAGGGATTTCGGCAAAAAGGAAGGACAGAAACCTAAATTAAGGTTTAAAATGCAAACCTCGCCGAGTGTCAGCACAGAGCCGTGCTACTGCCCCGGCTGCCAAGAGCCTGCTGAAGGGAAGCCTCTGAAGGAAAGGCTCCGGGGGGGGCTGGGAGCCGGGGCTGCCAGCTCCAGCTTCCCTTTGTCATTTCTGGGGGAGTCGCAGGGTGGAATATCCCCCGTGTACAGTGTGATTCAGGTGCACAAACGGAGACATGTAAGGGAGGCAAATAAAAACAGCCGCCCTTTAGACAACCACATCTCTTTTCTGTCGATAGATTGCCCATATATAAATGTATGTGCATCACCTCAGTACATCTTAATATTAAAAACGTTGTGTGTGTGCGTGTATATGAGCATATATACACATACACGTGCGAGCGAAGATTTCCATAATCAAACCAATTAAATCTATTATATATATATTGTATATTATATATTAACACGACACGGATTTGCGAAAACGTAAAGGAAAATATAAAGGCAATGAAAAAGGCCTCCTAAAGGAAAGGCCACAACAGTTTTGCCTTTTTTTCTTTCTTCCTTTTTTCCTCTGTTCTACACCGAAAATCCTCAAGGGCGAAGCCGGAAAAAAAACACAAAAAACAACAACCAAAAAAACACCTTCAGAAAGTTTGCGGCCCCTCTGTTTCTTTTCCCTTCCGTGTTTTTAAAGGATCTGCCGAAGTCCCTTTGCATCTGAGGTTTAAATAGGGAGATCAATAGAAAACAGTTGTAATGATCTAATTAATTATGGCAAAATTAAAAGCGAGTAGAAAATCAATCTCTGATGGTGTTGAAGATGGAATTAAATTGATAGTCCATCTGTTCACCTCCTAGACCGTATAAATATGCAACCCAAGGACGGAGCTAATGGGATCAAGCTGCCTGGGAGACTCTCTTTCAATCTCGCTCTTGTTTTCACTTCTTTCCTTCCCGAAGTTCAGCCCCTCAAGCCCCGGCTGTCCGTGCTCCCGTTCTCAGCCCTGCCTTTACCCCGCGTTACTCCGCTCGCTGGAGACACGCAAACAGCCTTTGTGCCGATCAGCTCACACCGAAAACAGCAGCCCGCAAATCTGAGGGCAAAAAGCCGTGTGGTTGGGGTGGGGAGTGAAAAGGGAAGCTGAGGAGGCAGCGTTCAGTGCCAGCGTGTTCCCCATCATGCTGTTTTTAAATCAAGCGGACAGGCTTGATGATGATGATGGCTACGCAGTAGTTTGAGGATACTTTCTCTTCCTCTAAGCTTGTTTTTCACATCGGTCGGGGGTTCAGAAAAATCATTCGTCCCTTTAGCAGGATTTCTAAAAAATGCCGTTTGTGGGCTGGCGGGGACTGGCAACACACGGAACTAGTGTTGTTTGTCGGGTGTTTTCTGACCCTGTGAAGCTCTAAGGGCAGAGAACCAACGGGAGGACCTCGGTGCCGCCGTGTTCCGACGCCAGCCCGCTCCACGTCCCTGCCCGTCTCTCCCGGGAGGGTACGAGCACCCCTGTGCCGGGCCCCCCTCGGGCCCTCCGAGGGGCCGTGCTGCTGAACTACCAGCGCCACTTAAAAAGAAAGGAGAATTGGTGTCATTGCTAAATTAGAGAGACACCACGGAATTCCTGTATTTGCCCGTTTAAGACAAATAATAGTAATAAAGAACTACCCTTTCCCCCCCATTTCCCTGCTGATTTGCAGGTGCAGAGTGCCTGCTGACAGCAGAGAGAGCTAGGACGAGCTGTCAGGCTGGAGGAGTTCCCCACCATCCCGGCCCCTTTTTAATTGTGAAAAATGAAAGCTAGATGCTGCGGTGCCGTTGGAACATAATCGAACCAAACGATTATGTTTGTTGTCCGGGTTAGAGCTGCGTGGGGTGGTACAGAATGCGGGGGGCGGGGGTGTCGTTTAAGTAAGTGAAGTCTAAATATAAATCAACTCAGACAGGGGGTCCCAGGCCCGACTCTAATCGCGTGTGCACACCCCCGCCGTCGCGCCGTTTCTGTGTCGCGCGTGTGGGGGCGAAA
>NW_009953758.1:4575407-4583785 GCF_000747805.2 Chaetura pelagica | reverse complement strand
TGGAGCCGGTCCCGAAGCCCAGCGCAGGGCCGGAGGAGGGGGAGGGCGTGCCGGGCCGGGCGCTGCCTGCGGGGACTTCTCTGCCAAAGTTTGTCTTCCCCTCACACTTCCCCATGCAGCCAGAAAGAGTGCTCGGGGGGGAGCAGTCTGCAGCACCTAACAGATTTATTAATTGATGTATTGAAAAGAAGGATTGATTGACATCTCCTAATGGAAATTACAGCCCCGCTTTCCTGCTGCACGTTGTCCTCCCGGCTATCCCTTCAGAAAGAAACCCTTGAGGTGAAAGGTAGATTTTCATTTAAAGTGCCCCCGTCCTCAATTTCACAGATTAGATACATTTTAAACACAGACACACATATTGCAAATTAGAAGTTAATTTAATTATAAATCAAAGCTGGGCATAAGTCTGCACTCACCACAAAGGATCCATTTAGCAGAATGCAACCACCTCCCCTAACTCTGGAAAACTGCCTTGCAGAAATAACACTGTATATACATTGCCAAAGTTATGGACTGTGCACAGTTCAAAGAGATCAACGGGAGAGATTTTTTTCTCCACGCTGGGGGAGGGGTAAAGCCCCGTGTGTCAGAAATTAGCCGATCACATGGTGACAATTTCTCTTTCTCCTAGAGAAAGGAATTTGCCGATAAATAAAAGTTTGCATATATGTAGAAGGTTGTAATTCTGAACTTACAGGCTGGGAGGGAGTCGGAAGCGGCAGATTTTTGAAGTCCAGCAGGTCAGGATCAACAAACGCGCTCACCCACGCACACTCACGCACACGCACACACGCACCCACAGAGCCGGGGTTGGTATTGATTGGTGACGTTTGGTTTTCAAACCTCAGAGAGGAGAGGAAGGACGGAAGGGATCGGGGTGCAAGAGAGGAGAAGGCAAAACAGGCATCTAGGAAAAGCGCTCCGCGGCTAGGAAGAGCTTCATCCCTCCATCCCGGATCCACTCGTCCTCCTTCTGCTGCGCGCCGCTCTCCCTCTCCTGCTCGGTTGCTCCCTCACTCCGTCCCTCTCCCGAGCCTGCCCAGCTGAGGCAGCCAGGGGAGCTGGAGGGAAGATGAGGTTGTCGGCTCACAGTTCAGTCCTTCCCCGCCCCCTCCACCTCACAGCTCCTCTTTTTAAGTTAAAAATCCCCCTTCCTTTTACTTCTTTTATTCTCTTCTTCTCTTCCTCCACCACGCTCAGTCGCCCCTCCGTTTCCCTGCACACTTCACCCCCCTGTATCTTGCTCTATGTCCTCCTTCTCAGATGCACTAAATCCCGAGGCCATTACCGGCTGATGTTAAAAGGGATGACTCTTCCTGCCACTCTTTAATTAGGTGCCGAACTTGGGCTTTCGCGGCTCCCAGGCAGGTGAAGGGAGCGAACTCCCCTGAGCGCAGCGGACAGGCAGGGAGAGAACTGAAATAGCCCGCTCTCCCGGCTTTCCCAGAAAGAGGGAAGGAGGGGGAAAAGTTTTCCCACCAACTTACGAAGGAGGGAAGGAAGGAGGGAAGGAAGGAGGGAAGGAAGGAGGGAAGGAAGGAGGGAAGGAAGGAGGGAAGGAAGGAGGGAAGGAAGGAGGGAAGGAAGGAGGGAAGGAAGGAGGGAAGGAAGGAGGGAAGGAAGGAGGGAAGGAAGGAGGGAAGGAAGGAGGGAAGGAAGGAGGGAAGGAAGGAGGGAAGGAAGGAGGGAAGGAAGGAGGGAAGGAAGGAGGGAAGGAAGGAGGGAAGGAAGGAGGGAAGGAAGGAGGGAAGGAAGGAAGGAAGGAAGGAAGGAAGGAAGGAAGGAAGGAAGGAAGGAAGGAAGGAAGGAAGGAAGGAAGGAAGGAAGGAAGGAAGGAAGGAAGGAAGGAAGGAAGGAAGGAAGGAAGGAAGGAAGGAAGGAAGGAAGGAAGGAAGGAAGGAAGGAAGGAAGGAAGGAAGGAAGGAAGGAAGGAAGGAAGGAAGGAAGGAAGGAAGGAAGGAAGGAAGGAAGGAAGGAAGGAAGGAAGGAAGGAAGGAAGGAAGGAAGGAAGGAAGGAAGGAAGGAAGGAAGGAAGGAAGGAAGGAAGGAAGGAAGGAAGGAAGGAAGGAAGGAAGGAAGGAAGGAAGGAAGGAAGGAAGGAAGGAAGGAAGGAAGGAAGGAAGGAAGGAAGGAAGGAAGGAAGGAAGGAAGGAAGGAAGGAAGGAAGGAAGGAAGGAAGGAAGGAAGGAAGGAAGGAAGGAAGGAAGGAAGGAAGGAAGGAAGGAAGAAAGAAAGAAAGAAAGAAAGAAAGGAAGAAAGGAAGAAAGGAAGAAAGAAAGAAAGAAAGAAAGAAAGAAAGAAAGAAAGAAAGAAAGAAAGAAAGAAAGAAAGAAAGAAAGAAAGAAAGAAAGAAAGAAAGAAAGAAAGAAAGAAAGAAAGAAAGAAAGAAAGAAAGAAAGAAAGAAAGAAAGAAAGAAAGAAAGAAAGAAAGAAAGAAAGAAAGAAAGAAAGAAAGAAAGAAAGAAAGAAAGAAAGAAAGAAAGAAAGAAAGAAAGAAAGAAAGAAAGAAAGAAAGAAAGAAAGAAAGAAAGTAAAGTCAGCCCGGAACTTCTCCACCGGCCTCGTGGGGGGAGCAGAGGGAAGAGGCCGCCCCTCTCCCCGGCAGGACTCTTTGTGCGATCATTTTTGGAGATGTGAATCCCAGGCAGTCATTACCACACTTTGGCCCCTCTGACTGCTGGAATTACCCTTTCCGGGGACTTTAATGGGCAAGCCATAGGGTTTTTCGCTGATCCGCAGCAGTTTTCGCTCCCTCCCCGTTTTTATGGGTGTATTATAGTTAGGGGTTATATAAATGTTTTTGCGTGTGATAACTGTAAATCCTAACATTTGCAAATGGCCCGAAGGCAAACTAACCTTGGACGGGCAGCGAGAGGGAGGGAGGGTCTCCCATTACTGCTGATTAAAAGGAGACTTTAATAAGCGTCTAATTCACTCATCGGGAGTTTTATGGAGAAATTAGAGGAGGACAAAAAAAAAAAAAAAGACATCTCTAGTGTGGGGGGAGGAGGCAGTAGAGGGGGCTCCCACGCCTCTACCCCAGCAGCAGCCCAGGGCAAAGGGAAGAAGCAGCTGGGCCTCGCCAGTGCCACGGCCTCCCAGCACGGGAGAGGGAGGAGGGTTCACATCTGGGCTAGCTCCTTTGGGTCGGAGGAGAAGCACGGAGCCACCCACACCTCCGCCCCGCCGCTCCGGGCCAAAGCAATGAGCAGGCAGAGGAGCAGCGGTGCTCCGGGACCGGGGAACAGAGAAAAGTAGATACTTGCCCGGGGGTTTGTGGCAAAGGGACAAGGCCCTTCACCAGGAACCAGGTCGGGGGACCCCGCGTGCAACGAGGGCTCCCCCCAGCCCGGAGCCGGGTGCGGCGCTCGGGGGCAGGGACGGACCGGGGCCCGAGCCCGGCACCGGGAGCCGTGTGCCCGCTCCTGCCTACCTGCCGTCCCCATGTGTCCGTGGCCCGGGAGGCTTGGAGACTCGCTCCAGCTCCGGCCGGCCCGGTGCGCTAAGGGGCGGCTTTGTTACAGAAGTGTCTCTTCACATTGTTGGCTTTTCCCCCCCTCTTTTTTTTTTTTTTTCTTTTTCTTTCTTTTTTTTTTTTTTTTCCTTTTTTTTTTTTTTTTTTTTTTTCCCCCCTCAATGAGGCTGTAAAAGGTCTCCGGCTTGTCTCGTTTTTGTCGCAAACGCTCTCTTGTAAAGAGGAGAGGGTAAAGTGTCGGTGACTGAATAAAGAGCAGCACACGGGGGCTATTACCATTCAGGGCAAACAAATGGAGAGAAGGGAAAAGCCAGCAGCAGGCAGGGCGAGGGGGGAGCGCGGCCCCCCCGGCGCACACACTCCCCCGCCCCGCTGGCAGGGCCCGTCCGCCGGCCTCCGTGCGGTCCCGGCGCCCCCCAGACATGCAACCCACCCATGGCTCACAAAAGAGCGAGAGAAAGAGAGAGGGGGAGACATGAGGGGGTCTTAGATGGGAAAAAAAGAAAGTAGCTTTAGGGGAAATGTGCTGTGGAGTGTGAAATTGCAGCCCGTGGTGCTCCATATTGTACCAGAAGCTCTCCAAAAACTCATCCTCCAACGTGACCAGAGGTGCTTAGAGCGGGAGAGAGAGAGGGAGAGGGGGAGAGGGGCTCGGAAACACAGGGGGAGGGTAAGGTTGTGGGTCTTTTATTCTTTTCGCGCTCTCTTTCTTATTATTGTCCGTTTAAAATTTAACTTTGTGTTTATTTGTTAAACTCGGCCAAGAGCAATCTCGGGTTTCCTGGGCAGAGTGTCTACGGAGGCAGAGAGGGGCGGCAGGGCCCTGTCTGCATCCCCTTGCCCTTCCCAGCCCAGGGAAAAAATCCTAGGCACCTTTGAACCACCCCCCCACCCCCCATCTCCAAATTTCTGCTCGTGCTCCCTGCCCTGCCTAATTGTTCTTCCCCCTCCGGGGAAAATCGGACCCCAGCACCCCTACAGCGAAGGAGTGATCCCTGGTCTGGACTTCCCTTTCCTCTGGATGCTGTCTGGGGAGAAGGATATCCCCTCAGGCTAATAATTTCTCTGTCCTCAGACAAAGCACCCCAAAAGTCGCCCAGGAAGATTTTTCTAAAGCATCCCCTTCCTTGAAGACCCCCCTCACAGCCACGCTGACTCCTTCCCTTAAATGCTCACATCCCCGGGCTTTCTGGTGTTGTTGTGGTTGTTATTCTTTATATTTTCACAACCAGGGATTTCGTCCCTGACTTTCCGCCGAGGTTAAACTAGTTGTGGTAAGTTAGAAAAATACATACAGAAGGTGAGCGCAGATTTATCCTCTAAATTTACAAATACGGTGCTGGGAAGTATTAAGGTCAGAGCTAAACCACCTCCAAACTACCCACATGTATGCTGAAATCGCTGGCGCACACGGCAAGGGAAGGGAACAGGCGGACAGAAGTCAGCAGCATCTCAAGGCAGTTAAACATAAAACTTGTGCCCTTACAGCACTCCGTCCCACTAGCCATAGGTCGCCTTCCACTGGTTTCCAGTGTAATCAGCTAGAGACAACCCGTAGAAAACTGGGAGCCAACGTGGACGCAAGTCCTGGCTCTGGAGGCAACGACCATCGCAGACACAACAACGTTGCTCCAGGCCTGACTGGGCTCCAAGGGGCTCCCCCGCTGCCCCACTCGCCATGTTCCCCGGCGAGCGCCCTTCCCCGGCTGGCAGCGGGGCAGAGGAGGCAACTGCCGGTGCTGCGTTTGCTAAACCCGTTTTTCGGAGGCAAAGCGAGCTCGGGGAGCTGGCAAAGCCAAGGCAGCACGGGAGAACGAAAAAGGCTACGGAGGGGAGCTGACAGGACCCTCGCGGTCGTGTGTATTTGGTCTGGGGTGGGAAACAGGATAAATGCAGAAGAGTTCAGTCTGATCAGCTGGAGAAAGCCGGCTAATGAAGTAGATGGAAAGACAGCTATCAGCTATCGCCGCAACTCCCCCAAAAGTTTATTTTTCTTGAAATTTCCGCAGAGAGGCGGACGCCTCTTTTGAAGTGTAAATGCTTCTAGCTTGGGGGGGGGTGGGTTGACGAAGAAGGAGGAAATCCTCAGATCCTCTGAGGAAAAAGAAAAGAAAGAAAAGAAAAGAAAAGAAAAGAAAAGAAAAGAAAAGAAAAGAAAAGAAAAGAAAAGAAAAGAAAAGAAAAGAAAAGAAAAGAAAAGAAAAGGAAAGGAAAAGACAGAGGCGGGAAGGTTAATTTATAGTGGGACGGGAGAAAAAAGAACCCAGAGCTGATGAAGTAGGAATAGGTCGTGCAGATGCGTGCGGAGCCATGGGAGTGGGAAGAGGCCCGTGGTCTCGGCCTCGCTCGGCCCCGCAGGGCACACGGGGCCGGGGAGAGGCCAGTATTTACAATCTGGACAGGCAGAAATTGTTCGGTGGATTTAAATGTTGACAAAGCAATTCTCCCAGGAAGTCTGGTGTGGGAAGGGGCACCAGGTGATATTGTGGTATGTGTAGTGGGGGAAGGGGACAGTGGGCAGTGAACTTTTTCCTTCTTTTATCTTTCCTTTCCTTTCCTTTCCTTTCCTTTCCTTTCCTTTCCTTTCCTTTCCTCCTTCCTGATAAAGCAGTCTTGTTTTACCAGAATCGGGGCTCCCCCGTTTACACGGGCCATGTCCGCGCTGTGGAACTCAAGCTTCGTTTGGCATTCACGTTGTGTGTTTCTCGAGTATCCTATTCCTGTCTTCCTCCTCACTGAGATGGGGAAACAGCAATAGGGAGTGGGTAAACTACGGCAAAATACATTATCAGGAGACCTGGGGTCTGCTGACTCCCTGGCCCACCACCCAGCTTTTATCTCCTCGCTGTACAGTCAACAGTTATGAAGGCCCAGAGCATCTTTGTGAGAGACAAAATGAACTCCCCAAGTGTTCATGACTGCACGGGGAAGGGAGGCAATGACGAAGTTCCTGGAAAACAGAGGCCCTGGGAATGGGGCGGTTAGAGGAGGCAGATACAACATTGGAGGTTGTTCCCTTCTAGCCGGGGTTGCTGGGGGCTCCCACCCCGGCCTCCCAGGCTCTGCCTTCGGGCTCCTTCCCGTGCCCGAGCCCTGCTCGAAGGAGCTGCTTGGCTGGAAAGGAAGGGGAACTACTGGAAGACAAGAAGCGACCTAGACCCCTCGGCGGAGGAGAGCGCCGAAGTTCTTCCTAGTAATAAATAAGAGATTGAAACTCCAAACAAATACTCATTATGAACAGATACACATTGAAATCATAATATTTTCAAAACAAGGGATAATTTCTGTAACAGTTTATTATAGAATACCAATGTATAGCTTAGAAATAAAACTTTGAATATTTCAAGATTATAGATAAGTCTAATTTTTAAACGCTGTAAATATAGCTTTTACTCAATCATCTCTCAGATGTTGTTATTAACTCGCTCTGTGTTGTTGCAAAACTTTTTTGGTGCGGACAAGTTTCCAAAACTATTGCTACGTTGTGTGCTTTAAACAAAATAACAATGGGCTGATGCTCCATCGGCCTCGTGCTAGGAAAAAAGAAAAAAAAACTGTGTATCTATCATTAGCTATATGGGACTATATTGTAGATTGTGTTTTCTCAGTAGAGAAGTGACTGTAGTGTGATTCTAGGTAAATCATCATTAGCAATTCATTCAGATGGTCAATAACTTGAAATTTATAGCTGTGATAGGGAGTTCAGAAATTGGCACATCCCTTTTGAAAAATGTCAAAAAAAAAAAAATACAACTCCTGGGAAAAAGGTGCTGATTCTATAAGATTATTTATGTAAAAAAATAACAACAACCAAAAAAAAAAAAAATTTTTTTTCCAAATCACTCTTCTTGCACACAAGGGAAACAGAGAGGGAAGTGGGGAGAGAGAAAGATAAAACATCAGCTGAAGTGCCAAGATGATTTATGAGACAGTGGAAAATATTTCATAAAGATCTCTCAGAGATTCTTTACTTAAACCAGTTAGAACACAAAGGGGCTGTTTCGTGACAGAGGAGCAGAGGGATGGGGCAGGATGAAGGAGGAAAGGAGCAGCAGAAGAAAGTACCTTTCCGGTGATTATAAACTCGCAATTTAAAAATAAAAATTGATATCACAACAAGTTTTATCCCTGGTTATTACCCTAAGAAGGCGTTTCTGCCTTGCTTTCTTTTGCTTTGCTAGGTCAAAGCCACATTAATTTTTAGCCACAGACTTATTTGTGAAAGAATTCTTAAATTCCACTCTAGCATTAAAAAGAAAAAAAGAAAAAAAGAAAAAAAAAAGCCCCCACAAACCAACCAACCAACCCAAACCCAAACAACCGGCAGAGATGTAGAAAGAGGGAGGTTGGATTTGCTTATATTTCCCCAAATGCGCGTGAGGGGAAACTTTGCAGTGACTGAAACGGGCCCAGCCTATCGGTGCAAAGAGGTGCAGAAGCTCTTTCTTTCTCTCTTCCTCTAGGTCTCTCTAGCTTCTATTTATTTTGGTTTATTTTTCTTCCCTATATTTTTCTCTTTTTATCTCTGTATTCGCTCTTCGTCTCTCTCCTTTTCCCTTTCTCTCTCTTCCTCACTTCCTTTCCCTCGCTCTTTCCCAGCCGGTCTCCCGCTCCGAGCCGCCCATCACGGCAGCCCTGATGTGTATCGAATCCCCCCGCCCCCGTTTCACCCCGAGTAAAGTCTCCGGTAAAAAAGAGCGGGGCGTGAGAAGAGAGATGAAACTACCAAACCCTGGGTGTGTGCGTGCTTGTGTTAAATAAAGGAGTTAAGGATCCAGGGGCGCAAGTGACAACAAAGCGGGGCTCAGGTCCCCTCCGCGGGCCGGGCAGGGCCACCCCCGCCCCGCACACGCGTGGCCCGGGGCGCTCCCGGGCGCACGGCCGGGGCTGCTCCGCTGCC
>NW_009953758.1:4570177-4575089 GCF_000747805.2 Chaetura pelagica | reverse complement strand
CCCCCCCCCCAATGACCCCCCCCTGCCCCTCGTCCCCGCCAGCCCCTCGCTCCCACGGACTCTGCTGACTCCGTCGCCCCGGCCCCCCAGAGCCGGCGCAGCCCTCCCGCCCCCCGGAAAGTACTTTGCTCCCCGCTCCGCCGGGCAGGGGGGCCAGCGCTCCCCGCTACTCCCCTCCTCTCCTCTCCTTGTGTGTTTGTTGGTTTGTTGTTTTGGTTTTTTTCTTCTTTTTTTTTAAATTTTTGTTTGGTTGGTTTTGGTTTGGTTTTTTGTTGTTGTTGGTTTTGTTTTGGTTTGTTTTTTTGTTATTTTTTTTCTCCCCTAAGTCTTGAAGTTGAGTTTTAGAGGCGACACGGCGGCTTCAGCCGATTTCTTCCCCTTCCTTTGCCTCCCCATGGATATGCACTGCAAGGCAGACCCCTTCTCAGCAATGCACCGTGAGTACTGGAGCCCGGCTCCTTCCGCTGCTCTCCCTCTTTTTCATCCCTCCATTCCTCCTTCCCCAACCATTCTTCCTCACCTGATCCTCCTCCAGGTCCATCCTTTCACTGCCAGGCTCTTCTCCCCTGGAAACCCGGGTTTATAGAGGAGTTCAGAAGGCAGGACGGGCGCCGCCGGTACCAGCGGCGGAGCGAGGGTCCCGGGCAGCTCCGGGCCCGAGGGGAGCAGGGCTGCGGTGCCGGGGCGGGGGCCAGGACCCCCGGCTGGGAGGGCAGGGGGCCGTGTGCGGCTGTGCCTATGCTGCGTGCCGTGTGTGCGTGAAGGAAAACGCTCCCGGAACCAGACAGCCCCTCCGCAAAGGCACTTTCCCCACCGCCCTGCAGACAACGCGAGTTTTTTCCGACTCGTGTCAGCACCGGGCTGGGCCCTGTCCTTGTCCCGCCGGGCCAGGGTTTCCCGCAGCCCTGTGCGGCTCCAAAGCCCCTGATTCCCCCGCGATCCGGTGCCGTTTGCTTTGATTTCGGATTTCAGTGGCAGAGAGCAGAGACGCCAGTTTCAAATTAATGGCGGGTTGGTCCGTGGCAGTTCCGTGCTTCAGTTTGGTTCGTTTTGGTGAAAGCTTGGACTGCGGAAAAATTAGGACAATTGTATGTCTGGGAGATGTGGGGGCTTCGGAGGCTGCCAAGAAGTCGCGATCACTCCTGGTTTATTTACCAGATCCCCGGTGTGCATTTTAAATTCATTCCTGGCACGGAGGAAAGTGCCCTGGTGATGTATTTTCACTTGAAATCTTTCTTATAGACGGGGACGAAGGAAGGCGGAAAGACCCCCTTGAACAGGGACTGTGACAAGGAATGTTCAGGGATTTTAATTTCACTGCACGGAGGGAAAATAATTCCAAGATTTAAATTAAAGGGGAAAAAAAATACGAACAGGAAGCCGAGATTGAGAGCATCTTGAGTCAGGAAATGAATAATTAAGAGCAATTTGTAACTTTTGACACCGAAACTTTTGGGGACACGCCCTGCCCGCTGCATAAAAGCAAACCGAAAACATATAAAACGGAAATGCTTGAAGTTTAGAAAATCCCAGTTTTACCGTGAGAATGAAGACGCAGAAATACAAACCCATGATCAGATCCCCAAAGGTGGATGTAGGTAACAGTCCTCCTGTTTCCAGATGAATCATTTCCAAGACACATTGCTTAAAATATAGGGCTTAATTTTCGAAGACCTCTGACAGAAAATAATCCGTGCATTGGACGTTATTTTTAGTGTTCAGTGCTGCGACCTTCTTTTAGAGGCGATTGCAGCGAATCTGCCTGCGGTACGACACGGAACATGCAGGCAGCCGAAAGAGGCGTTTCACTGCCGCTGATTTTTAAAAAACTACAGTCAACAATTTTGGCTTCCGACAAAAAAGAAATATTAAATCAGCATTTTATTTGTTCCCGAAAATGTGTTTCTAGAGCTACAGAGCAACCAAAAAGCACAGGGGTGCGGGCTCCTGACACACACACAGGGCAAAATACGATCTGTACGAAAGCAGTACGACCGGTTTGGTATATGTATATATAGACGCCGGCATTTATATGCAGATAAATAGACGTAAATATCTTGCTGCTTTGTCAGAAATAACCTTAGAAAAGCACGGAGCAGAGCAAAACAAACTCATGTGAAAAATATCCGACTGCAATAATTTGAATTATTAATTTTTAATCTTTTTTGCATCTGTTGCCTTTTAATACTTTGTAATGCGAGTTATAAAAGGTGCTTTGAATTATTTATCATGGAGTTGCCGAAGAAATTGCTGTCTTGTAACTTTAGAGGCAACATGTGCAGAAGAGCTTCTGAACAATTGAAAAATACTCACAGCAACACATACCCGCGGGTTTTAGTGGAGGAAGATAAATACCCACCCACCCCCTCCGAATCCCTAAATATGTTTTAAGAAAGGCTAACAAAAGAATGCAACAAACAGCGCGGGCTCACCGGGGAAGGGACGGGAAACCAGCCGGCGCCCCGGCCGAGGCGGCTGGGAGGGGGGTATGTGGAGGTGTTACTAAAGAGGTGGGGGAGATGGAAAAAACTCTATTTGTGCGAAAGGACTTGGATCGATCGCAGGGCAATGAGAGTTTCCACTAAGTTCAGAGCCAATAAGTCAGTGTCAGAAGCAGGGGAGAAAAAAAACCTCAGCGAAAATACAAACAGATCATTTTTCAGCAAACTGCAAAACGAACTAAGATCTCTTGGCGAGGAAGACACAGAAGGTTAGGGCTGTGTGAAAGGAAGGCTTAAATACAGCATGCACTCCACAGCTATATCAGCTGGATATATACATCCGGAGCTAGAGACACGCAGGTAGCAGCGCCAGCGCGGCTGAGCCGCCTGCCAGCGCAGCTCCAGCAGCCCGGGCAGAGGAGAACCGCTCGCGTCGCCAAGCCACACCACCCCAGGTGCAAGCCGCTCACAACCGCTTCCCTTGCTCAGTCCCAAACGGAGATTATTTCCCATCCCTCCGTTCCTCCTGCCCGTGCTTAGCAGGTGCATACTTCTTTTTTCCCCGAGTTATTTCTCGAAATGGAGAAAGCTCGGGAAAAAGCTGTCCTAGCAGTCTTATCTGAGAGACAGCGTAGAAAGAGGGAGCAGAGGAAAACATTTAAAATTCTCTCTGAATTAGACTGAGGTGGAGAAGAACCACGCGAGTCTGTTAGTTTTGGTTTTGGTTTGGTTTTTTTAGTGGAGGATTTTTTCCTTTAAAGATCGAAAGCTGAGGAGAGAGAGGGTCTGTCTGTAAACGAACACCGACCGCAGGACACAAAATATTTTCTATCTTTCTCCCTCCCTCCTTCTCCCTCCATTTCTTTCCCCTTCTCTTTTGCTCTCTGAATCCCTTCAACTCTCATCAGAAAATAACGGGAGACGACGCGTTGCAGGGGGGACACGCCGCGGGGTGAGGGAGGGCGGGGTTCGCCAGTAGCTGTAATTGACAATGTGATAGGAAATCGTGGAAAGAAAATGAAAGGAGAGAGGAAAAGCCCAAGAGCAGAGAGAAGGGGGACTGCGGCAGGGTCCGCACGGAGCTGTAAAGCAGCTGAGCTCCGGAGTTTGGGAGCGCATCCCTCCCCAACTCGTTGGAGAGGGGCCGGAGCTGGTCACATCCTCGCCCTACCACAATGGCTCTGAGAAGCCGCCGCTCCGGCGTTCCGGGAGGGGACTGTGGGCGGGAGAGATGCTCCCCGGCCCAGTCAGGGGAGATGGCGTACGAGGGGGACAGTTCCCGGCCGGCATCCGGCTCAGGAAAATGCACTCTGCCTTCTCTTTCCTTCCCATCTTTCTTCCCTTTTCTTATATATATTTATTTATTTCCTTCTCTCTCTCTTGCTCTTTTACAATCTTTCTTCCTCTTTCTATTATCTCTCTCTTTATCTTTCCTTCTCTCTTTATCTTCCCTTCTGTCTTTATCTTTCTCTCGTTATTTATCTTTCTTTCTCTATTTATCTTTCTTTCTCTTGCTACCTTTCTTTCTCGTTATATTCCTTTCTCTCTTTCTCATGTTCTCCCTGTTTTTTCCTTTCATTCTCGCTCCTTTTTTCTCCTCTCTCCTCCCCACGCCTTGCTTCCCCCCCCTCCCGACCCCCCGCCATCACATCTGTAGAAGCTGGAGATGTTGCAGCACGAGTGGTAAAGAACCCACGACTAACGGTGTGTTTCTGGTGTGCGTGGGTTGTTGTGTTTTTTTTATTTCTCTTTCCCCAGCAGGGCACGGGGGTGTGAACCAGCTCGGGGGGGTATTTGTGAACGGCAGGCCCCTACCTGATGTGGTGAGACAAAGGATAGTGGAGCTGGCTCACCAGGGGGTGCGACCCTGTGACATTTCCAGGCAGCTGCGGGTCAGCCACGGTTGTGTCAGCAAGATCCTGGGCAGGTAAGGAAAGACGCAGCTCCCCTCCCCTGGGACGACAACGGTGCATCCCTTCCCTGCTCCGCTGTGAGCTCCCCCCGGCACCTCCTCGCAGTGGGAACCCGCGGCTGAGCAGGGCCCACTCCTCCTCCAGCAGGCAGGGACGTGCTCCCCGCCATCCTCCCCCGGCGGTGTTTGGAAACTCCTGGGAAGAAAAACAATTTGCGAAGGGTGGGCGGGAAAATTGGAACGGGGTGGGACGACGAAGGAACGAAAGAACAACCAAAAAAACCCGTTTGGAAACTCCTGGGAAGAAAAACAATTTGCGAAGGGTGGGCGGGAAAATTGGAACGGGGTGGGACGACGAAGGAACGAAAGAACAACCAAAAAAACCCCCAACCAAAACAAACAAAAAAAATACCTTCCGACTCACAGCTGTCTGTGAGCGGCCTTATACACTGGTCAGTAAACAAACAACGGGCCAAATAAATAAATAAATACCCGCGGTAACCGATCGCGGCCAAACGTGGTGTGAAATATCCCCAGAGGAAAGCCGGGCTGGGGGGGG
>NW_009953758.1:4543611-4569319 GCF_000747805.2 Chaetura pelagica | reverse complement strand
CCCAGCCCCCCCCCCCCCCCCCGCCCTCAGTGGGACCCCTGGACATCGCCCACCAGTCCCGGGCTGGGCCCAGCGGGGATCCCCCGAACCCAGTGCCGGGCAGCGGGTCTGCCCCGGGCTCACTGCCGCATGCCGCGGGGCCGGGCAGCGCTGCTGCGAGAGCAGATGAGCTCCAGCCGAGCAGCCCGGCGGTGCAACAAGGTTAGGGGGCTTTTCGGGCTGGTGGGGTGACGGGCGGCGGAGTCGGGTTTTCCCCGGTCCCTCCAACACTCTTCCCGAGGTGTAAATGACCGCCAGCCTTGCCTTAGGGCTATGAAAAGCTGTCGTGTCCGCTGCCAAGCCGGGCTCACAGCCCCGAGCTGGGGAGTGCTGGAGGAAGGCTTCCCTTGCTCCCGCTCCCCCGCTTCACTTCTCCTCGCTAGCCCGAGGGAACGGCTGATCTGGCGAGGCGGTGCCTTCCCCGGCTGGGGAGCGCGGCCCGTGCGGCTCCCGGGCTCGTCCCAGGGTGGCAGGGGCTGGAGAGCGGCAAGGTCGGCTCAGCAATAGCGGACCATTTCCCCCCATTCCTCCCCAGCTGCTAGGGTGCGACTTTTGTTGGTGGAGGGACTCAGATTTGATCTCAGGTTTGAGGTGACAAAAATAACCGTTTGTCAGGGGAAAAAAAAAAAAAAAGAAAAAAAAAAAGGATCGATTCAGGAGCAAAAGGCGGGTGATGGGTGTAATCAAGTACGAACACACTGCAAAGCGCTCCGACTGTTCACGTCCAAAAGCAACACGTATCACATCTTCACACTTTGGCAGCACACAACACTCTTACACACACAGTAAAAGTATATTACGCTGTTTTAGTGTAATGTATGTACAGATACCTTGACTGTGCCCACGGATATACAAGCTCTAGAAACAGTAATGCAGGGATATTTGCAAAGGGTACATGGGTAGGCACAAAACACCGACAGAACAAGAATACTTGAAATTTTGTACGCAATCCCAAGTATCCGGCGCTTCCCTCTCAAATAAATGCATATAGGGTATACATAAATACACACAGAGGCTTTTGCAGTGTCCACATAGCTAAAAATGCACAACTCGGTATGTTGGCCCTTTTGACAAGCTTAGCCAGATATTTTTTATATATATATACACCTGGTGTATTTATAGCGAGGGAAGCAAAAAATAAATAGCAGGCAAAACGCAGTGGTCTTTTTTGCCTTGCACTTTTCATGGCAGATTTATCAAAATACGTCTAATAACTCAGACTATGTATTTCTAAATCTGGCATTCTATATAAATGGGTTTTAATATTTTGCAAATGATATGGAATTATCCCAAATCATCTTGAAAACAGCAGGTAGAATTAGCTAGTGGAATGTACCTTGGCTAAGAAAGATTCCCTCAGACACACTGTCTCTGTAATATACTGCTGGGCTACCCTAGGAAATTATCCCTGTGTGTGCCATCTGTATTAAAATGGTTATTAAGTTATGAACAGGGTAACATAATACTGATCGGCTAATTATACACCCTCCTAAAAAACCTCCAGGTCTCTGTTACTCTCTCAGTCAGGTATTGAAATAATAACAGTTTGACATTCAGACACCTTACAAAGGCAGCTGTGGAAGGACAGCCAGCTATCCCTGGGAGGAATTAAGCTGGTGCAGGACTCCAGAGGAAAGGCAGTGGGCTCCTTGGAGGAACTGCATATACGAACCCGACACACACGCTACACTTCTAGCTCAAGGGACCTTAGCATCCAGATGTAACTGCAGGCTCAGCCTTACACCTGCCGGACCTGACGATTCACGCCCAACTTGCAATGTCCCGGGCAGAAGAATAAGCACCAGGTTTTGCTCCCACCTTCCTACCAGTTTTCAGCAGGGCTCTGTGGGCTTTGTACCTCAGTTTCCCCACCATGGAAAGAGGACTGATCCTTCTCAGAAGGAAGGGGGTACACATGTCAGATTGCGCTTATAAAATGTTTTAAGAAGGACAAGTGCTTTATATAAGTATTATTATTATATTAAAGAGGCTCAGCTGTGACCCACTACATTCGCTTCATGCTGCAATAGCATTTGGGTGTGTAGTAACCAAGGCACAAGAGCATTGTGGCTTCATGTGATTAAGTCTTTCCCCATTCCTTTTAAAAATTCAGGCCCCATTTCTCACTATTCACCTTTGTATGTGGCTCCTCAAAACTCCCATGCATGAAGAAGTGAGCCCATCATACCAGACGTCATGAAATTTGCAAGTCTGTCCTAGGCAAGAACAGGACAGCAAATTGGGAAAAAAATATTGCAGCAGAATAGGGAATAGAGAGTGTATCTAAGGGCCCAATCCTGGTGCCGCGGAGACTGGTGTGAGCTTCATCCAGCGACTTTAGTGACTTCAGCTCCCAAAACGCACAAAACACAGAGGACTAAGTTCACAGTTTAAATACACATTTTTCTCTTCCCACTGTCACAATACACATGTAGAATTGGGTCAGTCCTTTGTAACAGCATATCCCTTGCTTGCAGTACAATCACAAATTGGAGCTAATCTAAGACTTTGACTCTGAGTAGCGTCAGACAAATGCAATTTTTAAGACAAACCTTCTAGAAATACCTGTCTTTGTATTTTCCCAAAATTGGGTTTCCAAAGCAAAAACTGCATTAGCCCAACATCCAGAACTCTTGGAGGTAACATCCACGAGAGGTTTCACATCTTGAGACTATAAACAAGGCATTTACAGAAATAGGAGAAGTTACCGATATCCCTAGAAAGACTGTGAATACTGCGCTTCAAAATGAACATCTTGTTGTAAGTGGAAAAACCCCACTTCTAGTTATTTGAAGATTCTCTGAAAATGTATTAATTACATTTTATTTTCTTTCTTTCTCGAGATTAGTCTAACAAGTTTTCCAGGTGAGAGACTATAAAACGACACTGTTTCAATTCCATTTTTAAAGTCTCCCTAAAATATTATAAACATCTATTTTCTATTAATTATTTTTATGATATATGAATTCTGCATGTCTGCTTTGCGCTGATCTGTCAGCATTGTGCTGAGAATATCAGGATGCATTTGGGATGACATGCTATTCAGTATTAAGATTTACCAGAAACTCGTTAATACCAAACTCATGCAGATAAAGTCTAGATAAAAACTCTAGTGAAAACAATGTGACTTAACCACCTTGTGAAGAGTCAGGAAAAAAAATCAAGTCTGCTATGCAGTAGTTTTCCTATAATTATGGAAAAGAAAAAATAAGAAAGAAAAAAAAAAACAACCACCCTCTAGAGAGTATACTAATTAATAAGCAAAGTGCACCAGAACTGACAGGACCAAGACAGAGCAGTTGTCTCTGCACCAGGAGCTTTCCTGTTCCCATTTCATACTTTAGGTACTATACAGTATAAACCTACTTGTAGGTGTAGGTATATACACATATATACATGCATATATGTAAAACCACACACATATACACCGTGCATATAATTGAGAAGCAGGCTCTTTGGTAAGCAATTAATGCTTACTTTAAATCACTTGAGCTCCTTGCTTCTTGAGCACCCTGCCAGCCCAAATTTTTCCATCTATAGTATGACTACATATGAGTTATCTTTAGTCAATCAGGTTAGAATATTTCAACTAGATTTAGGCACTGCTATAAGTCTTGCAGCAATCTCCTAAGTATGAACTTGGAGGCAGATGCTAATGAACATTTTTCCTTTGTTTTGTGGCACGTACAGTTAGCCTAGGAACACATGTTTAAGGAGATAATAATCACTCCAGAAAAATCTTTTGAATTAGACAATGTACTTTAGTACAGGACAGAGCACATCATGGACACACATTCATGGTTATGCAGCAAGTGATGCAATGGACATTGTAGTTTAAGCATGATTTACTGCTTCTCTTAGATTAATGAATTCCTTACAGGTCCAGAAAGGCCAAGAAAAACAATTCCCCCATCCCAGTTTGTTCCTCTATCCCAGCTCTCCTGCAGTGGGGTTCAGCTCTAGACATTCCCAGTTAATCCTTATCCAAGGAATGCTGAAGACAAAGCATTACCAAGTTCAGTCAGCCTTCTGGATACATTTTAGACCTTGAGTTTCTGAGAACAGACCTAAGTAATGCTTCATGGCATATATTATCTTAGTCAAGCCATTACATGTTTTTTCAGTCTTAAGTATTTGGTATATGTTAATTTATAGTGTTAAGCACTTGGTTTGGGCAGATGTTTTCTGTTTCATTATGGAGCAATTGGCTAATGATTTCTAGTTAAAATCCCAAATAATTATGAGTTTTTAAATAATACATATGGAAAGACACAAACATTGTTTCAGGTTATAACAACTAGTGAAATATACTTGTGCATTGAAATATTATTCAGCATGTGGTCAATTTCAGTGGCTGTGGGCAGGCCTGTAGTTTAGAGCGAAGAATAGCATATTAGGAGATCAGATATCTCTTACCAGTTCTGCTATTAACTTTCTGTTTGATCTAGGGCAGGTCACACGATTTCTTATGAGGCTACTTTACTATCTGTAAATTGAAATGAACAGTATTTAGCTACCTTTGTAAACTCGGTGTGATCTCTCACTAACATTCCCATGGTGTTCAACACAAAACAAGAAAAGGTTCAAAACTGGTGCTGAGTTGTTTTACATCAGTGGGGGCTTTAGCCCACATAAGGGAGGTAGGATTGAACAGAATCTCAACTGAGGCAAACATCATGTCTCCAGACAAACAGTCGAGCCTGGCAAAAGGCAGCTGTATTAGGGCAGGGGCTGTGTCATATGCAGAAGAAATCAATGTTATGCAAACAGCTATCTGAGTCACTCTTGCAAGCCTCACTTGAAAATTTCCCCAAAGGACACTCTAGCCAAAGTCACCGGTGAAACTCTTCCTTGCCTTTCCCTCTGGACCACTCTGCAATCTTGGAGGACAAATAATGAACCTAGGGAGAAGCTGGAAGAGTACAGAGTATCTCTAATGGCAGCGTGTTCATAGTGACCAAAAGTAGTGACAACTGCATGGTCTGCAGAGAACACAGGATGAACAACACAGTTTTAACTTGAGTGTTAACTGGCAAACCTATCACAACCACGTGTCAGTTTTCTTAATAGTGAGGCCAACAATTAGACTGGCCATGTAGGCTGGATTAGCCTCTGACTGACAATGAGTTGGTGCAAAGCAGGGGTGAAGAAAACTTGTCTGACAGTACTCAGCGTAGTTGAGCAGGTCTCGTAACCTGGCACTTCTTAGTGCACATAAAAGAAACTTGGGATACTAACAGGGATCATCTCACTATATTCATGCTGAGTCTAAGGTTCCCATACAATTTCCTGCATCAGGGCATGCTCTCAAGGTAGAAGACTTCTACTGTCAGCTGCTTTCAGCTGAGCAATTAATGTGATCGGGTCACACAGGCTTTCATGATAAGGAATATACTCCTTTAAATTCAGATTATTTTCCCTCAGACACAAACCTGTATTATCTTCTTTTTATCATCACAAATAAAGGACAGGCTCATAAAGCAGAGGTTACTGACAATGTTACTGCAGCTGAAAGAGTGTATGAATGCTCACAGCATTTCTCTTTGTCTTATTCCTCGTATCAGGCCACTGCAAGGTTACATGGTGGGAACTACAATAAGCTAACCACATTTTTTCTAATTTTCATATTGCAGAGATATTAGCTCAACAGTGGCAGTTAGCAAGTAAGATTGGTTGTGCCTGGGAAGTTTGAAGCTCCCAGTTCTGTGAACCTCGAAGTTCAGTACCACGTTGGTCTCTTTATCACCTAAAAATCCCAGCCCTTCCTTTTTGTATAGACATACAGAAAGCTTGATTTTTGTTGGAAGTCAAACATTTTCAAGCTTTTGCCTCTAGTGAATGATTGCTGCATTCTGCCATAGAGGTAGCTTAATTTCAGTGCTGGGTGAATGAGTCTTACAGAGCTAAACCTCATTTACCGGAATCACTATTATGTGAAAAAACTAATTTGACTTTGCGAGAAAAGAGGAGAAAATATAAGTGGCTTGGCCAAGCAATGATGAAGTGGTGAGAACAATACAGTGATCCGAAGGGCACAGTCTGTCCAACAGGAGAGGAATTATTCATGTTTAAACAAAGCAGTATAACTAGAAATGAAGGGAGGGAAATAAGAAAGGAAACATTTAAATGGTAGCAGAAGGAATCTCCTGATAGGAAGGTCCATTAAGTTGTGCAACTGCATCCCACAGGAATTCCTGATTTCTTGGAATATATATATAACTAGATGGTATTCATAACAAGCAAACATACAGTAAGAAATAATCTTGCGTTGGCTAGAGACAGATAATGCTCTAGCAGGCCAGCTGGATCCTTTATGATATGATGACATCAGGCATACAAAACAAAGTCGTGTTTCCAGCAGTGTATCAAATATAAAAAAACCACCCCAATTTCTGCTTCTAAAGCCTATTCTAACAAAAGATTTCCATACTACTTGAATTAAAATATATTTATTACTACAAAACACTTGAACAAGGCTGAGCTTCACTTAGATGAACTCCCTATGGTCTTTAATTAAGGCATGTTGAAAATCAAATGGAGTTTACCCTTGCTTCTTAAAATCAGCAAAATCTTTAGGGATCTTTAGGGATCCCACTTTTGGGGAAGGTCTCTATAAATGTTCAAAAGCATTTGAAATTGGCTTTATGTCCATGCAGCTAACTTTAGCTGATTTAGGAAATCCCATCTGTATATTGATGGGTCTGATGATGATTACTACTCCTGAAAGCATCAGAAAAGTTTGAGTTTTTCTCCCAAACAATCATTCTTTAAACTGGAATGGAATAATGCCCTGCCATATTTCCAGTCCTGACTGTTTAAAAATGCCAAAGCAGAGCCTAAATTATGCAACTGGCATAAAAATAACGAGTACTTGTAATACAATGTCTATTTATTTTTACTTGTTTTCTCTTTTGTACCTTACATTTTTAAAGGGATTTAGATATCTGACTCCCATTAAATGACTTTAAAAACACC
Source organism: Chaetura pelagica (assembly GCF_000747805.2). Classification (NCBI taxonomy): domain Eukaryota; kingdom Metazoa; phylum Chordata; class Aves; order Apodiformes; family Apodidae; genus Chaetura; species Chaetura pelagica. Next base: position 4,562,305 of record NW_009953758.1, on the reverse strand, counting down.
TTAACAATGCAGCCCTTTGAGTCTTCAGAGGGCCGACAGGCCCCTCTTCAAGCCCCACAATCATGGGAAACACACTTTATTAAATGAGAACTGAAAATCTCATGCTATCACTTGACTAGAGAAGCTGGAAAACCCACAACAAACACCGTTAGGCTTGTGATGAAATACTAGACAGTATGATATTCACCACTAGCCTCCAATTTTCTCTAGTGCCAGTAACTAAGAGCTGATTTTGTAGCACTTATATGGCTATCTACCCAGCTGAAAATCACAAATCTAATCACTTGGTTTCCAAACTCCTCAGAGTGCACTTACAAATATTCATTTCCAATCAATTTGCACCTGCTAATATTTCTGAACGCTTACATGTGATGACAGAGTCAGGAGCAATGTGAGTGCTTACTATTTCTATTGCAATAGCATAAAGAGGCTCTGTGCATAGATCATAGCCCATTGTCCAAAACAGGCACAGCGTAAATAGGAATTTCTCTCAAGAGGTTATTTTAGAAAATCAGCATATACACGTCTTTCTTTACGCCATCCCCTTAGCTTCTGCTGGGCTCGTAATTCAGGCAGTCCTCAAGGTTTCCAGGATCCAGAAACAAACATCTTTGTCTGTCACAGGAAATGAGATATCTGGCCAGAGCTCACCCACTAAGCCCAGGTCTAGGTGAAAGGCAGAGCAAAACTGTAGAGCCCTCTTCTTTGGGCTCCTCACATCTGACAAGACAGAGGTTGAACACTAGCTAGACTGTGACAGCCTCCCCCCTCTTCCCCGATAAGTAGGCATATAAATAAATAAATAAACGGCATCCTAACTGCACTGAGAACTCAATAAAACAATCACATCAAATATGAGGAGGTATAAATCTCATGTCTGCACAGGTAACCCACTCAATTGCTTTTATTATGACTCAGCCTGACTCCATTTATTACCATCCGTGGCCTGGGTGAAGGATGTTTGCATGGAGGGTGGTCTCCTGGTGAAATCCTATCCCTGGAGCAGTGACAATCAGCCCATACAGAGGTGGATTTTGGTGGTGAGACCAAAGGCAGATTCATCTGTCTGCATGAAAACCAATCAATAATCCTGTAACTAGACCCCTTGTCGCTGGGAAATGGACAACACAACAGTTCAATCCTAGAGCCATAGGAGAGGAATAGCTGTGTTTGGGGTGTGAAGAATGACAGAACGTATGCATGAAGTGTTTGAGAGACATGGACAGAATATGTCTGTCCATATTGAGAAGTGATGGGATAAGATGAGCGCAGAGGGTACATTTATATATATAGTAGGCAAATTTGAAAAGTCGATGTGTTCAGAGATTGGTATGGAGAAGGAAAAAAGCAGAGTTACACTGCTTTTTTTTTAATAGGACATTTACATGGGGACTGTGAGTGCAATGCTGGTAGGTACCTTTGGCGAAATGCACTTGCTGGTTGGATACTACATATGAGTATATTGCTATGTGGCAGGGAACATGTTTCCCTGGGCAGGCATGTAGACAGTGATGCAAAATGCTGGTCGCCTAAAGGAAGCCTAGGAAGGGTAAAGGAACATTTACAGGAGTTCAGTGTGGTCAGGGAAGGGTATTCCTTTGTCCTCTGTCTGGCTTGGGATTTATGTGTATAGCAGTTTTGACAGAGAGGAGAAAGAGTGATGTGCCAAAAGCCTGAGCTACCAGACTGGCAGTTCACAGATACGCTTCCCAGGAAATGCTATGTATGAAACATTTACCCAAACCTCACTGTTAAATCAGGAAGGGAGATTCTGGTGGCTTCTGTTTGAATAACAGAAGTAGGACATTTCTTGTTGCTGTCAACCCCTAGCTCTGCAGCTCCTGTAGCATTTCTAAAATCTGCACAGTGTATCATTCCCCAGGCTTCTAGCAACTCCCCCAACACATGCATGCATGCATACACACACAGATATGCTGGAGCTTGCCTCTATTAATTGTTCTCTCCTGGGGGCCAATTTAGTTTTTGTTCTTTTGACTCCGTTTTGAAAAGCTCCTCTTCCTTCCAAGGTAAGCACCCTCCCATCTTGCAGGGTCCAAGGCACAGGATTAAACTTCTGTCTCTTGTTGGGAGGCAGACTGCATCAGGAATATCTATCAGCTCTGCTTAGAATCCCTCCCCATCACTGTATTTCAGCTGGGGGGTTGGTATCCATGTTTCAAGAGGCAGATTGACGTCTGTTTGTTAATTCATAAAAGGAAAAGCAGAGTCTGAGACCAGACAACCAAGTCACAAAAGAAACCCTGACACACGTGTCAGACAGGGTGCCACTTTTAGTTTCATTAGTTTGGATGGTTCTGGCAACAATAACAGTTCCCATTTCTTTGGTCAGAGAGGCTTAATATTGCGGACCTTTGGCTTCTGGAAGTAGTACTCATTTTCTTCAAGTTGGGCTGAAATCTGAGGGCAACCTCATTATGTCACCACCCATTTTTAAGCTCTCACTTTAAAATTGTGATAGAAAGTTTGGACACTAACATTTGGCTACATCTTAAAGGTTCAATTGCTTTTCAATATACTTAGGCTTTTCTAAAAGTTCTTTTAAGAACAACTTTGGGTCATCTGCCTTTAAAAAGAAAGACTGCAGCACAATGTAGCTATGTAATAGTGCCCACTGTTAATACTTGCCTAAATTTAGGCCCTTTCTTGGTGGTTTAAATTTAGACTTTCAAGCTTGAAAAACTATGCATTTATACATGAATTATACAGATACAAAAATATATACACACTTATTTATAAAATCTATAGAGGAGGGAGGAGATGTAAAAGAGAAGAGAAAAGGAAGGAATAGTATTTCTGAAGAAATATTTTTTTGTTTGCACACTGAGCACATACGTAGTTTTGGGATGTGCTGTGTACAAATGGGCCAAGGTGATGTAAGCAGAGGCAGAGTCGAAAATAAATTTTAAAACATCACAAATTCCCTCGTTCTGTGGAAGAAATAGCACATTTAGAGTTTTAAAGAGCCAATGTTTGTGGTGCTGTCTCTGGCAGCCAGCCAACCAGCCACAACATGAAGCTTCCAGAATGGATGCAGAACACAGCTGGTGAGGTTGGGGGAAGAAAAGGCAACAGATAAGGATGGCATGAATTCTAAGGCATATTTGTCTTGGATAGTGTCAAAAACAGACCTGCTGTGGTCTTACAGAGGCAGTCTTGGCCACTGTGCCAAACAAGATGCAGAGGGTCATCCATTATTGACATCCAACTCCCTTGCTTGGTTTTAACAATTTCAGGCTACACGAGTGCCTGAGTTGGGGGGTTGTGCAAATGGGAGGCAGCAAGGATGGGAATGGAGTAAGTGTGTCTGGCTGTGCACAGATTCTTGTGAAGTGCACAAGCTGGAGATCAGGGAGGGACTACCTGAGTGAATATGTATGCTTACACTTGAGAGATTGTGTGTAAATTCATAAAAAGATGACTGTGGCGATTCTAACCCCCTTTTGCAGATTACATTAATTTTTGTGACCCTGAAAATAGTAAAAATAAATGCCTATGCATGACCCATCTATGGGACTTGGAGCTGGTGGCACAGGGAGACATGAAATGGAAGGGGGTGTGGCCTATTTCAGGTGGATGTGTATGGAAGGAAATGTCCCTGGCACAGAGAAAGGCAGAGGATAAAGTGATCCTGGGGAACAGAGTCTTTAGAAGAGTGCAAGAGGAGGGTGCCAGCCTTGTAAACGAAGCCTTTGTACTGTTCAGAGCACCACCTTTCTAAAATGAAAGCACCTTCTGCACAATTTGAATGTGTTCCTGGATCATTCTGTGCACAGTGAAGTAATTTGAGCATGGAAACCCAGGTGCATTTGTGCAGATAGACTGCTGAGTCTCTATTGTTCCACCAGACAATCTTCTCTGTAATGGATATTTGGGCGAGACATGCCCTATACCCCATGACATGTGTATGAGGAGGAGTGTGGGCATATCACTAGGGCAACATGTCCAGCTGGGAGTATAGACTTAAAGCAAGTAGGTATCACTGGTATGTGTAAGAGCTAAGAATAGTCTTATTCATGGAAACAACATTCTAACTCTACAGTTACATGCTAAGAGTCACAGGGGTGAGCAAAGGCAGGGCAATACATGTCTTGGGAAGCCTGTCCAGTTCTGCGGGGCTCTGGACAGGTGTCTGTGTGATGGCTCCCCAATGGCAAGGCACTTGTGTGAACACACTGATGAACTGTGGCTGTGAATGGCTGCCTGTGGGACCTAGCAGTGCCCTGTGTCTTCTCAGCAGTTCTTTTGGGTAGAGCTGGGGATAAGGTGCTATGGCAGCCATGCCTACAAGGTGCAGAGCGCAGCTGTGGAGATGGGCAGTGTCAGTAACACAGACACACGTGTGTGAGTGTGTGTGTGTGGCAGACTGGCACCTGCTGAGCTGTAAATGCAGAAAGTGTGTGGCAGAGGGGGTACACATGTGCACAGAGATGTCACACAGGAATGTGGGGATCTGCTTGTTGGGGGTACCTAGCACATCAGAGGGAATGAGGGGTGTATATGGCACAATGATTTGTCAGAGAGTGGATGTGTGCTAGTTCATCTGATTTATGATGGAAGAAGGGGGTACCTGGAGATAGTGTGGGCAGAGAGGGTAACGCTAAAGGAGGTATTTCTAATGATAGCCACAGTTCAGTGCACTAGACTCTGCCCTCCACTTCCCTTCCCACCCCTCCCCTCACACTCCTCATTACCCAGGTTATCTTGTTTGGGTTAAGAGGCCAATTTCAACAGACTATAATTGAAGAGTGAAGAGAATCTGATAAGATAAGGAAGGGACATAATTCCTCAAGGGATCAATAGAGGTTTCATGTTCCTCCTTCCCCTGCTGTGTCCCTAACACGCTAACACTGTGTGTCCATGGGCCTGGTTTATTTACTCTGCTTGTCTGTAAGCCTGGAAAGGAAGCATGGGGGGGGGCTGGGGTGGGGCTGTAGCCCCCATCTGTCACACAGCCAGAGCAGGGAAGGGGGCACGAAGAAGAGACAGTGGGGACACCGGCAGCAAAATGGTCCCCTTTGGGAGCCAGAAGGAGGCAGGGAGGTGACAAGCCTGATACCCTCCTGGCTCTGGCAGGGGCACAGACTCACAGGGAGGGTGTTCACCTTTGGCCTTTTATCTTAGCATCATGCTCAGCAAAGGAAGGGTAATACTGATAATTTGTCTAGATTTAGACTCGCTTTTCCTAGTGTCCCTGTGCAGACAAGCTCAGAGATTTTTATAAGCACTCATGGGGTGACCTCTCAGGGCCCTCAGGGTGAGCGAGGTACCACAAGGAGGGCTGGTAGCTGCTTCTGATTAGGTTTAGGTTAGGATTTGAGGTTCAGGCTTGATGGCCCCAGTATCTCACAAGCCGTTCTAAAAGTTTTTTGGACCAAAACAAATGAGAGGATCCACTTAAGAAAGGTGGATCTGCAGGGGCTGCCAGGGGTCCCATGCTGCACAGACAGAGTCGTGCATGGATCCTCCTTGGCAGGAGGGGGTGTGTATGACATAAGAAATGTGAGTGCCATATTAACCCATATGCAGGGATTGGCATTGCCTGGCGTGCAGGCAGCTGGGGCAGCACACAGGAGTCCCTCTGGGAATCAAGCCTCTCACACCAGGCAGGTGCTGTGGAAGCTCCCTGTCCCTGCTGCTGGCATAGGGATGCTTGGGCATGGGGAGATGAGTTGAGAGGTCAGCATAGTGCAGGATCCAATCCAGATCCCATGCAAGAGGGTTGGGCAAGCTTCTGGAGAGCTTGAGACACAGAGGGATCTGGGGCTGAGATATCTTCTTCCAGCTGATTTCTCTTTTATTTTTAACACCCAGAGAACAGATACTGAGAGCAAGTCAGTCATGCAGTGAGCATGTGGCAGAGTTGGGAATACAACCCAGATCCCCTGACTCCCAACCTCAGGCTTTAACCACTAGACCATGTTTCCCTCTAAGCCACCTTGAACTTTCCTCAGTGAGGATGGGGGCTACTAAGCCTCTGTGGGCTGCAGTTTACCAAGCTGTCAGGAGTGTGCTCACTGGACCGCCTCACCAGAGACAGCCTTCCTCACGCACGCTAAAAAAGTTGAAAAGAAATTCATTTCATGGCCGGTGGTTGCTTAAAAAAGGCGATTCCAGCATATGTATGTGATAAATGTTAACTGTGCATTAATCGCATTAAAGAGGACCCTATAAACTTTTCATTTCTAATTAAATTCTGGCCTGTGATTCTGGCAAAGCCAGCACACTCCGGGCCTTTGTTTATGTGGAAAATTAAAATGCAAATACAATGGAATTTATTTCCATTACTAGAGTGATATGCTGGGCTCCTCTGTTTAACAGCCTCCAATTATTTTCAAACAGGTCTCTCTCCCTCTCTCCCCCCCTCTCTCCCTGCCTCACTCTTTCATTTTTTCCCTCCCCCTATTACCCTGATGCCGTTACCCCAGTGTGAGGGGTGGGAGCTGGTAAAGCTGGTGGGCTAAGGATGGTGTCATCTGTTCAAGGTCAAATGCAGGCAGGACTATAAATGAGGAAGGACAAAAAAGTGGGAGAACACAATCGAGGATGCAAGGAAAGTGACAAGACTTTAGCTAATGCAAGGAGGAGTAAAGAGTTACCTGTTAGCCACCTCACTGAAAAATACATGCTAACCTCCTTGACTTGCTCAATCCCATCCACATAGAGGACCTGACTGAGAGAGTTCTGTGACCTGATGGGGTATTTTGGTGAGAGGGTATAGTTGAGAGCTTTCTCTGGAAGTTTCCTGGATCTTTCACAGCCTTTTTCATAGATTTTGTCTGGATGTGATGGCTGCTGGGCCAAATCCTGATGGCTGAGGAAGCACAGAACAGGCCCAATGCCAGACACATTGCCTGCACAGAGCAAATAAATCCGTGCAGCAATGACACATAATCATCAGCTGAAAAATAAGTGAACTCTCTTGTTCATTTCCAAGGGACCAAATGTGGCTACACTATCCTAGGGCATTAGAGCACAATATCCATGCAAGTCAGAAGCCATGGCACAAACCCAGAGATTCACTGTACATTTAAAATTTCTTAGCACATATATTTACTGCTAAATGCTGCTGACATTGAATTCCATTCTTTCTTACATGTATAAGAGACCCAGGTCAGTTCAGACAAGGAGACTTCATCAGGCAGTCAGACACAGATCAGAGGCATCTGCCAACTGACACGGATGCCCTTCTATGCGTTAATACAGAAAGTCACACGAGAAGACCCTTGCAAAGGCAAGTGTGCACTTTACTATAGACAGGTGCAGTCATTTATAGATCCCTTCACAGATTCACTCAAATTATTCAAAACTACACAGTAAAGCCTTGCATATATTTGTGAAGAAACTTAAGATCTGGAGACTTATCTAAAAATATAATTTACAAGTTCTTGCAAAACTGCTGAGTGCACTGAATATGCACACACATGTGAACACATTCACATAGCCCCAGAAATATACCAACACATCCACACGGTTATTCACAAGTGGCCACAGACCGCTCCTTGATGCCTGCGGCTGAGAACCAGCCAGATGTGCCACCCTGTGTGTCAGATGTATGCGAGCAGTGTACCCTCGGCACACCTCGCTGGCAGGGAGAGCTCAAGAGCTAAAGGGATGTTCTTTTGGTGCCTGTAAGCATCTTAAGGAATCACCTAGTGTAAATGATCCTGCTCCAGCTGAGACAGGGAAACAGGAGAAGGACACATTCACTTACAACACTGAAAAGAGGCCATTACCCAGTCAAACAACCCAATCCCTGACATCATTATTCAATACACAGGAGCCCTGAAATTCACACTAACTCAATCACAGAGACACACGATTACTAAATAATACTGATGGAATCAAAGAGACAGACATGCGGTCATACAAAGCACACCCACCCCGGTGTTAATACACAATAACAGCCGCCCAACAAGCGAATACAAAACAGCCATTCACCACCACAATGGCAAAACATGGGGCTGCATTCTCAAAGGAGACTTGGAAACTCTGGCAACAAAACCCACTCTTGCTAGAGGGCGTTTAGAGCTAAACTCAGGGTGTGGGCAAAATCTGGCTGCTGTCAGCCTATTGAGTAAAAAATACTAAGACCCTCAGTGAGAAGTGTGCTGGGCACATTCATGTCCTAGTGAAGATGGTGGACCCCCAGGGCACTCAGTACCATGCAGGATTGCACCTGCAGCCATCACAATAGACTAGTCCAGTGAAGTGACATCTTTGTTCGATGACCAAAAGCATCATGCGGTCACTCTTAACACAAGCAGGGGTGCGTGACATTCAAAAGACTCATCGCGACACAAGCCAACATAAGAAAGAAAAACCTACTGCATATCAGAAACACAACACATCCACACTGTGAATGGATGCTGATGCAGTTCAGTACCCAAAGCTACAGAACCATCTCACAGATGAGCCTCTGCCAAACGACCCAGTCCTCTTCCCAAAACACAGCAGCACAACCAAAGCTATCGCAGCGCTAGTGTCTTCACTCTTCAGAGAGGAAAATGGCAAAGTGGCCACATCAGATGTGCTCATTACACCATGAATGATTGACCTTCCTTGCACCTCACAGGCTGCGACAGAGCAGGCCAACCCAGGCGCTTCACACAAGGCCTGAACAGCTGGCTTTTGCAAATCCTGTGTGATCTTCTTGAGAGGGAGACAGGGGAACGAGACTCTAAGTCCTTTCCCTGGCACAGCAGGCATCAGCTCGTACCAGGCTGTGTGCACAAGAACATGCTGCTATTGAAAAAGAGAGCCAGGTTGGGGGAAGACTGCTGCTGGCTGGGTGTGCCTGCGTGTGCTGTGTGTACAGGAATTCCCCTTCCTCTACCCAGTGCCACTGCTTGTAGCCATTAAAAAGCCCAGGTCCTCATGCTGGGTGTTCAGTGAGTATTGATTCAGTCTGCAAGCAATTTTAATATTTCTTCAGGGACTTTCCAGCAACAGCACAAGTCATTAATTCACCCTCCCAAATTGCTTATTCAATAGCAGGAACATGGCTCCTGAATAAAGTCCTAGAATTTATGTGACTCACATGAGTCAGGAGGTCAAACAACTGTTATGGAGCGAAGTTAAAAATCCAAATAAAATATTGACACTTTTTTGGGGAGTGGGAGGAGGGGAAAGGGGGAAGGGAAAGAAAAGGTATTTAAAATAGGGTTTTGTTTCAATGCCCCCAGGATAAAGAACAGAAAGAGATTGAAGACAAGTTGGAGTTTGTAAAATCAATAGGATTTATTGCATATCCGCTTGGCATTTAATAACTCCTTCCTTTCCACCTCCCCCTGCTCTGTATGTACATGGGGGAGATAAACTCTTCAACAAAACTGTAAATAGCCAGCCACATAGTGCACAGATGGACACCCAAATGCCAGCACAGGAAGGCAGGAGTGTGCAGGGATGAATATTTCTGTAAGGCAGTGGCATAGCATCAAAAGATCCTCTCAGGACCTTGGGTCTTGACAGAGCTAGACAGAGCCCATCACATATGGCATTGCATATGCCCATGTGGTAGTAGGCAGTATATATCCACAGCCTGTGTAAAAAAATAGCAAAATAGATGGAAGGGGAAACCGAGGCACAGAGGGAATCAAAAAAACCTGCTCAGTCACAAAGCCCATCAACGGGGAGGTTGGGTCAGGATTCAGGTCTCTGGATGCTCAGTTAGTTTTTTTTTGCTACTGAAGGATGCTGTCTTTTACGGGAATGAAAGCACAGACAGTGACCAAGATCATACCACAACAAGGCATCCATCTCACAGGAGGGACACACAGATTACGTAAGAAGAAATGCATCCACAGACACCACACAAGCCCATCTGTGTGCAGACAGAGGCACACATAGATAAAATACATGCATGCTTTTACTGGGCTCGTTGCTATTCAAGAAACACCACAGCCAGGTTACACACAGAAACATACCTGCAGACAGACAAACATGTCGATGACTGTGCACACAAATGCACAAACACATGCACACACTCATACACCAGCACAGCCTCGTATGTCTGTATATCCACACCAAAACATTCACAAAAATGGATGTGTTGCTACAAACCTAGATTTTACTTATAAGAGTATCTTCTTAGCTAGCTGCACATAAATGGTTGCCCACACACCCCCAAATGCATTCTGCACAAGCATATTAATCTGCAGGACTGTCTCCTTATTATGTTATAACTGTTTCAGTGAAACCATGCTAATTTTCTGCCAAAGATCTGAGATGGTAGTAGCTGTCAAACACCATTTATTCATTAGAACTAACTATAAAAAACAAGCACACAAAAATATAGCCTAACCATCTGATCAAATAGTACTTGATGGCTTGGGATACTTAAATGGGCTTTCTTTGCTTTGTTTGTTGTTTTTTTTTGTCTGGTTGACTTTTTAGCAAAGATTTAGGGCAGGTGCTTTCTCTGAGCTGAGATTTCACAAAAGGCCACATTTCAAGGCCTTTTTTTGCATTGTGATAAAAATAATGTTTAATTAATTTTCCTCCTAAGACATCTTTAGACCATATACATAGTGTGGTTTTAAAATTAAGCAGAGTAATGCAAAGTTTGACATTTCCTTAATGATGCTTAAAAAAGATAAATATTTCTGCATGAAAAATGCTTATGTGTTATTTCTAAGATAGTTTTGATCATTACTGTGGCCACCTTACGCTACCTCCTGTCTTCTTAGACTACAGTATATTCAGAGATATATGTAAAATATATAAATACCATCACATATATTCCTCTGTACTCATCTGCCTATGAATCCTGATTGCATCTGGTCTTCTCCAATCTAAGTTAGATCAAAAAAAATGAAATACATGCTCATTTACAGCTAGAGGCATTCCGATTCATTAGGTGAACAAGTACTTAATTCAGATTAAGAGGACCAGGTTTTGAAATAATAGAACTGGATAAAATCACTGAGAATTTCTCTAGAATATTGTGATTTTCAGAAAGTATATCTTGTAATTTGCAATACAGTATTCCACTGCAAAAGCCTAAACTGTAAAATATGAATAGTTAAATATTTATAACTCAGGCCTTTACACAGTGTTAAAGAATTGCTCCTCTTCTACGTTTGCCCCAGCTAGTGCTTGGCTCAGTGTGTCAAGCTCTGGACAAGTCAGTCCTGGAGATCACTAAAGCTCATGGGGAGAAAAGCTGCCTGCATGAGGATGTAGGGATGAGGAAACGTTTGCGTGTGTGGGAGGATCATTTAAACTGCTGCTCTTGGGAGGTTGTTTGTGAATTTGGAGTTGTTGAAGGAGTCTCAGCTCAGATGGTTTCATTGACAGGGAATAGGCAGCGGACTTGTTTACATAGGGGCAAATGAGAAAATTAATCTGAATTAACTCTGCAAGTGCATTGGTTAAAAGCATTAAAACATTGTTTGGATACTCATTCAAAATTTGAGTGTCCTAAATTGAATTTAGTTTGCTTAATTTCCAAAGTGAATTAAGCTAAACTAAATTAAAGCTGCCTTAATTCTAAACAAGGGAGTCAGAGGTGCAATGTAGTTTAAGTAGACCACTTCAATTTCACACATTCAGTTAATTCAAATTAGTTATTTTGCATAGCCATATGTAGGTAAGCCCTTAGACTGCTAACTCCTACGGACAGAGGTTGTATTTATACAGAGGCCTGGAGAAGGGCCAAAGCCCAATGTACTCTGTATCAGCTGTCATGATTGTAACAGAAAAGGATAGAAATAATAGGTTCTTGAAGGCCCACAGAAACCTGTAGTTCTGCAGTTAATCAGATGGATGCCAGATATGTGATTTAGAAATAGAGCAGACCTGCACTCACAAACTCACACAACTATCCAAATGCACACACCAATATGGGACTTACAAGCAAGATTCCACACTAACGATGCATCAGTATTCAGCTATGTTAGGTATTACATAATGGATATTATAGACTTGTTATGGATGCACTCCAGGTGGTTATGACTTATTATTTGTAGTAGCTGTGCTTGGTGCAGCACAGCAACATCCATACAGCTAGCTGGTGATGGTTACAAGCCATAGATCTGAACAGCCTATTTCCCATTAAACTCTGTTAAAAACTGTAATGGTTCAACAATTCTTCATGGGCTCTGAATATATAAAATGTGACCCAAACGTCCAGCTCCATAAGTCGCAGTTATAAATGCAGACCCACAGGCAAGGATAAGCAAGCATGCACATTGTGTGGTAAATTAAAACATACTCAGAGCATGATAAAGCAAGAAATAAGTAGCACCAAGAACAATGAGAACTAGAACAGGAAGGGAAAGGTACAGATACTCTGTTGAAAATTTCAGCTTTTCAACATAGGTTTCATTTGGAATCAGAACTTTACTAAAATTCTACAGCTACATTGCAGGGTAGTTGGAACGTGCTGTTTCAATAAAATCTAAATATATTATCCTAATTTTAATTTCCTGAACATAGTCTCTCACCCCCAAAAAAGTCATTTTAAAGGGAAACCCCCATTTTTTCCATTCTGATAAGGCTTAAATTTTTCTCAGAAATGTGTTCATTTATTTAAAACCCAAGGTAAAAATAGCATCTAAGTTGACACATTCCCAGCACTGTTTTTGTTTTGATTTGGGGCAAACATTTCCTACTGGTAAGGAATCCACTATAAAATTTTCACCAGTTCTGACAATGTAAGGGAGGCACACACAAGGACAACCCTTTAAAGAGAGTAATTTACTCAGCCAACACATTCAAGCACATACTGTGGTAGAGCACTCAGACGAACACCCAGAGAACACACAGCTAATGTAGAGTGCTGCCAAGCCCAAGAGTTAAAACATCCTGAGTCAATACCCTCCAAAACTGAGACACCAGCATAAAATTCACAAGGCTGTAAATACATGTTTTTGAGTTTTTTCCTCTGCCTTCAGTTTTGGCCCCTTGGGAGGCAGTCAGTCCCACTTCCACCTGGTCTTTGCAGCCATGAAAGCCAGAAATACCTTGGTATTAAAGTGAAATTTCTTATCTTCAAGATCTGAGTTTTTACACAGAATACCAGGTATGGCATAGCTTGCAAGAGAGTTGAGAATGTTATCTACATTTATCTGATTCCTCCCAGTCCAAGACTCCTTTCCTACTACACACATGTCTTCTGTTAATCAAAATTAATGTCCACAAGGAATTCAACACAGACTCCTGAATTTTAATAACTGGAAACAGGCTCAAAGCAGAGCTTTCAATTAAAAGTTCCCATGCTCCAGATTAAGATATTTAACCTTGGCAAGCCCATGTGTTTCTGTAGGTCTTCTTAACTCACCTGCTGGCACAGCTGCTGCTCTGAGAGCTCCAGCCCGTGCTGCGCGGCAGCCCCCGGCGTGCTGGCAGCTCGTGGGGCTGTGCCCTAGGCCAGCTCCATGCTGCTGCAGCAGTGCTGCTAGCAGGACCCAAGCTGGCCAGTCCGTGGGTAACTGAAGATGTTGCTTTGAACTGCAGTCATTGCAGATGTACTCTTAGAAGGTGCTTAATTCCTAAGAGCTCAAATATTTCTGGGCATTTTCATGCCAGAAATCTCTTGCTGCTGAAGGGGACCTAGCCACCAGCAATTTTTCTCCCCTGCTTTCTTCCTGTGGTTTGTTGTTTTTGAAGCTTTTAGTCTTTTGTTGCAGAGATTCTGAATTTGTTGAGGGGGAGTGATAGGTCTGTAGCTGCAGGGATGGATACTCTTCTAAGTGCTGTGAGTTGAATGTCATGGTTGCATATGATCTTAGACTTGATGTCACAGGTGGTTCCTCCCATGCTTGTGTTTCTACATCCAAGACCAGGAGAACCCTTTTTATTCTTTAAGATTTCGTTAATTCACCTTAAACCTGGGATGTCAGACATTCACATCCAGGATCAAGTTTGCTTCCAAGACTTCATAAACTGTATGACATCTTCTAGATGTTTGGATTTTAATGAATTTCTGGCTTTCCTGAATGCAAAGAAAGCCTTCCAAACGTGCACTGAGTGTAATATAAGTAGGAACACCTGCCTCAGGACATTTCTATGCTGCATTCACTGCTTGACTGCAGCTCATGTATATATACTTCAGCCAGCTTTGAACCAGCCATCCTGGGTCCTGATGGCTCTGTAACCACAGCTTTACAGAACACAGCAACTATTCAGGCGCACCTTCTGAAAACCCAGGTGGGCTTTGCACCCTAACACAAATCCACTTGGATGAATAAGAAAATATTTATTACAGCCTAATGCAGCAGTTTACTTTGAGAAGTCAGGACAGGCAACCTATCCACATGGGGCTGAGTGATGGGGGTAACCCTATCAGAACCAGTGGCATAAAGCGGTGTGTTACTGCTCAGCAGCAGGAGTTGGCAGGTGATCCCCCTGCCTGGCAGAGCTCCCCCCTCCTGGAAGGCAGGCACCTTCACCTTTCTTTACTTCTACCCCTCTTGCTTAGGTCTGGACTTGTACCATGTAGCACAGCAGAACTGGAATGGGCAGAGATCTGCTAGAAGCTGAACGTTAATGCTCTGCTCAAATTAAATGAAATAAAACCATATGGTGTCATCATGGGTCACTGATTTAAAACAACAAAAAATCCTAGCTCCTCTCTAAGCCCTTCAGATAGTAAAACTGCTGCTGTGAATTCTGCCACTCCTCTGAGCTCAGCCAAGAAATGCAGTGAGAGGAAGGGGCAGCACTGGGCTTTCTCTTGTGTTTAGAGTGGGCAGGCTAACCTGGAACCAAGTAGCCCTTTTCTTCCCATGTCTTCAGGCATGATGTCAGCATAGCTTCGGTTGATGGACCTACACAGATTAACAGCAGATAAGGACTCAAATCTTCTAAGGGAGGGCTAGGATTGTGTTTTGAGGTATGTAAGGCATCTCCATTTTGACATCTCATCTATTTAGAAGCTTCAGGAAAATAGATAATCCCTCTCCAGGCACCTTTTAGCCCTATCAATGTATACAATCTAATTCATCTGTAATTTTTTTGCTTATATACTAATGTAGTATGTGATCACCCTTCTTCCCTCTCCCTTTCCAAAGGTAGGGAGAAGGAAATGTGATTTTCATGACAGGAGAGAGTTTGACTGTGTGAATATTGCTTGTGGCCCCTGAATATGGCAGGGTTTGAAGGCATTCTGCTGTCTTGGCAGGGAGCACCAGAGCCTGAGGCCAGCTAGCAAGGAAGCTGAGTCTGCTACTCCTGCCAATGTCAGCAGTTGTTCTGAGGGTTGAAAGTGTTGCAGTAGATTTTGAGAGCAGTAGAAGAAGCTACTGTCCCCCACTGGGGGGAGGAGGGGGGTGTGGAAATTATGTTGTGGTTTTTGGGGAGCAACTGAAGCCCTGATCTTTCCAACTATATCTTCTGCTGCCAATTCAAATGCTACCACCAGAGCTGGTGCAGCTGAAATACAGCTCCTGTTGCCTTTGCCTGCCTCCCTTCCCTTCACGTACAGTAACTGTCAGCAGGGTACATGTCACTTCTGCTTCAAGCAGGGGAACGAAGCCAATACTGTGCTACAGCTCGCTGAAGCACTTACTTGGCCCCTGTTATTAGAGAGTCTGAACCCTTCACTCCTTCTTCCAGCTGTCCTCACTGTGCCCCAGGTGGCACTGCAATGCTCCTATCTTCACACTTCAGGCAGGAAACAGAGCACAGAGAGAAATGCCATTTGTCCAAAGTCTTGATGAGAGGTCTACGACAGAGCAAGGAACTGAAGCCCTTTCCCAAAATCCGATTAGGCCCTAACTATCAGGCTTTCTATTTCCCTTCCTTCGTCTTCTAAATCTCTTGGTTGTTTTTTCCTCGCCATGCTATGAAACCTGCTTTCCATTTAGAACTTCGTACAAACTTTCCCCCCCGCCATTATTTTGCTCAGCTGTGAATTCATCTGTGTCTCAACCTGTGCACAGAAACCTAAGACTGTCTTATTTGAACCCAAGCCACATTCAGAGCTCTTTGCGCCTGCACAGCACCCACCTGCAGTTACTGTTTGCTCCATGGGGGCTGTCACCAAGGACCCCAAAGCTGCCTCTTCTCATTCCTCCTTTCTTCATGCATGCTTTGATGCCAGCATCACTGGGATGGTCACAAGCTGATGCGGAGAAGGGATCAGTGTCTCCCTGAGCCCTGCACCGAGTCCCCTGCAGGCTGCCCTGTCCCTGCCCCGCCGGCACAGCCCGCGGCTCGGCGGTCCAGCCCCGCGCTAATTAAGCGGGGCAGCACAGCGGGGTGTGCTCCTTGGCCATCGCAGCCTCCCTTGGACACGCTGCGGAGAAAAGGCTGGAGCTTCACAGTGTTAGCCTTCCAAGAGCTGCTTTAATTGCCCAGTAATGCACACCCTGGGGTCTTGTAATGTGCTTCTAATACGGAGCATTTAAAATATGAATACTCCAAAACAATTACAAGGAGTTTGGTGCTCTGCTGAGTGTATCCTTTCACTCTGAAAAATAATCCATGACAAAGGATCAAAGTGAGGATAGGAGTGCCTTCTGAAATCTGTCAGGGTCTCCTTGGGATGGCAGGTTACATCACTCTTGCCCTTAGTGCAACTTCAACCTGTTCTTCCAGGATTAAAAGAATTGGGACTCCAGATGATTCAGACCTACCTCATCTCCCTCTGATCAGCCCTAGCATGATTTTTTTTTATGTGAGATACTGTCTAAAGACTCTGCCTGTGATAGTGAGAGAGAAGAGACTACAGAGTATGTCAGCCTATAAGAGAGTTTAGATAGAAATGTCAGAGAAGTGAGGGATATTTCCTACAATCTGTCATTCTTTTAGCAAATAATTTCTGGACAGGTTTGGAAGTGATTTTTCACTTGCTTATTTACAAGAAGTGAAAGAAAGTTCTGCTCAGAAAGGACTATGGCTCAGCTAATTTTAGCTTTTAATATTTCTTTCTATGTTCCTGACCAAATTTGATTACACTTTGTTACAATCGTCATACTGGGAGAGATTACTTTTGTCTGTCCAGCTGTATTCAGAACCAACAAAAGAAATTGCTTTAAAACTGCTGAAAATAACAAAATAGAAATCAAACATTGCTAACTCATGATCTAATGCTGAACGTTTAAGAAAGTCAAAGGCATTTGGAAACAGGCAGTTGGTTTCAGCTGGAGCTGTATGCAGTATTAACTCTAGAAAGAGTTACTACAAGCTAACTATGGTAACTCATGAATTCCAGGAATGGATGTATAATTCACAGTATGATGCTATGTACTGTAATGACATTATATGCCATTACTTAAGATAATATCACATATTAAATTCAGATTGTGAAATGAAGTTCAGTTGCTTTACTGCAATCAAAGATCTATAAATGTCCTGTTGCTGATCCTCCAGAAGGTTATGTATTAAATCTGGGTATATTCTCTGAAACTCAAAGTAGGCAACTTGTGCAAAAACCTCCCAATGTAAAATGAAAAATGGGAATTTACATTAAGTAACAGTTTATTCCCCTAATTATACACAAATGCTGTTATTGGAGTCACTGACTGTGATGGAATTAGAGCAAGGATGAATGTAGTCCAAAGTGACAATTTCCTTTGGAGAAAAGAAAGACATCTGAAAATACTGACACCTCAAAAAATCAGCACTGCTGACTGGTGTGCCAAGATTTGTGTCCTTTCTGCTCTTGGGAAGGGCTGAGGAAGTGTTCTGCAAAAGGTTTGCCTTTCCTCAGTGTCTAGAGGCAAGAACAAGCCATCAAAAGCAGCAAGAGGTGATGAAGGTTTTGATCACCTTTTACACAGCAGTAATCCAGAAATCCTAAGTTTGTAGCAGCAGAGCTGGCTTAGGGTGTATCTCAGTCTCTGGTAAGGGTGAGAAGCTTTCAGCAATCTTGAAATGTTAAGACAGCATTATTATGCTGCATCTGTTGCTACAGGACCGGGTCAGCTCTGTTCATCTTTCATCTTCTGTTTCATTTGGTGGTCTTGTGTCAGACAAACTCACTTGAAGCCTTTTAAAGCAGCAGCAGTGATGCCTAGCTATCCTGCTGTTTATCTCTGTCCCTAAATGAATTGTCCCAGGGGGAGACAATGCTGTATTCTGTGCTGAGCATTAGGATCCTGAAATTTCTCCTCTTTCCTTAGAACACTAGAGTTCTGTTGTTACTGTAGGGCAAAGGAGCACTGCTGGGGAGAATCTCTTCATGACCTCCTTCTACTTCATCTTCTAGTCATAGGAAATACCTTCTACCTGAGACCTCATTAGATTCACTGGGCATTTGATGCCAATGATTATTTGACCCTAGCCACTGGAGGTTGCACAACCAGAACAGCTCCCTTTTGCTCACTGTTGCCAGACGCTTTCTCTTGACGTAAAACCAGTTTCATTCCTAGGAGGGGAATGTTTTTGAATACAGCCTTTCACCTCTAGGTCACTAGCTGAAATCTGGCCCTGCTTGGTAGTGACCGAAAATCATTACCAGCTGACGGCTACTTGGTGAAATCAGCTGGTGAGTCTCATTCCAGTTCCTAATGGACACATCTCAATAAACACAGCCACAACTGGCACTAACTGGCATTCTCAGCTGAGAGACCAGAAACAGAACAGGGAAGGAAACTGAACCTTCCTCTTTATCCCCTGCCTGGGTTTTTGAAGTGTTATTGACAGGCATTTTATACCACCATCGTTTCACAGGCTGTTTTTATTCTAAATGGCTTTTCAAAACTTTGCAGTGTTTGTGCAGCACGGTTCA